>NC_067409.1:115334812-115640040 GCF_009764475.1 Pristis pectinata | reverse complement strand
TCTTATAAGAATTCAATCAAATTGGTCAGACAGGGATCTACCCCTGCCAAAGCCTTGTTGACTGTCTGATAAGTCCCTGCCTTTACAAGTGATCGTTTATCCTCTCCCTCAGAACTTTTTCCAGTATCTTCCCTGCACTGATGTCGGGCTCACCAGTCTATAGTTACCTGGCTTTACCCTGCAGCCTTTCTTGAAAAGGAGGATCACATTGGCTGTCCTCCAGTCCTCTGCTGCCTCACCTGTGTCCAGCCAAGGTTTAAAAATCTCAGTCCGAGCTGAACAATCTCTTCCTTTGCCTCCCATCCAGTCTTGATGATTTATGCCCTTCCAAGCCTACCAAGGCACCGAGTATCTCCTCTTTCTTTATGGAGACCTTTACTATCCCTTCTTCTACCCCTTCACTCAACTCTCCAACTGCAAAATCCAGCTCCTTTGTGAACACTGATGAAAAGTATTCATTTAGGACCTTGCCTATTCCCTTTGAATGGTTGGAAAGTCTTGAGGTGTTAAGTAGATTGTTCCTAATTAATGGGACATAAAATGCATAACTTTGCAACCATAATTCTGTTTCATTCTTTTGCAGTTGAATTTCCCTAGGAATGATTTCACAGTAAATCCTGATGGTACTGTAGACTTAAGTGAGCTAAGTATGGTAAGTGAATTAATGGCTAACATCACTGTTTAAATTCATAATATTTTAACATTTGCACCTTTCAAGAGATTAATCATGCCTCATTAGTGCTTTTCTACTAAAGATGACTTTAGTTCTGTGAAGCCACATTTGTTATATGATTCAGATTGCAGACTGTTGCTTCCAGTCTCCCTGCAACATATCAGGATCAGAAGCTGAGGTAATGGGCACATTTGCCTCAGCACAAGAGTGCAGTTAGTGCTGCTGCCTCAGTGGTTCATGGATCCAGATCTGATCCTGACTTTGGCTGCGGTCTGTGTAGGGTTTTGCATCCTCCCCCGTGACCAGCTGGGTTTGCCCAGTGCGGGGGGGGGGGGGGGGGGGGCTTCCAGTGTCCTCCCACATCCCAAAGACGTGCAGCTTGATAGGTTAATTGATCAATGTAAATTACCCTATTGTGTAGGTGAGTACTGGGGGCGGGGGGTTAGGAGGAAATTATGAGACTGTGTGAAGGAAAATTGAATTAGCGTGGGACTAGTGTAAATGGGTGGTGGTTGTCATGGTCACAGAGGGCCTGTTCCACAATTCTCTCTTCCAAAATCAGACGTTTTTCTCTGTAATTATTTTCAAAGCAAAGTTTGTAAACTTGTGACTTTGGAATGGATTCACCGTGCAAATACACTTTCCGTATGTGGAATACTGTATGTTAGTGTATCTTCGGGAAAGTTGCAGGATCTCACCGTACATTTCCAGGATGGATTGTGACATCTGGAACAGCTGGTTTTTGGGTGTCGACTGTACATGAGAACTTGCCTCCTGCTGAATGTCGTTCAGCCTTGACCTCTCTCTGTTCTACGGTTGGGCTTTGAGTGGCTGCTGGAAGTTGTATGGAATTGGGTATGGTAGAAGCTACATTCAGAGCTTGCTTTGGCACCCTGGTGGGAGGGAGGTTCACAGGCAGGCCTTTGGGGTCAGGAGAGTTTTAAAGGACTCAGCTGGGTGCAGATAATTGGCCCACATCTGGGCCCTCTGTTTTCTTTTTCAACTGAGCCTCTTTACAAACCATTTTTAATTTTTTGCTCTTGACGCTTTTGTGAGCACCAATAGATCTGTGTGTCACCATTCAGCACAGCTCTGAGGAGAGTTTCACGGATAAATGATGCCAACCACGTTGGTCCTGAAAAATGCCCCGTGCTTCTCCGTCAACATTCCCAACCCTCTAACTACAGAGTGGGGGGCTTCCTGTTGGGCAGACCCTGGTGACATCCCTTTAGGTCTAACACTTATCCTGGAGTTGCTCATGTGATCAAGAATCGACATTTACAATGAACAGTAGGGCACGAGGGAGTGTAATAGGACAGAAGGGCCGAGGAGTACAAGTGCAGAGTTCGTTGAAAGCGGTGTCACAGGTAGACAGGGTGGTGAAAAAGATGTTCAGTACGCTGGCCTTCAGTCAGGGCACTGACTATAGGAGTTGGGACATTATGTGAAACGTCCAGTTTTGCTGCAGGGGAAACAGTCCCAGCCTATCCAGTGTCTCCTTGTAACTCAAGCCCCCCTAATGAGGACGTGGAGAGAATGAAAAGGGTTATGGTGGGATTTGTGTAAAAGTGGGTGTTTGGAACTGAGCATGGACTCCGTGAGCTGAAGGGCCTGCATGCTGTGTCTCTGTGTGACTCTAAGACCTGGAATAGACTTCTATTGACTCAGTTGTCCTGAATGAAAACTAACATACTTTTGATTATAAACATGTAATCAAATTAAAAGCAATAACTAATGCCTAAATTATTTTCTGTGGAAAAACTTGCCAGGAAATACTGAAACCTAGTGACTTGAGAATACTTGTGGCAGAATCATTTCCTTTCACTGCGCTGAAAAGATGTATTTCCTTTCCCTTTGAAGGACCCTAACCTGCAGAGCTTGGTGTTGCGGTTGACTTGTTCCAACCCTGTTGACAGATTGAGAGCTGACCAGTTGATAAAGGATGATTATTTTCTGGCAATTAAAACTGACACCATTCAGGAACTCAGTCCTTCGACTTTGGATGCAAACAATGTGACCAGCATCTTTGTAGATGAAACCAATTCAGAATTGCCTGGTGAAATGGCAACATAAAACCTTCCCCAAATTTGTTTTACAGTTGCATTTTCATTAATTCTATCAATGAAGTTTTGTTTCATCAAGTGTTTCTGGTGACTTCTTCGGCTTTGTAAAAGTTTATGTAGAACCTAAGAAGATGCTTTTGATGCTAATATAACTTCTGGGGAAATGTTTCTCATGAATAACAGCAGTGAAGTTCTTTGTTTCTTGTTTTTTCAGCCTTGGATTGCTGTTTAATTTGAGAAAAATAAATTGTTTTGCAAAAAATACTGAAAAATAACTAGCCCAATATCTGCTCAGTGTTCAGTAGGCAGTTCTTCATTTGTAATAAACAACTAGAAAGGAAAGCCAGATACTAGTTGGACTGTTTGTGATGTGATCTTTTCATTGACTAGATGGAAAGTGCTCTTTGATGACCTGCACTCGGGCAAGTTGCTGAAGTAGTTTCTGCCAGGGCTATACCTTTAATGAGGGACTTGGTTTAATGTGTGGCTTCTGTAGAGAAAGGTGCATCACCTTCAAGTATTCTGGCTGACCAAGGGAGAATGTTTGAAATGTGTGTTCTACTACCATTGAAGATCTTAATATAGAACAAAACCAACTGATAAAAGTTGAGGAAGAAGAAAGAGAACTACATGAGATTGTTTTAGAAGAAAAATTATACATTCCAGTTTAGTGAAGGTTTGTCTGTTCAAGCAGTTTCTCTGCTTTAGCAATGCACTTAATAAAGAATTAAAATGTTCTCACTGCTGTTACGAGCTCAATAAAATAGCCACTAAACCTGATTTATGCATAGTCTGTTACTATTAGTGGTAGAACAAGTGTTCATATGAAGTTACTGAAAACCTGCGGTGTTTAACATTTGGTTCAGGTTGTGAAGGGTTCTTGACTGAAGGCAGGAACAGTTGTTGCCAAGCAGAGGTATGGTAGGACAGTAGCTGAGTCTAATCACTGAAGACGTTCTGAGAATGAAAGATTGCATGTGGGGAAGGATGCCAGACCATCACTGAGAGATAAGTGGAGGACTGACGATGTGTGTTTGTGAATGATTTTGACTTTCAACGTGTATTATTTCATAGAAAATCTCAGGCTAGGGATACAAATAATCTCAACCTAAACTGAATCTAAACATTTTATGTACATGTGGATCATAGCAATGGTACGAGGAGGTGACTGACTCATCGGTGCTCACCTCTCTTTCGTTTGGAAATTATTTTTTATATATTCATTCAAGGGATGTGGGCTTCGCAGGCTGACCCAGCATTTAATTGTCCATCCCTGGTTGCCCTTTGCAAAGGTGGTGGTTAAGGTTAGCCTAAGCTGCCTTCTTGAACCGCTACAGACCTTGAGGTGTGGATGTACCTACAGTGCTGTTAGGGAGAGAGTTCCAGGATTTTGACCCAGCGACGGTGAAGGAACGGTGATATGTTTCCCAGTCAGGGTGGTGTGTGGTTTGGAGGACAACTCCAGGGTGTTCCCCGGGCTTGTGCTGCCCCTGTCCCTCTCGCTGGTAGAGGTGGTGGGTTTGGAAGGTGAGGTCTGAGTCATGGTGAGTTGCTGCAGTGCCTCTTGTAGATGGTACACACTGCTGCTACTGTGTGTCGGTGGTGGAGTGAGGGAATGGGTGTGGGTGGGGTGCCTATCAAGTGGGCTGCTGTGTCCTGTATGGTGTTGACTTTCCTGAGTGTTGAAGCTGCGCTCACCCAGGCACGTGGAGAGTGTTCCATCACACACTCCTGACCTGAGCCTTGTAGATGGACAGGTTTTGGGGAGTTGGGGGGTGAGTTACTCACCACAGGATTCCCATCCTCTGACCTGCTCTTGTAGCCACATTGTGTACCTGGCTGCTGCAGTTCAGTTTCTGGTCAATGGTGACCCCAGGATACTGACAGTGGGGGACCCAGTGGTGATGATGCCATTGAATGTCAGGGTGAGAGCTGGATTTTCTCTCATTGATCTTGTCATTATCCGGCACTTGCGTGGCGTGAATGTTACTCGCCACCGATCAGCCCAGACCTGGATACTGTCCAGGTCTTGCTGCATTTGGATGTGGACTGCTTCATTACCTGAGGAGCCACATCATCAGTGATTGTACATTGCCCAACTTCTGACCTCGAGATTGAAGAAAGATCATTGACGCAGCAGCTGGAGATGGTTGGGCTCAGTGTCTTACCCTGAGGAACTCCTGCAGAGACCTCCCACCGTCCTCCTTTTGTGCTGGGTGTGGTTCCAACTAGTGGGGAGTTTTCCCCCAATGCACACTGACTCCAATGTGGCCAGGGCTCCTTGATGCCAGACTCAAATGCTGCCTTGGTGTCAAGAGTAGTTACTTCATCTCTAGAGTTCAGGGACTGAGTGACTTCAGCAGGCACCAAACTGAGCTCCTGTGAGCAGGTTGTTGCTAAAGCAAGAGCCACCTGTCAGCGTTATCGATTACCCCTTCCGTCACTTTGCTGATGATGAGAGTGGATCAATGGGGTGATGATTGGCTGAGTTGGGGTTTGTCCTGCTTCTTGTGGCCAGGACATACTGGGGCAGTTTTCCACATTGTTGGGTTGGTACCAGTGTTGTTGCCGTATTGGAACAGCTTGGCCAAGGGTGCAGCAAGTTCTGGAGCATGAGCCTTCTGTACTACTGCCGGGATGTTGCCAGGGTCCATGGCCTTTGCTGTATCCAGTGCCTTCAGCCATCTCTAGATATCACATGAAGTGAATCAGTTGAAGACTGGTTTCTACTGTGCTGGAGACGACTGGAGGAGGCTGAGATGGATCATCCACTCCGCACTTCTGGCTGAAGATTCTTGCAAGTGCTTCAGTTTTCTCTTTTGTGCTGATGTGCTGGGCTCCCCCATCACTGAGAGTGTGGACATTTGTGGAACTTGCTCTTCAGTGAGTTGTTTAATTGTTCACCACCATTCACGACGGCAGAGCTTAGATCTGATCCGTTGGTTGTGGGATGGGTTATGGACGATGTAGAATTTCCTGTTAATATTATTGTCCTTAGTTCTGGAGAAGCAAATCTCATGCAAAGTGCGACACTTACTTGGAATGTAAGTGAGATGTGTAATTGTTTTCCCCAACATGATTCAGTGGAGAAAAGCTGTACCGTTCTCTCAGCTGCTGGTTTATTTCCTACATCTCAATCTTTTTTGATTAGGCACAATTTTGTTTAAAATGGTTCTGAAAACCTGTTCAAGAAGTTAATAAAAAATGTTTCCAGCTTTAGCTTTTGGCTTATTGTACAATTATTGGCTGGTGTCTTTCATTCATTTTGTATCAGGCCTGAACATCTGACCTACTGTCCACTGGCTTCTTAACAGACAGGAATGGTTGCACCATGGGCCACTTGTTGAAAAGCCTCCCAACCCTGCCGTACAGTTCACTGGTTGGTCCCTCTGGTGAATCCTGCTTTGTGCTGGCCCAGTGTTTAAAAAAAGATTAAGATTTATTTATTAGTCACATGTACATCGAAACACACAGTGAAATGCATCTTTTGTGTCGAGTGTTCTGGGGGCAGAAACATTCCAAAACCTGTTTTTGAACCTCGGGCAAGGCTTGACACCTAAATTTGCTTCATTATTAAGGAATCTGGGAATAAAAGTATACTGGGTTTAAACTCGTGCATTGGCATCTTGGAAAATGGAGGTTAATACAACATTTATGTGATTTATGGATCTAAATAGAACAAACCTTTTAATACCTATTTCAGCTAGGTTATTTGGTTTTCTGCTTCGTCAAGTTAATGTGAAATTCTCTGACATATTTTCATGGATTTTTGCTCAATCAACAAGGAATTGCATTAGAATAACGTGAAATGTATAATAGTGCTCAGGATGGCATTAGTATGTTTAAACTAACCAGGCCGTGTCCTAACCAAATTCCCATTTGTGCCTTTGAACCAATGAAATATAAACAGCCTTGCTTGTATTAACTGGTTTGATGCTTTTCAATGTGATGGTGTTGACGTTCTGCCCATGTTTATGTTACAAGTGCTGAACCTTCATGCTATGTGACTAAGACTGAAGGAGGTGGTGTGGAGGCACCGAGGGTTGATGGCCATATTTCTACCAACAGATGGAGGGGAAAATTAAAGTGAAACTGCTCTTTTAGCCACTTTTATTGGTCCAAGCACCTGATTCAGTCGAAATTTATGGAGCTGTTCATTTGGAAGTGGAATGCTGCACAGTGCTGGACGAGGTTTGTAGATAATTTACTGAATAGGAATGCAGGAAAGATGCAATTTTGTTGAAATAATCTATAAACTGCATGAACATGACTGAAAATCTGAGCCAAGATATAATGGATAGATTACAGAGCAGAGGATAATATACAGAAAATATTACCTCAACTAATGTCCGATGCTCCAGATGGGAGCTGATGATGTTCTGACTTGAATGTGGTATTCTAGTAATTGACACTATAGTACAACTTCTCGTAGACATGTCCAAAAGGAAGAAGATAGATTTTCCTACTCTTTTAATTTTAATATTCACATTTTGCTACCTTTCATCTTTAAATGATTTGGCAGGAATCTGCTACTTAATTCCTAAACACATGATGCATAAACTGTAGTGCATTGGCAGTGCCCGTTGGCCAGTTCTTTTCCACGGTCTGCAGCTATAAAATTCTACAGCACTTGAGGTTCTAAGCATTATGCACTATTGAAGTGACCTTGCACTTTATACATGTCTAGAGTGCGATGGAATACTTGATAATTGCAGCTCCAGTAATCCTCTGCAGGTTTGGGACCAGCCAGGTGCAAGTCACCACCTTGAAGCGCTGGCCATTCCCCACCCTAAGCACACACTGCACCACCAGCACATTGTGCTCGTAGTGTGTACCTGCTACAAAATATACTGCAGTTACTGGCCAGGTTTTTTCAACAGCACATCTTGAACTCGCGTCCTCTACAGAAGGAGAGGGGCAGCAGGCCCACGGGAACACCTCCCTCCTGGAGATATTTTATTATTTCCTCATCATGGCTGAGGCTAAACACAGGAGCACCCCAGTCAGCAGCACTGTGGGTAAAATCCAAGGACTGTTGTGGTTCACGAGGATGGCTCTCTGCTACATTTTTTAGGGTAAATTTGGGTGGGCAAGGAGTACTGGCATTTTCAGTGTCACAGCATCCCATGAATGAATAAAGATGAACAAGAGAGCAGGAATACTGACCTCTTATTTCAACCATTCACCAGATCCCAGGTATCTTCCTGTGTCCTGTGCTCCACTGCTGCCTTCACGTGATTCTTTGTTTTCCAGCCTCTTCCAGCTTTGCAACTCTCCCATCTGAATCTCTGCTCAGGGTCCCATAGCCACATCAAGCAGGTTTAGCCTCTCCAGCAGCCCCAACAAAGCTCCCTGCAGGGTCACAGTCACAGTGAGCTGCATCCTGAATACTTTGTGCAAATCCCACAACCCTTAAGTTTGTCAAAATAATAGAGTGAGAACGTCATCTTACTTTGTTGATAATTACAGAGTGAGGAGAGGCTGTGAGAAGTTCTCTCCTGCCCCGCTCTGTACCTTCCAGAAACAATCCCGTTGTATTAGTTCAGCATTAACTTGGAAAGAGCTGGCCTTTTCCATTCTATCTCTTCAAATTAAACATTACTTTCTCTTGCCCAGGTGTAGATTCAATCACTTAAAGACCTCCTCTTAAGAATTTGTTGTAATAATTGGTGCATTTTTCAGTCAGGTCTGGTGTTGTACAGCAACATCATTTTACCAATGCATATTAATTTTCTTTAAGTCTGATACCTTAATTTTTCTTTTATTGCCTCAATGAAGGTATATATTTTGTGTATATACTGTACATATTTATCAAGCATCTACCTCATTCAATAAAGCAGAAAATAAAACATTGATCAAAATGCTGAAACTTTTCAAATGTGGTTCATACAATAAGCACACTGTGTGAAACCACAGGACAATAGAACATAAGCCTTCCATGAAGTGTTTTATTAATATATGCAACAAAACATTAAAACATACTTTGGTGTTAAAATGATGCTATCAAGGATTGGGTCTATTTCTCATTTACATTCAGAATCAGCATCAGGTTTATTATCACTGACAGATGATGTGAAATGTGTTGTTTTGTGGCAGCCGTACAGTGCAAGACATAAAAATCTATAAATGACAAACATAGATAAATAGTGCAGAAAGAAAAGGAATAATAAGGTAGTGTTCATGGACAGTTCAGAAATATGAGAGCGGAGGGGAAGAAACTGTTCCTGAATTACTGAGTGTGGGTCTTCAGGCTCCTGTACCTCCTCCCCGATGGTAGTAACGTGAAGATGGCATGTCCTGGGTAGTGAGGGTCCTTAATAATAGATGCACCCTTCTTGAGGCACCACCACTTGAAGGTGTCCTCAATGGTGGGGAGGGTTGTTGTCCATGATAGAACCAGCTGAGTCTATCTGCAGCCTCTTGTGATCATGTACATTGGAGCCTCCACACCAGGTGGTGATGCAGCCAGTCAGAATGCTCTCCACCGTACATCTGTAGAAATTTGTAAGAGTCTTTGGTGACATACTGAATCTCCTCAAACTTCTAATGAAGTAGAGCCACTGGCGTGCCTTCTTTGTGATTGCATCAATGTGTTGGGCCTAAGATAGATCCCCTGAGATGTTGACGCCCAGGGACTTGAAGCTGCTCAATGAGGACTGGTGTGTGTTCTCTTGACTACCCCTCCCTGAAGTCCACAATCAATTGCTTGGTGTTGCTGACGTTGGGTGTGAGGTTGTTGTTGCAACACCACTCAACCAGCCGATCTATCTCACTCCTGTACGCCTCCTCATCGCCATCTGAGATTCTGCCAACAGCAGCAGTGTCATCAGTGAGTTTATAGATGGTGTTTGAGCTGTGCTTAGCCACACAGTCATGAGTGTAGAGAAAGTAGAGCAGTGAGCTAAGTACGCATCCTTGAGGTGCACCTGTGTTGATTGTCGGCGAGGAGATGTTACTACTGGTCCACACTGACTGTGGTCTCCTGATAAGGAAGTCGAGGATCCAGTTGCAGAGGGAGGTACAGGGGCCCAGGTTTTGAAGCTTGTTGATTAGTACTGAGGGGATGATGGTGTTGAACGCTGAGCTGTAATCAATAAACAGCAGCCTGATGTATGTTTGCTGTTGTCTGGGTGCTCCAAAGCCGAGTGAAGAGCCAGTGAGATTGCATCCGCTGTAGACCTGTTGTGGTGGAAGGCAAGTTGCAGCAGGTCCAGGTCCTTGCTCAGGCAGGAGGTAATTCTAGCCATGACCAAACTCTCAAAGCACTTCAGCACAGTAGGTGTGAGTGCTACCGGGCGATAGTCATTGAGGCAACTCACCCTGCTCTTCTTGGGCACCGGTATGATTGCTGCCCTTTGAAGCAGGTGGGAACCTCAGATTGCCACATTGAGAGGTTGAAGATGTCCTTGAACACTCCCATCAGTTGGTCGGCACAGATTTTCAGTACCCTGCCAGGTACATCGTCGGGCTCTGACACCTTGCGAGAGTTCACCCTCTTGAAGGATGTTCTGACCTCGGCTTCTGAGACAAAGATCACAGGGTTGCCAGAAGCTGTGGGGATTCACACAGGTGTAGTGTTAGTCTAACTTTCAAGCCATGCTTAAAAGGTGTTGAGCTCATTGAGGAGTGAAGCATCACTGCAATTTATGCTGTTAGTTTTTGCCTTATAGGAAGTAATGGCATGCAAACCCTGCCACAGCTGTCATGAGTCCAATTGTCTCTAACTTCACACGGAATTGCCTTCTTGCTCTTGCGATGGCCTTCCGTAGGTCATACCTGGACTTCTTGTAGGGTTCTGGATCACCGGTCTTGAACACCATAGATCTCACCCTCAGCAGACTGCGAATCTCCTGGTTCATCCAGGGCTTCTGGTTTGGGAAAACTTGGAATGTTCTCGATGGCACACACTTATCCATACAGGTCTTGATAAAGTCAGTGACGGCCGTGGCATATTCATTCAGATCTGAGGGTGAATCTCTGAATATGATCCAGTCCACTGATTTCACTAATTATAAATATAATTCCTGGAGTCTCAATTTGTCCCATGTAGTCAGTAGTTAATATATTGTGTCTCACTGCAGCAGTCAATTATTGATGTGTAGGTGCTGCTCTCAAGCAGAGTTGAAATACTAAATACTTCCCATTTATGGAAATCCCAGTATGAAAATAACTAAATGGCAATCTCCTATCCGAGTGTAAAATAGCCATGTTATTTAATTTATCCATAGGTCTCTAAATAGATCAAGTCTCATCCATGTCTTCTAGTTACAAGGGTTTAGTAGTCTGATGTTTTATGTACAATTAGTCATTTCAAATAATCTGCTATTCTTTTTGTTTAGTGTGTATTGTATTTAGAACCAATCAATTTACTATTCAATGCCTAGTTTATATAAAATAAAATTCAGATCTCACCAGAGCTTCAATCCAGAAATGCCTGTTTGGCTGACCAGGTATGACTTCCACAAATCTTTTCTTCATTAATTTCTCAGAGAAAGCAATGTGGCGTGAAAGTAAATTTTCGGTTCAGTAAATACAAAATCTTTCATACAGTGTGATTTCAAAGTGAAACACTTCATGGAGGACTTGTACTCCATAGTCTTCAGGCTTCACACAGTGTGATTATTTAAATCAAATTTGAAAAGTTTCATCATTGTAAAACAAATGATCCTTCATTGTGACCTTATTCAGGTATTCATCTTCAGCAATGTTTGCAGATGTTTGATGATCTATGTTGCTGGAGGGTGTTGTGGAGTTGTCATATTCCATTAGTAATTCTTAGTTTCCCACAGCTTTCAATTAATATAAAATGAATTAACAGTAATTAGCTTCCAAGGCCAACATTCCTCTGATCAAGAAGGTGTAGAAAACAATATTGTAATTAACAAGTAGCAAGAGTAATAACAACTTGAATTTATGCTGTTCAGTAAACATATTAAGAATGACCAAAGGCATTTCATGAGAGTGTAATCAGACAAAAATTAAAGCTGAACTACATAGGTTATATTTGGACAAGTGACCTGGTCAAAAAATAGTTTTAAGGAATGACTTGAAAAACAGGGAGGCTGAGGGGTTTAGAGAGGGAATTCCAGAGCCTCTCGCCTGGACACCCCAGGGCACGGCTACAAATAGAGGAGGGGTTAGAGTCAGGATGATGAGGTCAGCGTTGTGGAAGGATGGAGATTTGGAAAGACTGAGAGTTAGGGAGAAGCAAGGGCATGGATTGATGGCTGTTGAGAATTTTAAAATGGAGGTACTGCTCTCTCGAAGCTGTGGTTGTGATGTGAGAACAGGGCACAGTGTGGACTAGGGTAGCAATAGCAGAGTCTGGAAGGTGGGAATCTGGCCAGGAGGGACTGGGATACTTGATTCCGGAGACAACAAAGAAACAGATGGACTGAGACCTGGTGATATCTGGATAGAGGCAGCTTTGGGGATGGAGACACAATGCAGGGTTTCGACCTGAACCGTCAACAATTCCTTCCAATGTCGTGGACTCATAGAGTCCACTCACTACACCCCCACACAACATCAGCAGCAGCAGCAAATCATTGGATAACAGATGCAACAGCAATATTACACATCACTGGAGGAGAGAGTTCTGTTAGTGGACCAGCTTCATACAGATAGGCACAGATGCCCTCTCAGATGCTGCTTGACCGCTGAGTTCCTCCAGCAGATTGTTTGTAGCTTTGGTAATGGTACAGGGTCAGAGGACACTTGGGTCTAATATGACACCGAGAATTCGGGCAGTCTAGCTTGGCCTCTGACAATGGCAACGGAAGTGGTAGAGTTGGTGTTTGCAATTTGTCCAGGAGAGGTAATGATCATTTGTTCATGTTGAGTTCATAAGTCCCATAAATGTGATTAGAAGGCTTACAAAATGTAAGAAGTCCATATTTAGTCATTGTTGGGGATAATAGCTACAGAAAGCTACCACTCCAGTACTGACTGTTGGCCATTCATGTCCAGTGATTTACCACAGTCTGGCTTCCAGGCTTCTCTCTGCAGTAAGTGAGTGACTGGTGGGATGGCTTCATCTTTACCTTCTTGGTGCTGAGACACCAGCTGCCAGGTTAGCTGAGAAAGAGGGGAGGTGAGGGTTCTTGACAACACCATCTAAAGCTGGCAATCTGAAGACATTATGGATGAGATGGGAAATGATCTGGGAGGAGGGGACTTACATTGAACCTTTGTTATCTTCAGTGGTGCCCATCTTGTTCCTGAGAAAATACGGTATGAATCTGGTCCACTAACAGTGCTCTCTCCTCCAGTGATGTGTAATATTGCTGTTGCATCTGTTATCCAATGATTTGCTGCTGATGATGTGTGTGCAGGTGTAGTGAGACAGTAAATGTTGAGTCAAAGTCCTGATTTATAGAAACAAAACCAGAAAAAGCTGGAGGCACTCAGCAAGTCACCCAGCATCTGTGGAGAGAAACAGGGGTAATGTTTCAGGTCAAAGACCCTTCATCCGAATGACAGCTGGGTGACAGGCTGTATTGTCTGAGCTGTAATGATGCAGTTGCTGTGAGATTTGAAAATAACTTTGACCATGTGTGAGTCCTTAGTCTTTTCTTGGACAATATCCACGTCCTTGGGGTTTGACCCCTCGCTTTGGCCTTGAGTGTCCTCTCCCACTGCCACTGGAATATTTCCTGGAGGCCTTCCTGGCCCATGAGAATAGAGGAACTCCTGCGCAGCTGAAGCTGGCCAGCATGGTAAGTCACACATGAAAGTGGATCCTTCTGTGGTAGGAAAGACATCGGAAAGCACAAGTGGCACCAGCTGGTGACTGATACAAGATGACGAGGAGTCAGCACAAATTTACCTGTGGTCAGAACTGAGCAAAATGCAACATGATCCCAACAGCCATTTCCAGCCCATTCAATATATATCCCCTTGCGTCCTGGTTTTCAAGGACTCATACCCACTTGTGTCCAGTGCTGAAACTGCATCACCAAAACAGATTTAGTTTGTGTGTGACTCATTTGCTGCTTGTGGGACCTCATTTTGTGTAAATTGGCTGCTAGGTTTGTCTCTGTAACGACTCTGGCAGCAATTCATGTGCCGTGAAACACCTTTGGACGTTGTCAAGAAAGACCAAACGCTAGTCAACTACAACTCGCCTGATTACTAAATCTAGCATATTCAACAATTCCATCCATTGTGCTTTAGAAAACATGATGTCATATAAACATATAAAATGCAGTACTGGTATTTAACCACTTTAACCTTCAGATATATGACATCCATATTGTTTAATTATTCTCATCGTCAGCTGATACATATTAAGAGCTTCTTGAGGGGTTTGTGTGAGTCAGGAACACATCAGCCTTGAAAATACTTGGTGTTATTTTTCCCACTTCAGCATGAGAATTGGTATTTTTTACAGGAGACATGAATTTCCATCAGTGTTTCCATCAGTTTTGCTGGGCCGGCAGTTGGCTGGCTCAGGAGGGGAAGCAGCATCAACACAGCAGCATTGTGATTGATCAAAGGTTTCCCCTGAGGAAGATCAGGTACCACCGCTGCTTTGATTGGCAGCCCTTGCATTAATCCCTTTCGTACAGGGGAGAAAAACAGATTTAAATGAACACCACGTGGAGGTCTTAAAATTCCTTTTACAATCGCACTAAATGTGCATGACATTTAATTTTAATTTAACATCATTTTAATTTTGCATAATTTTGTTTTAGAAATGTAAAATTTTAACTTTAATCTGCCATTGGTCATCCTCCAGTCAGAATTGTGTTGCTCTGTGCTACATTACTGTATTCATGGCTGTTCCAAAGTATTTAAAAACGTGCTGGATGTCATGCTAGATGTTGAGACAGTAAAACTCATTCTCAGCAGCAGCAGGTACTGGAATTGTCTCCATTATATAACCTGTCAGTCTTTCTTTCCATTAAAGCTGAGGATGATTTCACCAATCACTACCCAAACTTTTTTAAATTTAAATTTAAATTTTTAAGTTTTATTTACAGTGTGGTAACAGGCCCTTCCGGCCCAACAAGTCCGTGCTGCCCATTTTTTTAAAACCCAAATTAACCTACCCGTACCCCTTTGGAATGTGGGAGGAAACCGGAGCACCCGGAGGAAACGCACGCAGACACGGGAGAACGTACAAACTCCTTACAGACAGCGACGGGAATCGAACCCCGATCACTGGTGCTATAATAGCATCGCGCTAACTGCTACGTGGACAGAGGCGGCCAGTGAATTCAGTGAAAAGAAAGAAGCAGGGATGTGTATAACCAGGTGCCTATTTGTATCCTGCCAATGTCAAATTCTTAGCGGCCACCGCACCCTTAACCAACGTCCCTTTTCATGGATTATAAAGTTACACAATGAAACAGTCTACTGTCCTTTTAAAGATCTCTGATTAAAATGCATTTCTGTAAAAAAAAACCTTAACTTTTCCTCAAATCTTCAAGTCGAGGGAGCGTATCAGTGTTTTGAGTTCTAGAGTACTTAACTAAGGACACGAGCAATGTAATGGCTGTATTCTTCCTGACAAAAGTTTCAAGAAGGAGTGGATACCAGAGAATTGGGAGTTACAGGGATTTGTCACAGACAAGGAGATGAGGTCGGGGACAGATCAGCCATGGTCGGGACAGTCTGAGGGTCTGAGCTCCTGATCCTGTTGCCTTATGTTCCTGTACAAAACAGCCCTGGTGGAATGAAGTATGAAAGGTAAGGCATGCAGGTGACCCCACATGACATAGAAACATAGAAAAACTACAGCACAATTCAGGCCCTTCAGCCCACAAAGCTGTGCCGAACACGTCCCTACCCTAGAAATTACTAGGCTTACCCATAGCCCTCTATTTTTCTCAGCTCCATGTACCTATCCAACAGTCTCTTAAAAGACCCTATCGTATCCGCCCCCACCACCGTTGCCGGCAGCCCGTTCCACGCAATCACCACTCTTTGAGTAAAAAACTTACCCCTGACATCTCCTCTGTACCTACTCCCCAGCACCTTAAACCTATGTCCTCTTGTGGCCACCATTTCAGCCCTGGGGAAAAGCCTCTGACTATCTACCCAATCAATACCTCTCATCATCTTATACACCTCTATCAGGTCCCCCCTCATCCTCCTTATGGCCGCTCACGTTACAGAAATTCACCTTTACAGAACTCACACACCATTACCCAAATTGTTGGGATACAGAATGAAGTTCGCTCTCGCAGAATATGTAAACAAATAAATAAACAGAGATTATTTATCAACTCACGTTTTCCTGATGCATGCACTGATGACATGGCTTCACGTTTCAGAAAATAGTCATGTGACTGTTTTCCAGGAATAAAACCCATCTCTCCCCATAACGAGGGAGCACCTGTACAGTTTAAAATTGTTGTCTTAGGAAGTGTCCGGTTCCAGGGAAGTCTCACAGATGTTTAAATAGTGCAAAACCTGTGAAAGCAATGCCCTTTCTCCAGGAACAAAATAAGGCAATATCTATATCAATGATGTACAGAAGAATACAGATACACTCTTGATCCAAAGCTGAGAACCAGCAGAAGTTTATTCATCACCCGCAAACGAAGAATCCAGAAATTTTGAATATTTCCTTGTTTACTGTAAGACACAGTGAACAAAGGTGTCAGTAGGGACGGCACCATGGGGGCAATAACATCAGTGGAGTTACACACAGGGTGGGCAAAAAGGGAAATAGTAACTTCCATTACTGTAGTGCCTTTAGAATGTCTCAATACGCCACCCAAGTTCTTTTAGAAAAAGAATTGATCCCAATTATTAATTTTAATTCTTAGGGAAGATGAGCAAAAGTTAGACAACAGAAGTAGAATTGAAAGGAGAAAAGCAAGAAGAGATGGAGTTATTGCAGGAGGGAATTCCGGAAGCCTTCAAGCTGCCAGAGGCATGGCTGGAAGTTTAGGATTGCCTCAGAAGGCCAAAAATCAAGGAATACAGCTGTCTCAAGAGGGTTGGAGGCTGATGGGAATTACACAGGAAATGTCCATGAAGGGATGGGAATTACTCAGGGAATGTCCATAGGGGAATGGAATTACAAAGGGAATGTCCATGGAAGGTTGGGAATTACACAGGGAATGTCCATGGGAGGTTGGGAATTACACAGGGAATGTCCATGGAGGGATGGGAATTACACAGGGAATGTCCATGGGAGGATGGGAATTACACAGGGAATATCCATGGAGGGATGGGAATTACACAGGGAATGTCCATGGGAGGATGGGAATTACACAGGGAATGTCCATGGGAGGTTGGGAATTACACAGGAAATGTCCATGGAAGGTTGGGAATTACACAGGGAATGTCCATGGGAGGTTGGGAATTACACAGGGAATATCCATGGAGGGATGGGAATTACACAGGGAATGTCCATGGGAGGATGGGAATTACACAGGGAATATCCATGGAAGGTTGGGAATTACACAGGAAATGTCAATGGAAGGTTGGGAATTATACAGGGAATGTCCATGGAGGGATAGGAATTATACAGGGAATGTCCATGGAGGGATGGGAAAATAAGGATGGTTTTAAAACGAGGGTGTTACTGAACTGAGAGCCAGTAAAGCAAACACAGGGTTGATTGATGTGCAGGTTAGGATATGGGCAGCTGAATTCTGGATGATTTCAAGATTTCAGATCATTGAATGGGGCAGGCCGTCCACTCGTGGAGCAAGGAAGCTTTCGGAGAGTGTTGGAATATGATAGTGGACTGAAAGGTCAGACTAATGAGACCCAAGATGATAAAATTCTTGTCTTAATCTTTTAAAATGCATCCACAATGTTAGGGAGGGGAGGGGATGATAAGATAAGATAATTCAGCAGTTACACATGTGATTGGGAAACTGAAAGTCTTGGAGTTTGTTCTTCCAAAGTGTACCACCTCACACTTCTCCAGACTGGAACTCCATCTGCCACTTCTCAGCCCAGCTCTGCATCCTATCAATGTCCCACTGCAATCTTCGACAGTCCTCTACACTATCCAAATGCCACCAACCTTTATGTCATCTGCAAACTTGCCAACACACCCTTCTACCCCCTCATCCAAGTCATTAATAAAAATCACGAAAAGCAGAGGTCCCAGAACCGATCCTTGTGGGACACCGCTAGTCACAGCCCTCCAATCTGAATACACTCCCTCCACCACAACCCTCTGCTTTCTACAGGCAAGCCAATTCTGAATCCACATGGCCAAGCTTCCCTGGATCCCATGCCCTCTGACCTTCTGAAGAAGCCTACCATGTGGAACCTTGCAGAAGGTCTCCTCACTATGCAATTCAACTTCAACAAAAAACATTTAAATTTTTGTCATTGCCAGTTAAAACGTGACCGTGCATGGTCCAATTTCTGGGCAATAGCTCCATGTATTCTCAGAAGCTGTAGCTGCTTTCTCTAACCTTTGCTACCCCGTGTAATCATTAAATCTGTGGCACTGAGCCATCAGGTGGTGCTATCTGAATATCCAGACCACCTCCACTCACCCTTCGTGGCGTTTTTTTTCATTGTCCCAAACAGCTTCCACCATTGCCCTTGGTTTGGTGAACTGCAGCCTCAGAAATTGAGAGACAAGGACCCTGTAGGATCTGTGATGGCTCTCAGATATTCTGGATGGACTTGCATACCTGCTTCTCAGTCAAAACTTGCTTTGTTGAAGCTTGTTTCTGACGTTGGTGCAGATATTTATGTCTCATGGCAGTACTTCATTTCTTCTGCTGAAGTCTGAACACCAGATGAGATCATTGTTGAACACAGAGTTGAAAGTCATTTTAGGCTGACTTCAGAAGCATGTTTATGATACTAAATGGGTGGTTATAGGCCCATCCAACTGCACGACCGCCAGTAACGATAGCTCAGTCCTACAGTACTCCCAGCAGTAATGTTACATCCCAGCTGTCAGTACCAACTAGCTGGACTGATTTCTTTCTGATGATTGAAATGATCCCTGACCTCGCAGCCAGAAAGTTCTTTTCATTTGAAACCAAAGGTATGTTTTTGGAGTTTGCAGGGATTACAAGAGGAAGGGTGCAAGAAAGAATCTTTCCCGGCCACTTCTTGTTGTTGAGCTCAATCCTGTATATGTAGAGCACCACCTAATCAGGCCAGCTCTCAACAGCTGGCTCCAAACAAGTTTAAATACAATTTGTTGATGCTAATGTAAGATAACCTTCAATAAACTATACAAGTTAATAAAACTAGGGCAGAATTCCATCCATTTTAACAGACTGAAATTCACACATAGCATACTAATATCCATTATGAAAGTCCCATACGTTCTCTTATTGAACAAGACTGATAATGCACAGCATTCTTCAGTGTCCTTCTGTCATCTGTTCAAAGAAACTGCCAAGTTTGAAATGAGAATTAATGGACCTGAGATTTTTCCATTGATAATGTGTCTGCAAAACCATGGACTGTGCTGAATACTTCATCAGCTGTGCTAACAATGATCACTTCAACAGCAACATTACCATGGTAATAATCAAACGATTTGTCTTGTCTTATCTATCATGTTTATCATCATTGGGGCCTTTAGGAAAGTACAAGCTTTGAATTTTTCATGCTGCCATATTGTAATCACTGCTGCTATCAAAGTTAGGTCTGGATTTTCTGTAAGAAAACTGTCTGCAATTAGTGTTGGGAATTGAAAGGAGATGTGACAGTAAAGGAGCTGCTGTGACTGCCCTCAAAATACAAGCAGGCCGAAAGTTTCCTGCAGAGAATTGGTGAGCCCATGTGGTTGAATCCTTTGAACCTGTGCATGCAATCAGCCCCAGATGTTACGAGAGACAGTCCCAGCCACATATAATGTGGGGAAGAGCGGTTGTTGGGTAACATCCTGCAACCTTTGTTTTCAGGAAGGTCTGCCATTGAACCAAGCACTTTAAAGAGCACATCCACGAGCCTTTGTCTGCAACCACCCCATTATGGTCTTCATTCAATTCTCCCAGATCAACTCGAGAGTGCCCTTGGGAGTTATCACCCTGACACCCTTTCTTTTTCAATCTTTTTATTAGTTTTAAAATTAATACAGATTAATATAGAACATCAATCTTTGTACATGTAATACAAAGAGATTGGGAGAACAATCATAGCATAGATAATCATAAAGAACAACAAAATATAAAAAAAAGCTGTAGATCCCACGATCTCTTAGTAAATGAATATAATATAAAAGAAAGGAAAGAAAAAGATTTATTATATATATAAAAGAAAAGAAAGAAAAAAAATCCCAAATCAATAAGAAAAATTATAAACAATATATCAAACCAAACTAAACTAAACAGAAAAATTTAAAAAAGACAAAAAGAAAGACTGGGCTAAAATTTCTCAGCAGAAACAGAGCAATATTATGTCGTCAAGTCCGTTCCTCCAAGTTGGAAAGTTATTGAAAGGGGATCCACATCATGTGAAAATATTGAATAAATGGACTCCAAGTATCTTCAAATTTAAGCGAAGGATCAACAGTACCACTCCTAATTTTTACCAAGTTTAAACATGATATAGTTTGAGAGAACCATTGAAAAGTAGTAGGGGGTATTGGATCCTTCCATTTAAGCAAAATGGATCGTTTGGCCATTAATGTAACAAAAATAATCATACAGTTAGTGAAAGGAGATAAATGGCCAGACTCTATCCTTGGTAGTCCAAAAATTGCAGTGATAGGGTGAGGTTGTAAATCAATCTTCAATACATTTGAAATAATGTTAAAAATGTCTTTCCAATATTTTTCCAAAAGAGGACAGGACCAAAACATATGTGTCAAAGAAGCCACATTCGATTTACATCTGTCATATATAGGATTTATATGGTGATAAAAACGAGCTAACTTATCTTTGGACATATGGGTCCTGTGGACTACCTTAAACTGTATCAACGAGTGTCTGGCACACATTGAAGATGTATTGACTAAATGAAGAATTTTCTTCCAAAGTCTCTGTAGGTAAAGATGTCTGGAGTTCACTCCCATTCATTCTTAATTTTGTCCAGTGGTTCTGGACGTATTTTCATAATTAAATCATAGATTATTGCTATCAAGCCCTTCTGACAAGGATTAAGACCTAAAATTTTTTCTGTAATTTCAGTTTTGTAAGGTGTCGGAAAAGAGGGTATAGTAGCTTTTAAAAAATTTCTAATCTGCAAATATTGGAAAAAGTGTGATCTAGGCAAATTGTATTTGTTAGACAATTGTTCTAAAGATGTAAAACAGTTATCAATGAAAAGATCACGAAAACATACTATTCCCTTTTCCATATGGAAAAAGCTGAGTCAGCTCTAGATGGATGGAAGAAAAAATTAGATTGAATAGGACTTGACAAATTAAATTTATTCAATCCAAAAAATTTACAGAATTGAAACCATATTCGTATTGTATGTTTAACAATTGGGTTAGTCATATGTTTACTTAATCTGGTAAGTGCAAAATGGAGTAAACCACCTAAAATAGAAACTAATGAAAATTCAAGTACTGATTGGTGCTCAAGGTGCACCCATTTAGGGCGTTGAATTACATCTGAATCTTGTATCCAAAAAATTAAATATCTGATATTAATTGCCAAATAATATAATCTAAAATTAGGCAGGGCCATACCACCATCCTTTTATAGTTTTTGTAAATATTTCTTACTTAACCTTGGGTTTTTATTCCGCCAAATATAGGAAAGAATTTTAGAATCAATGGTGTCAAAAAAAGATTTCGGGACAAAAGTTGGAATCGCTTGAAATAAATCTAAAAATTTTGGTAAAATATTCATCTTAACTGCATTAATTCAGCCTATCAATGATAGAGACAGTGGGGACCACTTAGTAAATAATTGTTTAACATGGTCAATTAAAGGCAGTAGATTAGCTTTAAATAAGTCCTTATGTTTCTTGGCAATTTTAACACCTAAATACATAAAATAGTCAGTTACCAATCTAAAAGGTAATTGCCTGTAAATTGGGGTTTTGTGGCGACTCACCGTTTAGTCGGGCGAACCGGCTCGGCAGTCGGGTCGCGCGGCGTCGGAGCGACGAGGCCCAAGATGGCGGCGGGCCTCGTCTTTCCGAGCGACGGGGAGAACCCGCGCGCGGGGAAGTCCTGATGACGTAGGACTTACGTCATTGCCAGTTGTTTTGGGCAGGAACAGTCTCCCTTAAAGGGCCCGCGCAAGGCGGGAAAAAAAAACACTTCTTGTTCGACAATCCTCCGACTAGCGTCTTGTTTTATTTCGCGGTAGCAACCGCTACATTGGTGACCCCGACGGTCCAAACGGATTTTGGACCCGCACAATGGCCGACAGCACAGCAGCCAACACAGTGGCCCTCAAGCTGCCCACCTTTTGGTCACTTTGGCCCAGCGTCTGGTTTGACCAGGCCGAAGCACAATTCCACCTTCGGCAGATCACCTCTGACTCCACGAAGTACTACCATGTGGTTAGCTCTCTGGACCAGGAGACAGCTGCCCAGGTTGGAGACTTCATCCAGTCGCCTCCGGAGGAAGATAAGTACCCGGCTTTCAAAGACCTTTTGATTCAGACCTTTGGCCTCTCCCGTTGTGAGTGCGCCGCCTGCCTGCTTCATCTGGACGGCCTGGGGGACAGATCCCCATCCGCCCTAATGAATGAGATGCTGGCATTGGCCGAGGGACACAAGCCATGCCTGATGTTCGAACAGGCCTTCCTCGAACAGCTCCCCGATGACATCCACCTGTTGTTAGCTGACGCCGACTTCAGCAACCCCCGTGAGGTGGCTGCCCGGGCAGATGTCCTGTGGAGGGCCAGGCGCGAGAGCGGCTCGTCCATCAGTCAAATCATCAGGCTGCGAGCCCAACGCCCGCCTCGCCCGGCCCCAGCAACCGAGCAACCACACCCCAGGAACGCAGACGACGACACGGGTGACCAGCTGTGCTTCTACCATCAGAGGTGGGGTGCGGAGGCCCGTCGATGCCACCCATCCTGCAAGTTTCAGGGAAACGCCAGGGCCAGCCGCCGCTGATGGCTACGGCGGCTGGCCGCCGCCAGAGCCTCCTATTCATTCAGGACAAGAAATCTGGACGGCGTTTCCTCGTTGATACTGGAGCGGAGGTCAGTATTTTGCCCCCGACCGGCCGCGACACTCGTAACAGGCCACCCGGTCCTCTACTCAATGCCGCCAACGGTACAACGATACGGTCTTTCGGCACCCGTACACTTCAATTACAATTCGGCGGCAGCCGTTTTACCTGGACCTTTACCCTTGCCACGGTCGCCCAACCACTCCTAGGAGCTGATTTCCTTCGGGCCCACAACCTGTTAGTCGACCTGCGAGGGAAGCGGTTGGTCCACTCTAGCACCTTCCAGACCTATCCCCTGGGAGAAATCAGCACACCAGCCCCGCGCCTGGACTCCATTTCCCTTCCTGGCGACGATTTCGCCAAGCTCCTAGCCGAATTCCCATCAATTTTGGCACCTTCGTTTACGAATTCTAGGCCCAAACACGGGGTACGACACCACATCATTACTACAGGGCCACCCCTTCATGCCCGAGCACGACGATTACCTCCAGACAAGCTCCGCCTGGCGAAGGAAGAGTTCCGTCACATGGAGGAGCTGGGGATTGTTCACAGGTCAGACAGCCCCTGGGCCTCCCCCCTGCACATGGTCCCCAAAGCCACCGGAGGGTGGAGGCCCTGCGGCGACTACCGCAGGCTGAATGACGCCACCACCCCGGACTGCTATCCCATCCCTCACATCCAGGACTTCGCAGCGAACTTACACGGGGCCCGCATCTTTTCCAAAGCGGACCTCGTTCGGGGATACCACCAAATCCCGGTCCATCCGGATGACGTCCCCAAGACTGCGATTATCACCCCATTCGGCCTGTTCGAATTCCTTTGGATGCCGTTCGGCCTTAAGAACGCCGCGCAGACCTTCCAGTGGCTGATGGACGTGGTAGGCCGAGACCTGGACTTCGTGTTCATTTACTTAGACGACATACTGATCGCCAGCCGTAACCGCCAGGAATACCTTTCCCACCTCCGCCAGCTGTATTCCCGCCTCCGCGATTTCGGCCTCACGATCAACCCGTCCAAGTGCCAATTCGGACTTGACTCTATCGATTTCCTCGGCCACAAAATCACCAGCGACGGGGCAACACCCCTACCCGCCAAGGTGGACGCTATCCGCCATTTTGCCCGCCCCGACACAGTCAAAGGCCTACAGGAATTCCTTGGGATGGTCAACTTTTACCATCGGTTCATCCCTGCAGCAGCCCGTATCATGCGCCCTCTGTTCTCGCTGCTGGCTGGTAAGGGCAAGGACGTCACCTGGACTGACAAGGCTGCGGCTGCTTTCGTTAAGGCCAAAGACGCCCTGGCAGACGACACGATGCTTGTACACCCCAGGACTGATGTCCCGACTGCCCTCACGGTGGACGCGTCCAACACCGCGGTGGGTGGGGTACTGGAACAGCTACTCGAAGGCCGCTGGCAACCCTTGGCATTTTTCAGCAAGCACCTTAGACCGCCCGAACTGAAGTACAGCGCTTTTGATCGGGAACTTCTAGCACTGTATCTGGCGGTCTGGCATTTCCGATACTTTCTAGAAGGCAGGCCTTTCACCGCTTTCACCGATCATAAGCCTCTGTCCTTTGCCTTCTCCAAAGTCTCCGATCCCTGGTCAGCTCATCAGCAGAGACATTTATCCTACATTTCCGAATTCACAACTGACATCCAACATGTCTCCGGAAAGGATAGTGTCGTTGCTGACACTTTCCAGACCAACCATCCACAACCTATCCTTGGGTGTCGACTATGCGGCCCTAGCTGACGCACAGCAAGCCGACGACGAACTGCCCAGCTACAGAACCGCAGTCTCGGGTCTGCAGCTCCGAGATTTCTTGGTTGGTCCAGGTCAGCGGACCCTACTTTGCGACGTTGCGACTGGTCAGCCCCGCCCTATAGTCCCTGCAGCCTGGCGGAGACGCGTTTTTGACTCGGTACATGGGTTGGCGCACCCGTCCATCAGATCTACTGTCCGACTGGTCGCCAGCAAGTTTGTCTGGCATGGCCTGCGCAAACAGGTCAGTGAGTGGGCCAGGACTTGTCTGCACTGCCAGACGTCAAAAATCCAGCGACACACCAAGGTCCCACCACAGCAGTTCGAGCCTACCCGTAGGAGGTTCGACCACATACACGTCGACCTTGTGGGCCCTCTGCCGGTTTCAAGAGGAGCCCGGTACCTCCTTACCGTCGTGGACCGGTTCACGAGGTGGCCTGAGGCAACCCCCCGGACTGACATCACAACTGATTCCTGCGCCCAGGCGCTGCTCACAACTTGGGTCTCACGTTTTGGTGTTCCGGCCCACATCACTTCAGACAGAGGCACCCAATTCACTTCCAGTCTCTGGACTGCATTAGCGGACCTGCTAGGGACGCAGCTGCACACCACCACGGCCTACCATCCTCAATCAAACGGGTTGGTGGAACGTTTTCACCGCCATCTGAAATCAGCCTTGATGGCCCGCCTGAAGGGTCCTAACTGGGTTGACGAGCTGCCTTGGGTCCTGCTCGGCATACGCACTGCCCCCAAAGAAGACCTCCACACTTCGTCAGCTGAGCTTGTGTACGGGGCGCCCCTAGTTGTCCCCGGGGATTTCATACCTGCCCTTCGGGACCAAGGGGAACAACCCCCAGCAGTCCTACAAAGACTGCGCGAGAAGCTTGGCAACTTGGCCCCGATTCCCACCTCACGGCACAGTCAAGCCCCATCCTGCCAGCCCAAGGAACTACGGGACTGTAAGTTTGTTTTGGTTCGCAGGGGCACACCTCGGGCGCCATTGCAACGACCATATGAGGGACCGTTCCGAGTCATACGGAATAATGGATCCACCTTTATTTTGGACATTGGAGGCAGGGAACAGGTTTTCACGGCGGACCACCTCAAACCGGCCCATTTGGATCTGCAACAACCTGTCGAGGTTGCAACGCCGCGACGCAGAGGCCGGCTCCCTAAGCGGCGGCTGGCACAGCCCACGGACCTTGGGGACTGTATCGCCGGTTCTGGGGGGGGTTGTGTGGCGACTCACCGTTTAGTCGGGCGAACCGACTCGGCAGTCGGGTCGCACGGCGTCAGAGCGATGAGGCCCAAGATGGCAGCGGGCCTCGTCTTCCCCAAGCAACGGGGAGAACCCGCGCGCGGGAAAGTCTTGATGACGTAGTACTTACGTCATTGCCGGTTGTTTTGGGCAGGAACAGTCTCCCTTAAAGGGCCCGCGCAAGGTGGGGAAAAAAAACACTTTTTGTTCGACAATCCTCCGACTAGTGTCTTGTTTTATTTCGCAGTAGCAACTGCTACAGTTTGCATATTTAATGGAGAAGTTCGCTCTTATTAAGATTTAATCTATAGCCAGAAAAAACACTCAGCTGATCTAGTAGTGATAGTACTGCGGGGATAGATTCCTCCGGATTAGAAATATAAAGTAACAGGTCATCTGCGTACAGAGATATCTTATGAATCTTCTGTCCGCGAGTAATGCCACATACATTTGAAGACTCCCGGAGTGCAATAGCCTAGGGTTCTAAAGCAATATCAAATAATAAAGGGCTTAACGGGAAACCTTGTCTAGTACCTCGAAAAAGCCTAAGCAAGGGAGATCTTTGATTATTAGTAAGTATTGAAGCCATAGGTGTATAATAAATCATTTTAATCGCAGATATAAATTTAAGGCTAAAATTAAATTTTTGAAGTGTATTGAATAGATGTTCCCATTCGACTCTGTCAAATGCCTTTTCAGCATCTAGTGAAACAACACATTCTGGAATTTGGGATGAAGGGGTATATATAATATTCATTAATCTCCTAATATTAAAATGTAAATAGCGACTCTGAATAAATCCTGTCTGGTCTTCAGAGATAATTTGAGGAAGAACCTTTTCCAATCTAAAGGCCAATATTTTGGAAAATATTTTGGAATCTACGTTTAATAAAGAAATAGAGCTATAAGATGCACAATCAGTGGGATCTTTATCCTTTTTAAGAATTAAAGAAATAGTTGCTTCATAGAAAGATTGTGGTAGTTTACCCATTGATAAGGCATCTTTAAAAATTTTGGCTAACCAGGGAACAAGAATATCAGAAAAGGATTTAAAAAATTCAGCTGTATATCCATCAGGGCCGTGTGTTTTACCCAAGTTCATTGAAAATATTACTTTCTTTATTTCTTCCTCCAAAATGGGAGCATCTAATGTAGAGCGTTCATTTAAAGATAATTGGGGAATCTTCAGGTCTCTTAAAAATTCATGCATTAATGTAGAATCCAAAGGGGATTCTGATTGGTATAAAGAAGGATAAAATTCTTGAAAGGATTTGTTAATTTGAATTTGATCTTCGTGTAGGTACCATCTGGTTTATGAATTTTATTAATCTGATGTTTAGATAAAGTAGCTTTCAATTGGTTGTCCAATAATTTATCAGATTTGTCACCATGTATATAAAATTGACTTTTGTTTTTAAGTAGTAGATTTTCAATTGAAGATGTTAATAATAAACTATGTTGTAGTTGCAGTTCTGTTCTCTTTTTAAAAAGCTCCAGATTAGGAGTAACAGAATATATTTTATCGATTTCTTTAATCTTGTTAGCTAATGTACGTATTTCATTATTAGTTCATTTTTTCAATCCAGCAGAATATGAAATAATTTGACCACGGATGTATGCTTTAAACGTATCCCATATTATCGCACTGGAGATTTCTATAGTAAAATCAGTTAAAAAGAAAAATGAAATCTGTTCTTTAATAAATTGGACAAAATCTAAGTCTTGTAATAGCGAAGGGTTAATCGCTGTTGTCTGACATCAAAGGTTACATCTGGTAATTTAATTGATGACTTCAATGGTGCATGATCAGAAATGGCAATTGCATCATATTTACGGTCCATAGTAAGTGGAGCTAGTCTAGCATCAATAAAAAAATAATCAATCCTCAAGTAATTATGGTAGACATGAGAAAAGAATGAAAATTCTTTATTGTATGGGTGTAGAAATCTCCAAACATCTAAAATTCCGGGTTCAACTAAAAAGGAGTTAATAAAGACAGCGGATTGTTTGGAAGTGCAGGATTTGACACAGATCTATCCATCGAAGGGTTTAGACAACAGTTAAAATCTCCACCCATAAATTAGGAAAAAAATGCAAACAGTTGTTTAAAAAATTCAAGGTGATCTACATTGGGTGCATAAACATTAACCATAGCAACTTTTTTTATTATGAAGTAGACCAGTAATTAATAAAAATCTACCATTTGGGTCTGATATTGTCTCATGATGGACAAACAAAATTGAGGAGTCTATACCCTGACACCCTGATGCTCTGCTTGACTGTAGCCCGTTAAAGCCCAACATTCACCATTCAAAGATCTTCTTCTGAGATGCTCACGACAGTATGTAAACCATTCTTTAGATAATTATGTTTATTTATTACTTTTTAGGGGTTGTGGGCAACATTGGCAAGACCAGTATTTATTGGCCAGAACTGAATGGTTTTGCTAAGCCATGAAAATGGTATTTGGGAACAACCACACTGGTGGGGCTGGAATCACCTGCAGGTGTGCATAGAGGATGTCCTCCCCCGAAGGACATTAGTGAACCAGGTTTTCCTGGTAGTTTTGTGGTTATGTTTGCCAATGACTAAGGGGGAGGGTGAGCAGCCAGAGGTCGTGGTACACGTCGGTACTAATGACAAAGGCAGGAAGGGTGGCGAGGTCCTGCTAAGTGAATTCCGGGAGTTAGGTGCCAAGTTAAAAGACAGGACCTCCAGGGTGATGATCTCAGGATTGCTACCTGTGCCACGTGCTAGTGAGGCAAGAAATAGGAAGATAATGCATTTTAACATGTGGCTAAGCAGATGGTGCAGGAGGGATGGCTTCAGATTTTTAGATCATTGGGCTCTCTTCCAGGGCAGGTGGGATCTGTACAAATGAGACTATTTGCATCTGAACTAGAGGGGGACCAGTATCCTTGCGGGAAGTGCTGCTCAGGGTGGGGGTTAAACTAGAGTTACGGGGGGTGGGGGGGTGGTGGGAACCAGTGGCAGGGCAGCAAGTGGAGGGGCTGTGGGGAAAGTAGATGCTAAGACTACAAGCAAAGATGGAAACCGAAAGGTTGAAGGTGGTGGGACTAATGTTCTGAGTTGCATCTATTTCAATGCAAGGAGTATTGTAGGGTGAGGCAGATGAACTTAGAGCGTGGATCCGTACATGGAATTATGATGTTGTAGCCATTAGTTAGACTTGGTTACAAGAGGGGCAGGACTGGCAGCTCAGTTTTCCGGGGTTCCGATGTTTTAAACATGAAAGAGGGGGAGGTGTTAAAGGGGGAAGAGGTGGTATTACTCATCAGGGAAAATGTCACGGCAGTCCTCAGAGATGACATACTGGAGGGCTCGACTACTGAGGCAATTTGGGTGGAACTGAGGAATAAAAAAAGGACGACCACGTTAATGGGACTATATTGTAGACCTCCCAATAGTCAGTGGGATTTAGAGGAGCAAATTTGTAGAGAGATAGCAGACAGTTGCAGGAAATATAAAGTTGTGATAGTAGGTGATTTTAACTTTCCACATATTGACTGGGACTCCCATACTGTAAAAGGACTGGATGGGATAGAGTTTGTCAAATGTGTTCAGGAAAGTTTCCTCAATCAATATGTAGAGGTCCCAACTGGAGAGAATGCGATACAGGATCTCCTCTTTGGGAATGAGACAGGGCAGGTGACAGAAGTGAGTGTAGGGGAACACTTTGGATCTGGTGATCATAATTACATTAGTTTCAAGGTAATTATGGAAAGGATAGGACTGGTCCTAGGGTTAAGATTCTAAACTGGAGGTAGGCTAATTTTAATGGCATCAGAAGGGATCCTGCAGGTGTGGACTGGGATAGGTTGTTTTCCAGCAAAGAGATGCTTGGTAAGTGGGAGGCCTTCAAGAGTGAAATATTGAGAGTACAGAATCTGTATGTTCCTGTTAGGATAAAAGGCAAGGCTAACAGGTTTAGGGAATCTTGGTTATCGGGGGATATTGAAGCCCTCATAAAGAAAAAGGAGGTGCATACAGGTATAGCCAGTGAGGATCAAATGAGGCGCTTAAGGAGTATAAGAAATGCAAGAGAACACTTCAGAGAGAAATCAGGAGAGCAGAAAGAGGACACGAGGTTGCTCTGGCTGACAAGATGAAAGAGAATCCCAAGGGTTTCTATAGTTACATTAAAAGCAAAAGGATAGCAAGGGACAAAATTGGTCTTCTTGAAGATCAGCGCGGTCATCCATGCACAGAGCTGAAAGAGATGGAGGAGATTTTAAATGGATTTTTTTGCATCTGTGTTTATTCAGGAGACAGACACAGAGACTATAGAACTGAGGCAAAAAAGTGGTGAGGACATGGACTGTATCTAGATTACAGAAGAGGAGGTGCTGGCTGTCTTGAGGTGATTTAGGGTGGATAAATCCCCAGGGCCTGACAAGGTGTCCCCTCAGACCTTGTGGGAGGCTAGTGCAGAAATTGCAAGGGCCGCAGCAGAGATACTTAAAACATCCTTAGCCATGGGTGAGGTGCCGGAGGACTGGAGGATAGCTAATGTTGTTCCATTGTTTAAAGAAGGCTCTAAGATTAAGCTGGGAAATTATAGGCCGATGAGCCTGACGTCAGTCGTGGGTAAATTATTGGAAGGTATTCTGAGGGGCAGGATATATACGCTAAGTATTTGGATAGAGAGGGCCTGATTAGGGTTAGTCAACATGGCTTTGTGCGTGGTAGGTCATGTCTAACCAATCTTATAGAGATCTTTGAGGAAGTTACCAGGAAGGTTGATGAAGGGAAGGTGGTGGACGTTGTCTACATGGACTTTAGTAAGGCCTTTGACAAAGTCCCACATGGGAGGCTGCTCCGGAAGGTTAAGTCACTTGGCAGTCAGGATGAAGTAGCCATTTGGATTCAACATTGGCTTAGCAGGAGAAGCCAGAGAGTGGCAGTAGATGGTTGTCTCTCTGACTGGAGGCCTGTGTCTAGTGGTGTGCCGCAGGGATCGGTGCTGGGTCCGTTGTTGTTTATCATCTATATTAATGATTTAGCTGATAATGTGGTAAACTGGATCAGCAAATTTGCAGATGACATCAAGATTGGGGGTGTAGTGGACAGCGAGGAAGGCTATCAAAGCTTGCAAAGTGATCTGGACCAGCTGAGTAAATGGGCTGAAAAATGGCAGATGGAATTTAATGCAGACAAGTGTGAGGTGATGCACTTTGGGAGGACAAACCAGGGTAAGACTCGCACAGTGAATAGTAGGGCTCTGAGGTGTGCGGTAGAACAAAGGGACCTGGGAATACAGGTCCATAATTCCTTGAAAGCGACATCACAGGTGGATAGGGTCGTAAAGAGCTTTTGGCACATTGGCCTTCATAAATCAGGGCAATGAGTACAGGAGTTGGGATGTTATGTTGAAGTTGTGCAAGACGTTGGTGAGGCCGAACTTGGAGCATTGTGGGCAGTTCTGGTCACCTACCTACAGGAAAGATATCAATAAGCTTGAAAGAGTGCAGAGAAAATTTGCCAGGATGTTGCTGGGACTTGAGGACCTGAGTTATAGGGAAAGGTTGAATAAGTTAAGACTTTATTCCCTGGAGCGCAGGAGAATGAGGGGAGATCTTATAGAGGTATACAGAATTATGAGAGGTATAGATAGAGTGAATGCATGCAGGCTTTTTCCCCTCAGGTTGGGTGAGACTAGAACTAGAGGACACAGGTTTAGGCTGAAAGTTGAAATATTTAAGGGGAATCTGATGGGGAACTTCTTCACTCAGAGGGTGATGCGAGTGTGGAACGAGCTGCCAGCGGAAGTGGTGGATGCAGGTTCAATTGTAACATTTAAGAGAAGTTTGGATAGGTACATGGATGAGAGGGGTTTGGAGGGCTATGGTCCGAGTGCAGATAGATGGGACTAGGTAGAAAACCAGGCCAGCATGGACTAGATAGGCCGAAGGGCCTGTGTAGCGGTTAGCGTAATGCTATTACAGCGCCAGCGACCCGGGTTCAATTCCCGCCACTGTCTGTAAGGAGTTTGTATGTTCTCCCCTTGCCTGCATGGGTTTCCTCCGGATGCTCCGGTTTCCTCCCACAGTCCAAAGACGTACGGGTTAGGAAGTTGTGGGCATGCTATGTTGGCGCTGGAAGCGTGGCGACACTTGCGGGCTGCCCCCAGAACACTCTACGCAAAAGATGCCTTTCACTGTGTGTTTTGATGTACATGTGACTAATAAAGATATCTGATCTTTCTGTGCTGTAGTGCTCGATGACTCGATGACTCGATGACTAATCTGCACTAGTACCATTTCTTCACTTCCAGTTTTCACTCCTCCTGCTGCTAACTGACCTTATCTGGATGGCTTCCTGAGCTCCTGCTGGTAGATGAACTTCCTTCTCCTCCCCACCTGATCCACAGGGCATCAGGAGACACATTGAAGTGTCGGGGTTCCTGTTTTCACCTCTACTGCCTCATGACTTCTGAAGACTGACTTCCATTATCAGCTGCAGACAATGACCACCTCCAGTTCACATGGAGCAGGCATGACTTCAGTCAGTGCTAACTGAGAAATGGAGCCCCGGACAGATGCTAAGTCCTGAAGCAGTGCTGATGCAAATGGATATTAAATCATGATATTGAGGTGGAGGCTGAATCCTATTGGAATACTACGTGGGTTTAATAACATACTGAGATCCTAGCATAATTTCCAACACTGTCAAATAAAGCCTCCATCTTCTATGTTAAGGTAATATTGCAACTCTCAGTGTATAAAAGCCCCAGAAGAGTCACTTTATCCTGTGGTCCTTTTGAAATGGGAATTGACACATTGTTGTGAATAATGGTGTTGTGACTGTGAACTGAGTCACCAGAGAGACACTGAAGCTGAAGCTAAATGTCTTTATTCAACACAGTAGATCTTCTGGGGAGAATCCAGTTCTGCTCTCCCAACACAATGTTTTATACTGTTTAAACACAAAGACAACAATAAGCAATTAACTACAGTTTCAATGGCTATAATTGCCTACTTAACTTTAACATTTTGAATGTACACAGGTAACTTTGCAGTGGCCATCTCCTTGTATTAACAATGTATTAACAATGTGTTAGTATAGGAGATGGCCACTTAATGCCTTCCACCAATTAACATGTACATTTAAAAAGAGAGGGTTATGGGAGGTAGGGGATAGATTAAATGTGGATAAGGTTTATACAGGTCGGCACAACATCGTGGGTTGAAGGGCCTGTACTGCACTGTACTGTTCTATGTTCATCTATTGTCTTCCCCTGCAGAGTTTTAACGGGACAGAATCGGAATGTCCCACACCCAATGACTGGTTTCAATAGCCTTAAGGTATCAGTTGAAGTTAAATTGTGAACAGGTTTTATTTCCTGAAGAAAAACACGATGATGCTGGAGGAACTCAGCAGACCAGGCAGCATCCGTGGAGAACAGCAGGCGGTCAACGTTTTGGGTCAGGACCCTTCTTCAGGACTGAAGATAGGAAAAGGGGAAGCCCAATATATAGGAGGGAAAAGCAGAGCAGTGATAGGTGGACAGGAGAGGGGAGGTGGGGTGGGCACAGGGTGGTGATAGGTAGATGCAGGTGAGAGACAGTGATGGGCAGGTGTGGGGGAGGAGGGGAGAGCAGATCCCCCGGGGGACGGGGCACAGGGAAGGAGAGAGAGAGGGGAAAGGTAGAAAAGAAGAAGCTGGGAAAGGGAAGAAGAGAAGAAGCCTGGTGGGGGTGGGGAAGGGGGGTGGGGTGTGGTGGGGGGGTGGGGAAGGGGGGTGGGGGGTGTGGTGGGGGGGTGGGGAAGGGGGTGGGGGGTGTGGTGGTGGGGGGGTGGGGAAGGGGGGTGGGGTGTGGGGGGGTGGGGAAGGGGTGTGGGGGGGTGGTAGGGGGGTGGGGGGTGTGGGGGGGTGGTAGGGGGGTGGGGGGTGTGGTGGGGGGTGGGGAAGGGGGGTGGGGGGTGTGGGGGGGTGGGGGTGGTGGGGGTGGGGGGTGTGGGGGGGTGGGGAAGGGGGGTGGGGGGTGTGGGGAAGGGGGGTGGGGGTATGGTGGGGGGGTGGGGGGTGTGGGGGGGTGGGGAAGGGGGGTGGGGGGTGTGGGGAAGGGGGGTGGGGGGTATGGTGGGGGGGTGGGGAAGGGGGGTGGGGGGTGTGGGGGGGTGGGGAAGGGGGGTGGGGGGTGTGGGGGGGTGGGGAAGGGGGGTGTGGGGTGTGGGGGGGGTGTGGGGAAGGGGGTTGGGGATTACTTAAAGTGGTAAAATTCAATATTTCTTGAAGACCAGTTCTCATTTTAATTAGTATCTGCTCTTCATAATTTCATAACCCCAGAATATTCCCTAGCAAATAGCATTTTATTTTAGAAATAAAAAAGAAATCTTGTAAGTTCAAAATAACATAAGGCTGACTTCTTTTGGTGAAACTTCTCAGATTATGCCGATTAATGTAATAATTGCAAAAAGCTGGTAGAAGCGTGTCCTCCGTTATCTCCCTCCTCCCTCAAGCCAATCACCAACACTGGTTCTGAAAAGGCACAAACAGTAGTAAATAAGCTCCAAGACTTCACAAAGAACAGTTTAATTTTTGTTTCACAGTTCAAATTTTGTGTCCTATAACAGAGCATTTGCTGTCTGAACTTGAAAAATTCATTAAATCCCAGTGAGTGAACATTATCACCAACGTGATAAAGGAATGAGCACTGCCTCGCCATCTGTGCTGATCTATTGTCACAATTTAAAATGATCAAAATCTAACAATTCATTTCCTTCATAGTTTTTCTTATCATTTGACATGTGAATCATGAGGTGTATCTGAAATAAGGACACTAAATGCTGAGCTTGTTGGATTGTACGATATTTTCCAATGTATGTTAATTAAATGATCTCAAAGAGCAGGAATTGCAAACTCTCCCGATGGGAATGATGACTTAACACTGTGAGGCTAATATATCCTGAGTTTGTAGCCAGGAAGGAGCCTAAGAAGGGACTTAGGAGAGCTAGAAGGGGGCGTGAGAAGGCCTTGGCAAGTAGGGTTAAAGAAAACCCTAAGGCGTTCATCACATATGTGAGGAACAAGAGGATAACCAGGGTGAGGGTAGGACCTCTCAGGGATAAGGGGGGAAAATGTGTCGGGAGGCAAAGGAGGTAGGGGAGGTCCTGAATGAATACTTTCCTTCAATGTTCACTGAAGAGGGGACTTGGATGAAGGGGAGGTTAGTGTCGAACGGGCTAATGTGTTGGAGCATGTCGAGGTTAAGAAAAAGCAGTGTTGGAGCTACTAAAAAGCATTGGGATAGATAAGTCCCCGGGGTCAGATAGGATATACCCCAGGGTACTATGGGAAGTGAGGGAAGAGATTGCTGGAATGTTAACAATGATCTTTGAGTCCTCCCTGGCCACAAGAGTGGTACTGGAGGATTGGAGGATGGCAAATGTTGTTCCATTGTTCAAGAAAGGTAAAAGGGATAATCCTGGGAATTATAGACCAGTGAGATTTACATCAGTGGTGGGCAAACTATTGAAGAGGATTCTTAAGGACAAGACTAATGAGCATTTGGAGAAGCATAGTCTTATAAAGGATAGTCAACATGCTTTGTGAAGGTCAGGTTGTGCCTCACGAGCCTAATAGGGTTTTTTGAGGAGGTAACAAGACAGATTGATGAAGGTGGATTGGTGGATGTGGTCTATATGGATTTTAGCAAGGTGTTCCCCATGGTAGGCTCATCCAGAAGGTCATGAGGTATGGGATCCATGGGAAATTGGCTGTGTGGATTCAGAATTGGCTTGCCCACAAAGGCAGAGAGTGGTTGTAGAAGGGGAGTATTCGACTTGGATGAGAGGAGACCTGATGGAGGTGTATAAGCTTATGAAAAGCATAGATAGAGTGGACAGCCAGCATCTTTTCCGCAGGGCAGCAATGGCCAATACTAGAGGTCACCCGTTTAAGGTGAGTGGAGGAAAGTTCAGGGGAGATGTCAGAGGTAGGTTTTTTTTACACAGAGTGGTGGGTGCCTGGAATGCGCTGCCGGTGGGTGGGGGCGGTGCATTGGTAGGGGCTGATACGATAGGGTCATTTAACAGAATCTTAGATAGGCACATGGATGAAAGAAGATTAGAGGGTTATGGGAGGTGAAGCAGAGAGGGGGAAAGGTAGAACGTGGATAAGGTGTACATAGGTCGGCACAACATCATGGGCCAAAGGGCCTGTACCGTGCTGTCTGTTCTATATTCTAAGTTAACGCAGATGCATCCAATTTTTAACTATCTTTTCAGCTTGGCCTCATGCCATGGAGTCCTGCAAACCATGTCTAAAATCAGAATTATTTGGAGCAAAACACTGCAGGTGCTGGAAATCTTTGACAAAAATAAAAATGCTCAAAGCACTCAGCTGGTCAGTCAGCATCTGTGGAGAGGGAAACTGTTAACGTTTCAGTTCAATAAGTGTGGCAGTAATAGCCAAAGTGAAAACAGTCAAATATTTTACCATTGAGAATAGCCTCCCAGAGCTCAGATGGACTTTCACTGCTGGAAGGTTATTCCAAAAACATGCCACAGTCCATACAACTTAATTATTTTAGATTAAAAAGATGATCTAGTAATTAAATAATTCAGGAGGCCTGCTGTAGTTTCTCAATGAGTTAGACATCAGGTATTTTGCTCCTTTTTGATAGAAAGATCTGCATAATTTTAAGAAGAAATCGTATATTCTCATCTATTCATTATTAACGGAAAACATTATGTGATGTGGCATCTTCAGTGCTAACCTATTGTACCTATTGGCATTTAATTGCTTTTTCTAGCTTGAAGTCAGTGAGTTTGCTAGTCTTTCGGAATTGTGGCTACGAGCTGTCAGAATCCATCAGTAAGGGGTGACTAACGATGCTTTAAAACACAGAGGTGCACCTTGCACAATCTTGTGCTTGTCTCTCATTGTCTGGTGATCTGACGAAGCAGAAAGAAGCATTGATCAAACTAAACAATGACTTATTACTTGACACAGAAGGGAGTTACAAATCAAAGACTGTCATTCAGTGCGGCAGCAGAGTAAGTGACAGCAGAGCACCATCAACTAAATTGAACTTATCTGTTAAATGACATTTCTCAAATGGTGTTACCATGAGACCATAAGGCCATTCAGCCCATCAAGTCTGCTCTGCCATTCGATCATGGCTGATTTATTTTTCCCTCTCAACTCCATTCTCCTGCCTTCTCCCCGTAACCTTTGACGCCCTTACTAATCAAGAACCTATCAACCTCTGCTTTATATACACCCAATGACTTGGCCTCCACAGCCCTCTGAGGCAATGAATTCCACAGATTCACCACCCTAAAGAAATTCCTCCTCATCTCTGTTCCAAAGGGACGTCCTTCTATTCTGAGGCTGTACCCTCTGGTCCTGGACCCTCCCACTACTGGAAACATCCTCTCCACGTCCACTCTATCCAGGCCCTCCAATATTCGGTAGGTTTCAATGAGATTCCCCCTCATCCTTCTAAGCCCCAGCAAGTACAGGCCCGGAGCCATAAAACGCTCCTCATACGTTAACCCTTTCATTCCTGGGATCATTCTTGTAAGCCTCCTCTGGACCCTCTCCAATGCCAGCACATCCTTCCTTAGATATGGGGCCCAAAACTGCTCACAATACTCCAGATGTGGTCTGACCAACGCCTTATAAAGCCTCAGCATTACATCCTTGCTTTTATATTCTAGTCTCTTGAAATGAATGCTAACATTGCATTTTCCTTCCTTACTACAGACTCAACCTGAAAGTTAACCTTCAGGGAATCCTTCACCAGGATCCCAGGTCCCTTTGCACCCCTGATTTCTGAATTTGCTCCCTGTTTAGAAAACAGTCTACGCCTTTATTCCTTCCACCAAAGTGCATGACCGTACACTTCCCTACGCTGTATTCCATCTACCACTTCTTTGTCCATTCTCCCAACCTGTCCAAGTCCTTCTGCAGACTCCCTGCTTCCTCAACACTACCTGTCCCTCCACCTATCTTTGCAGCATCCACAAACTTGGCCACAAAGCCATCAATTCCATCACCCAGATTATTAATATGTAACGTGAAAAGTTACAATTGGCAGTGCTCAGGTATAGCAGTTCAGAACTTGAATAACAAAAATTATTGAATAAGATAGATCATAATATTGAATGCATGTACTGGGAGTGGAAGGCAATGTAAATTGGGTCATATAAATGTGAGTCCAATAACTAATCTCTCAGATGGCAGGTTCTGTAGGTACCCTGTATCTAAGGTGATTAACAATCGGAACATTGTTATTGGTTTATTATTGTCACTTGTACCGAGGTACAGTGAAAAACTTGTCTTGCAAACCAATCGTACAGGTCAATTCATTACACAGTGCAGTTACATTGAGTTAGTACAGAGTACATTGATGTAGTACAGGTAACAACAATAACAGTACAGAGTAAAGTGTCACAGCTACAGAGAAAGTACAGTGCAATAAGGTGCACGGTCACAACAAGGTAGATCGTGAGGTCATAGTCCATCTCATCGTATAAGGGAACCGTTCAATAGTCTTATTACAGTGGGGTAGAAGCTGTTCTTAAGTCTGGTGGTACGTGCCCTCAGGTTCCTGTATCTTCTACCCGATGGAAGAGGAGAGAAGAGAGAATGTCCCGGCTGGGTGGACATTATGATTCAAGTAGCAGCGAATCTTTTGCCATGGCATTTACACCAGTCTTCTGTGCAAAGCAACTGTCGAAAATTGCACATTTTTATGGATCGAAAGAACGGCTTTTAAAGTACTTTTCACCATCTTAGAATCTCCGTTAAGTATGTAATCTCTGTAAGTACGTAGTTATAGTGTATTGGAATGTGCCAGCTAATCATACAGTGTAAGCGCCCACAAACAGCAATGATTTTCATTATCAATGATCTGCTTCAGTGCTGTTGTTGGGTGTTACATGTCAGTAAGGAAATCTGAGCTCTTCAATAAGGTCTTCTTCTGTCTTTCCACCTGAAAACAGAGAAGCATCAGGACCAGGTCATTTGGAAGCCTGTTCCTCCAACTGGACCACTAGTGGACTGAAACCGAAAGCAAAAAAAGAGTTGCTGGAGGAACTCAGCGGGTCAGGCAGCATCTGTGGAGGGAGATGGACAGTCAACTTTTTGGGTTGAGACCCTTCATCTGGACTGAAGGAGTAGAGAGGGGAGAGCCAATATATAGAGATGATGGGGAGGGGTGGGGAAAGAGCTGACAAGCAATAGGTGGATCCAGTAAGGAGGGATGATAGACACTGGAGTCAGGTGGGGGAGGGAAGGGAGGAGCCAGTGACAGAAGCTGGGAGGCGATGGGTAGAAAAAGCAAAGGGCTGCAGACAGTTTTAAATTTAACTCAGTTTGGGCCTAGAAATCCTTCCTCATACTTATAGTTCTCACTGTTCATTTTCAGTGTGGCATGTTTAAAAATTGTTTATCTTCTGGAGTGGAGCAAGATGGTGAATCTCCCACCAAGGACTGTGGGGGACATGCCCACAACTGGAGGGGAGCTTCTGAGCTGTCCGCTTGAACCCCTCCGTGCTCATATAATGTCTGCAGATTTCCCGGCTCTTAGGGTGGGAGATCTGCCCACTGAACGGGAAGCAAGTCGAATCCTGGAGGAGAGATCGACGGCTGGGAGAAAGGTGAGTGAAGTTTTCCACGTGAGATCAAATGCTGTCATTGTTTTAAGAGCGTGTGTGCTTTTAAGTTCAACATTTTTTTTAAAATGTAATTTTTAACATTAATTTTAATTATTGACAGGTCCAGAGTGCTGATGCATCGTTGGGAATGTCAACGACGCCCATTCAGTACTACCTCAATGCACTCTGTACTAACCCAATGTTACTGCACTGTGTAATGAATTGACCTGTACAATCGGTATGCAAGACAAGTTTTTCACTGTACCTCGGTACATGCGACACTAATAAACCAATTCCAATAAATGGCAAGTTTGACCACTGGTGAGCTTTCCTGTCAGTGTGGCTGGCTGCTTGTGCAAGGAAGGACCCCTTGTCCTGGCCACCCCTCAAATGCTATCCCATCCCCAGGACCCCAATACACCCATCACCCCTGACCATGTCCTTGGCTCCCTAAAACATCCTTTGACCCCCAAAGTGACCGGATCCTCAACACACCCATCATCCATCCAACGCCGACCACATCCTTAGTTCCTCAACTCACCCACAGTCTCCCGACCACATCCCTCTCTGATCAATGTCCATTGCTCTCCAGCTCTGGTCCTGGCCCCAGCTCCCCAGCACAGTCATCACTCTGATCCTATTCCTGGCTTCCCATCTCCTGTATCCCAACACAACCAATGCCCCAACTACCCACTCTTGCCTGGGCTCCAAGAGTCCATGAAAACCACAAATCCCTGAATTCCTGATCAACTCCCCACTCCTAAACCTAACCCTAACCCTAACCCCACTCTGACAACCCAAAGATCTTCTCGCACAGCCCTCCCTGCTCCCCCACCCAAACTGGCCCTCCCCAAGGCCTTGGCACCCTGATCTGCAATCTTTGACTCTTGCTCCGTCCTCTCCCCCAGTCACCTCTGTAATACGCCCTGACTGGACTCATAGTTCAATTCCTGACCACGGCCCCTCTGTCCCACATGAAACCCAGGACCTTTTCCGAGCTCTGGACTCAATATAATGCTGTGCTTTGTGTCCAATGGACACGCCACATGTTGTCCCCTTGTGTTTGGCCATTGGTCATGCTTTGGGGCTTGAGGAAAGCTGATTTGGGCCCACAACCAAAGTGACTGTTGGCGCACTTTGTGATCAGCATGTCTTCCCTGGATCCAAGAAATATCCAGGCTATTGTATGCTCTAGTCTCTGTAATGGACCTGGAACCACAACTTTTTGAGTGAGAAGTCAGACTGCTACCACTGAACCAAAGTCGATACTTAGTGTTGGAGTTAATGATTTTCACTCTCTTGTTTTGCACACTATTCTTTAAATTTTTTCAGCGTGTCACGGAAACCAGCCTCCCCACCATGGACTCTGTCTACACTTCCCACTGCCTTGGAAAAGCAACCAACAAGACCCCACCTACCCGGGACACTCTCTCTTCTCCCCACTCCCATCGGGCAGAAGATAAAAAAGCCTAAAAACACGTACCACCAGACTCAAGGACAGCTTCTACCCCACTGTTATAAGACTATTGAACAGTTCCCTAGTATGATAAGATGGACTCTTGACCTCACAACCTACCTCGTTATGGCCTTGCACCTTATTGTCTGCCTGCACTGCCCTCTCTCTGTAACTGTAACACTTTATTCTGCATTCTGTTATTGTTTTCCCTTGTACTACCTCAATGTACTGTTGTAATGAAATGATCTGTATGGATTGTATGCAAAACAAAGTTTCTCACTGTACCTCGGTCCATGTGACAATAATAACCCAATCAATCACTCAGTTTTCACTGGGAATATAGGAGGCAAATAGCATGGCCTTGTAATAGGCCCATGTTGGCATTCATTGTGAGTCCTCTCTGTACAGTGTAGGGCTCCCATGTGGCCATTCATGTTAACTAAGCTGTGCTGTTTGAGAACCCCTTCAACTCCTGGTTAGCTCCCTGTCGCAGTCTATTCTGACTGAAATGTTTCACTTTATTCCTTTGTCATTAGGTTAAGTTCCTGTCACTCCTTACCTCATAGCTCTGTGAGCAACTCTTCATTGTCTGGACTGCACTTGTTCAATAAGAACAAGTTGTATAAGAAAGGTGGGAGGCAGCATAAAGGAAATTACAGACCTATTAGTCTGACGTCAGTGGTGGGGAAGTTATTGGAATCTATCCTCAAGGATGGGGTTACGGAATACCTAGAGGCGCAAGGCAAGATAGGTCCTAGCCAACATGGTTTTGTGAAGGGAAGATCCTGCCTGACCAACCTATTGGAGTTTTTTGAAGAAATAACAGGTAGGGTGGATAAGGGAGAGGCAGTAGATGTTGTGTATTTAGACTTTCAAAAGGCCTTTGATAAGGTGCCTCACAAGAGACTGATTAATAAGATGAGAGGTCATGGAATTACGGGTAGGATAACAGAATGGGTGGAGCATTGGCTGGTTGACAGGAAGCAAAGAGTGGAAATAAAAGGATCTCGTTCTGGTTGGTTACCGGTTACTAGTGGTGTGCCGCAGGGGTCAGTGTTGGGACCGCTCCTTTTTACCTTGTACATTAACGATTTGGATGATGGAATAAATGGTTTCGTGGCTAAGTTTGCGGATGACACCAAGATAGGGGGAGGAGTAGGGAGTATTGAAGAGATAGGAAGGTTGCAGAGGGACCTAGACAGTTTAGGAGAATGGGCAAGGAAATGGCAGATGAGATTCAATGTTGAGAAATGTGCAGTTGTACACTTTGGAAGCAGAAATAAGTGGGCAGATTATTATCTAGGAGGAGAGAAAATCCAAAGCACGGAAGTACAAAGGGACTTGGGGGTACTCGTGCAGGATACCTTAAAGGTTAACTACCAGGTCGGATCGGTGGTAAAGAAAGCGAATGCTATGTTGACATTCATTTCGAGAGGTATAGTGTATAAAAGTAAGGAAGTGTTGATGAGGCTCTACGGGGCACTGGTGAGGCCTCATTTGGAATATTGTGCACAGTTTTGGGCCCCACATCTTAGGAAGGATGTATTGACGTTGGAGAGGGTTCAGAGGAGATTTACGAGGATGATTCCAGGAATGAAAGGGCTTACGTATGAGGAGCATTTGTCGGCTCTTGGACTGTACTCACTGGAGTACAGAAGAATGAGAGGGGACCTCATAGCGACATTTAAAATATCGATAAGAAAGGACAGAGTAAATGTGGCTAGGCTGTTTCCCTTGGTGGGTGAGTCCAGGACCAGAGGGCACAATCTTAGAATTAGAGGGTACAGTTTCAAAACAGAGATGAGGAAAAATTTCTTTAGCCAGAGGGTGGTGAATTTGTGGAACTCCTTGCCATGTACAGCAGTGGAGGCCAGATCAGTGGGGGTGTTCAAGGAGGAGATAGATAGATATCTAAATAGTCAGGATATCAAGGGATATGGGGATAAGGCCAGAAATTGGGATTAGAATAGTTTTTTTTTCTTCCCCCATTCCCCATTTCTCATTTCTATTTCCCTTTCCTTGGAGCAGACTCGATGGGCCGAATGGCCTGCTTCTGCTCCCTTGTCTTGTGATCTTGTGATCTTGTGATCTTGTGAAGAAGCCCAGCACACTGTCAGGGTGACAGCTAGAGAAATGCAAACAGTCCCCAGCCTTGCCAACAATGCCCACAGTCAAAGAGCAATAAAACACAGAAGGAAAATTGGCCAGGTGACATTCCAAATCACCACAAGTTTCCTGTGATTCTATCTGCATCACTGGGATGTCCTCTGGTGCTCAAGTTCGGTCTGTGTAATACTAATAAAACGGTTATAATTATGGTGACAAGGATAATAATCTGGGCTAATTTGCATAATTTTAACATAGTCAATTGTTAATGCTAATAGCTGGCAGAAACGTTTTCATTAGGTGGCTGCATAAAATTGTGTGTCCTTAGGGCCATTGTTTGAAATCCCCCAGTTCCAAGGTATTACTGTAAAATGTCTGCAGCCACATATTTAAACCACAACAACTGTATACTTCCAGTGAAGCTAATTTTTAGGAAGTGTAGCAATGGTGCTAGGACACAACATGACATCTAATGTCAGTTCATTTCCAGAGGTCTCAGTTAATTGGTTAATTGGTTGGTGCTGTGCAGTTAATTTACCATTTCAACTGGAAAAATTGAAAAGCAAATGAGACTCTCAATTAAAGAATATCTAAAGGAATTTTCTGCCAGTGTAACAGCTGTATGAGATTTATGCTGTGTGGGAACTTGTTTTTACACATTCATTTTGAGATATTTATCATTTTAATGTGACTAAGTGCTGATACTTTCACTTCTGAGTCACTGGGGACTTCTCACTCCTCATATTTCCTTACAACATGGAAGAAGACCATTTGGCCCATCGACTCAATGCCAGCTCTCTAAGCACTCTCATCATTCCCATCCCACCACTTATTTCCCTGTAATTAATTCCCTCTCACTCCTCTCATCGCTCCTTGATTCTCCTACTTCCACCTACACGAGGGATAATTTACGGTAGGTAATTAAACTACCAGCTAGCACATCTTTGGGACATGGGATGAAATTAGAGCACCCAGAGGATGCTGACACCAGCTCCACAGCGGCACTACTAGAAGTCGGGATCGAACCACAGGTTGGTGGAGCTGTGAGGTAGCAAAACCATTCACTCACTGCTCTGCCACTTGAAGACACATCATTCCAGTTCAATTTAAATGGAAATCAGATGGATGTAGCTGTCAGCACTTGCAGTTCAGAAGAGTAGAGTGATTGTTAATATTTATCTCTTGGCCAAAATAAATTAATTGCCTGCAATGTGTAGAAACCCAAGAAGGGACCCTTCTTACGACAAGAACTTAGATCAGCCTGTGGGTGGGGTACATAGGTTACTGGTTAAGGGGATGGTGACGGGATACCTGTGAACAAGGCAAATGCATTTTTCACAGGTGCTGTTTTTTTGCCACTGAGAGCAAAATTGAAACCACAGCTCGGCCATTGCTTATCTGGGGCAATTACTATCCTGAAGCCAAAATGTCAGCAGGGAAAACGTCAGCAGGGGAAGCATGACGTGGTGAGAAGCGTGAATGGCTTGAGAACAGTGCGGAGTGATCCACCTCCCTGCTGCTGCCTGGTTCAATTCATCCTTAAATGGTGCGATTCATAATGGTCCAGCAGGTTTCTTTTTATTTATTCATTTTTCATTGTATAGGATCTCTTGCCCACCCCCATCTGCCTCTTAAGGAAGATAAGACAAGATAAGATAAGATCTTTATTAGTTACATGTACATTGAAACACACAGTGAAATACATCTTTTGCGTAGTGATTTTTGGGGGGCAGCCCGCAAGTGTCACCACGCTTCCAGCGCCAACATAGCACGCCCATAACTTCCTAACCTGTACGTCTTTGGAATGTGGGAGGAAACCGGAGCACCCGGAGGAAACCCACACAGACACGGGGAGAACGTACAAACTCCTTACAGACAGTGGCCGGATTTGAACCCGGGTCACTGGCGCTGTAAAGCATTATGCTAACCACTATGCTAAGTGGCAACAACTGTGTGAGTTTCAGGGGGTAAAGGACATACTAAGAGACAATTGCATGGTGTGGGTGTGGGGTCACAGCTGGGCCAGCCTGCACAAAACCAGAGGATGCCGGCAATACCTGCATACAGCACCTGTGGAAAGACAACCAGAGTTAGTGTCTCGGGTCAAAGACTCCTTGTCAGCAACTATTTAAGTTCTGACAAATAGGTCTCGTTCCAGAGATGCTGCCTGACCGGCATGTTTGCAGCATTTTCTGCTTTTTTTTCAGATTTCCAATATCTGCAGTTTTGTTTTCCAGCCTGGATAGGAATGACAGGGGTTCTCTCCGAGTGACGGAGAATGGAATGGGTTTTATGACAAAGCAACATTTGTTCACAAGATCACAAGACAAGGGAGCAGAAGCAGGCAATTCGGCCCATCGAGTCTGCTCCAAGGAAAAGGGAAAAAGAAATGGGGAATTGGGAGCAAAACAAAACCTATTCTCATCCCAATTGTGGTTACCTAAGGTTAGGGTTTGTGTTAGGGTTAGAGCTAATCCCAGATTGTTAATGGAATTTAAATTCTACAACTGGCTGGATGGGAATTGAACTCTTGTCTCTAGATTGTTAGTCCAAATCTTTGGTAATTTAATCACCATATCTACGATACTTGGCTGAAGGCAAAGAATTTATGTATCCTTGGAATAAACTGGTCACCAGAGGTTAAAATTGTAGTTTATGAAAGCTTTTGTTTAATCTTTATCCTTACACCAAGAAAAGGCTGACTAGTCTGACTGTGATTAGAAATATAAAGTTTTCTACTGATAAAGCATATTCAAAAGGACAATAGAGCCCCTAAAGGAAATAATGCCTTCAAATGACAAAGCTACAGGAAGTGTCATTCCTTTGAAATACAAAATATATTTTACCATCAGTCCTGTAAAGTAAAAAAGGATTCAGCATCATGATGTACTGGACACGCTGAAGCTTAGCCTTACTCTTTGCTCTGGCATTTACAGAAGTGTAGTGGTAAAGGCTGACATTTGAGGAGTTTACATAATCAAAAGCATGAAATTCCTTGCCTGAAGAGTGAAACTGAATCCCCTGCTGACACACAATTATCTGTCCTTTTCATGTATCTGACAAGATGCTGTTTCCTAAACATGGTTCTGTAATAGATATTTTGCTACTGCTGAGAGAATATCGTTCATTTCAGATAATTGTTCAGCTCCAAACATGTGCAACCAAAAGATTTTTAAAATGCATGTTAAGGTTGGAACAAACATGAACCAGCTTACCGTCCTCCAGTCAATTCATAAATACTTTGCTTTATTACGTGAAATCTTCCAGCTTTGAGCATAAATTAATTTCTTAACTGTCAAAATTTTAAACTATTGCTTTGTTATTAATACAGACTATTATTATGAATTACGAGGATGTTCACATGATATTATGTTGAATTGATACTAAACATTTTCCACTTTGACCTTGTGATAAATGAAATTGAAATGTTAGTCTCTCTCCACCTTTTCCTGACGAGTCGAAGTCCATGCATCGAATGTTATTTAATGTGAGAACTGTGCCAAACATTGAATGTCTCAAACCAAAGCAGAATCTGGAAGGTCAGAGCTTCGATTTGCCTTCACAGATGTACACCAGAATGGTGTGCACCATGCATATTCCAGTCTATTACTCATCCTGTGTTTGAGTCGAATGAAGAGTGCACGGCTTCTGAGAAACAAAATCTTCATTTGTCAGTTTCCTCCTGCTTACCTTTGCTTTTGCTCTATCATCTAGTACGAGCATTTCTGATAAACAAAACACAGATTCGGGGATCATTAGGAACTTTATTCATCATATCCCAACCATCAAGACTGAAAAAACAATATATCTCAACTAGTTTCTATTATACATTCTACCTGTATGTGTTCACACATCAGTATTTAACAATTAACACTATTATTTTTCTGTTACAGCTAACTCAAGTACCAAGGATTTCTGAAGGCATGATAAATTAATGCTTCCAGTACCACATAACTGGAGATGCATATGTCCCAGCTGCATAATGAAATTTGTATAAATAAAGTACTTCCACTGCATTATTACCAGATGGAAACAGGACAGAATAATAATCTTAATACCCTTGAGCAACCCGGTACACCATCCTTTAATGACTGTCTCTGTTTTCTACTGTAATCTATCGCTGCTCTTTCAATTCCTCATTAATTTAACAAGCTAATCAATATAAATTTTGCTGTATGAATAAAAAAAATCTAATTCTAATACTTTTACTGACATGTAAAACAAAAGCTTGATGACCTGTCAGTGTGAATTTGTTCTGTCTGCAGACTTCTTCCATTACAAAAGTAAAATAAATAACAATACTCTTTTCTCATCTTATCCCAATTAAAATGCAACTTGTTTATACTCCTGAAAACATTGACACTTCATTACTGATCATTTATTCTTGTTTACTTTAATCAGAGTGCAATAATCTTACAAATCATAGAAACTTAGTTGTTTCAAGGGCTGCGGAACAAGAGGTAAGATTTGTTAAAGTAAATTCTAGCTGTTGTGTTTATTCATAGACTAAATTATAAAATCTGCATTTTTATTCTTTGAATTGATCTATTTAAATTTTGATCAAATATGACAAAATAATTATGCTGAGCTACCAACATATTTTTTAAATCTATATTTCAGTTTACTCTAGCTGGTTGTGAAGTGTTTAGCCAGGCATGGCCTTGCCAGAGAAAGTGGTTGCAGATGTACAAAAATTAAAGTAAAATCTTTAACAATTCTGAAGTATAGTAATGCATATTTGAAAGTGTCTTTTCCTTCCAAATTGCCTTATTGTAATATCAGCTGCTATGATCTATAGTTAATCTATATAGAGCATTAGTGTCTTACGTGACTGCCTCTTGAACCAGCCCTGTTACATTTATCTCACGTCTTGAGAGGTCTACAAAGATATATTTAATGAATGTAATAGGTACGAAGAAAAAACAAACAGAATATATCTTCCTAAAGATAAGAAAATGTCATTTTCCACAGCCAAATAATTATTCCATAACTGCAATCAATTTACTTAATTTTGGGATCTTTCATAGCTTAACTTTTAAATAGACTTTTTCAAATTCACCTTGACTGTCACATTGTCATTTGATTTTTTCCAGCTCCTTCCATCTTGCTGTACAGATGAAGCAATTAAGGATCAGTTTTGTAATGATGTAAAAATTATAACTATAGGGCCACATTCAATTGCACATATAATGAACACAGATAGGAATTTTGCAGAAAATTGTAACCTGACAAAAATAAGAAAGCCCACTGATAATACCGAATAATTTATTCCAAAACCACACAATGTGCTTCATAAAGGAACAGACACAATCATTGTTTCAATTCAGCGATTCACTTGGCCACTTATTCATGAATAATTATATTTTGAACAATGATTATAGAAATATTTTATCTGAGCTCGGTCCCTGCAATAACAAAGCTGAAGTCTATTATCCAGCACAGAGGAGACGTGAGTAGTTTATGGCCCAGAGTTGCTGGTAAATGCCAGCGGTTCCAAACATTGTGCATGGAATCCAGCAATGGAGGTCAGTCTCAAGGAAACTGGGATAAAAGAGTGCAAGTCCCTTTTACAAAAACTTATTTCAAATTTGTTTGATGTTTTTGATTATAAGCTTTAAGTGTTTTCACTGATTTAATTAAAAAATCAATAATTATTATTTTTAAAATTCTTACTTCCTTTTTAATAGCTAAGTATTTCCATACGTCTGGGCTGAGACTTTGCTTCCTTAGGGAGCTGTTGCGAATCTGCCACTGACCACACCACATCATTGGAGCCCAAGGTGCCTCAGGCCAGCCAGGTAGGTCAGCTGTCAGTTTAGGACAGGTGTAGGGAATACAAAGGTGGTGATTGTAGTTGGTGTGACCCTGAGAGCAAGATCCGGTTCACTACAAATCTCTAGTCCAATCTGGCCTCTCGGGTGAATGCAAAAGAACCCGAGGGACAAGTACAAAAATGAGCTGAGGAGGTCTCTTCACTGACGAATTATTACTTATCCCTCAACTGACATCACTGAAACAGATTGTCAGGATATTACTACCTTGCTGCTTCTGGAACCTTGCGGTGAACTCATTGGCAGTTGTTCCTCCCACGTTACAACAATGATAAATGGTGAAGAAAAGAGAAAGAGTGAAGTATTGTTGGGTGGAAACATTGATGGACCTATTACACCACAGGACTTAGGGCCAATTTACCTGCAATTAAGCAGACATTTAACAATATTCCTTCCTGGTTATTTGCTATACCTGCATATTAATTCTCACTGATTCATGTGCAAGGAAACCAGGTCCCTCTGAACTGCAACATCACTCAATCTCTCATCATTCAAAAATTACTCCATCTCAGTATTTTACTTTATATAAGTGGACAGTCTCATATTTTTCCACATTCCATTCCATCAGCTATGTCTTCACGTAACCTGTCCATATCCCCCTGAAACCTCACTGCATCTCCCTCAGAGAGCACACTGGCAGCCAGCTTTGTAACATCAACGGACTTGGATGTGTTATTCGCTTCCTTCAAATCCCTGATATAGATTGTGCACAGCTGGGACCACCAGCTCACCAACCCGGAAATCAATCAGTTATACCTGCTGTTTTCTATATGTTGACCAATCCTTCATCCATGTCAGCATCTTACTCCCAATCCCCTGCATTCCATTTTTTCAATAATCTCCTGGTAGCACCTTACTGAAGGCTTTCTGAAAGTCTGAATGCACCATATAATCTAAAACATTTCCAACAAGTGTGTCAGACATGATGTCCTTTTCCTAGATCTGTTGTTGATTCCACTAAGACTATCACTGGTTTTGAAGCACTCTGTTACCACTTCCCAGCTACCGATTAGGCTAACTGGTTCCTAGTTCTCTCTCTCCCTGCTTTCTAAAAGAGTGGGGTTACATTAGCTACATTCCAACCTTGAATCAGAGAAAAAGGAGGATTGAGATAGTGAAAAGGAAAGGGTGAGCAAAATACAAGAGTAACCTACCAAAAAAACAACAAATAGTAAAAGCTTCTATAGACATGTAGAAAGGAAAGATCAACTAAAGACCCACAACGTGGTTCCCTTACAGATAGAGGCAGAAGAAGTTACCTTGCACCTCATTGTCTACCTGCACTGCACTTCCCTGTAGCTGGGACACTTCACTCTGCATTCTGTTATTGTTTTACCCTGTACTACCTCAATGCACTGTGTAATGAATTGATCTGTGTGAACGGTATGTAAGACAAGATTTTCACTGTACCTCGGTACAAGTGACAATAATAAACCAATACCAGTACCACACCAATACCAAGTTATACCAGAGCATAAGGAAACTCTCCCCTTCCCCCTTCCAATTCTTGGTCATCCTTTGCTCATTACTGGACTTTTACCAACCTTTGGCTTTACTGTTCTTTTCAGCAACATTTAATGCCCTTTCCTTTGATTTAATACCATCTTTAAAACTTCTCTTGTTAACCATTGCTAGACCACTTTTCCCCTTTTGTGCCTGAGTGATATATATTTGCTGTAAACTACATATTGATTCTTTAAATGTTCGCCATTGCTTGTTCCCTGCCATACTCTTTACCAGAGACACCTCGCCTCATATCTCATACCTTTGTAGCTTGCTTTGTTTAGATTTCAGATTCCAGTTTTAGATTGTACTAAGTCAACTTCAAGAGCAATTGAAATGCTAAGTAATTGCTGATGTTGAAAATCTGAAATAAAAACTGAAAATGTGGAAAATACTCAGGAGATCAGAGAGCACCTGTGGAGAGAGAAACAGAGTTGATATTTCAGGTTGACAGCCTTCATCACATGCGTAGAGGTGAGAAAACAAATGTATTTTAAATTGTAGAGATAAGATAAGATTTCTTTATTAGTCACATGTACATTGAAACACACAGTGAAATACCTCTTTTGCATAGAGTGTTCTGGGGGCAGCCCGCAAGTGTCACCACACTTCTAGCACCAACATAGTATGCCCACAACTTTCTAACCTGTACATCTTTGGAATGTGGGAGGGAACTAGAGGACCCAGAGGAAACCCACGCAGACACGGGGAAAACGTACAAACTCCTTACAGACAGCGGCCGGAATTGAACCTGGGTCGCTGGCGCTGTAACCTCTACACTATCGTGGAGGAACGGGGAGAACAAAGTAAATATTTGTGATAGGGTGGAGAGCAAGTTTGTCCAGGTAACATGATTACCTTTGATGTTGTCTAGAAGAGGGATTGTGAAGGATTACTAACCATGAATTTGTCTTCCACACTATTACAGCTAATTTGATTTTCACAAGACAAGACAAGGGAGCAGAAGTAGGCCATTCGGCCCATCGAGTCTATGCGTCTATCCCTGTCTATACGTAGATTAACATCCTATCCTTGTGTGAAATGCACCATGAAATCCTTTCAATACCACGTCCTATATTACTGGTGCTGTGTACGGCCTTTCGCCATCTTATCTGCATCTTGCACTTTTTTAGCTTCACCCAGATCGGTTCCACTTGTTGATTTTCAAAGCTAAGATCCCTTCCCTCTACTGCCTCTGCCGAATTCTTTAATATCAAGGTTACCCCTCTTCCTTTTCCATTTGCCTATCTCTTCTGAAATTTGTGTTCTGCAACATTTAATTCTCAATTTTGTTTACTTTGAACATCTCCATTGTGGCTATCAGATTTTGCCCATTTATTTATTCTTTGCTCATAGTTCATCTATCTTATTGTAAATGCTTCAGAGGTAAAGATAGACCCTTCATTTTTGTCTTAGTATCATTTTCTCTGCTCTGACTCTAACTGGAAGGTACGTGTATACTTGTCTACAATGTCACTTCCTTACAAACTCCAGTTATCGTTACCCATTTTACTGCCCTCAATGTCACCTTATCCTTTCTCTTACACTTTCTAAATTTCCTCTCAGCAAAACCTTCCCCCCAAATATCCCCCTCCCTGCCCAACCCCCAACTATTTAGTTTGAACCCTTATCTATAGCTGGAGTAATTCAATTCACTTGGGCACTGGTCCCATCCGGATTCATGTAAAGCCCATCCCAATGGAATTGCTCACTTTTCTCTCGTATTGATGCTGCTGGTCCATGAGTTGAAACCCTTTTCTCCCTCACTGACCTGGAGCCCTGCATTCAAGCCTATGATCTTATTGACCCTTTGCCAATTTGAACCTGGTTTGGGTGATATTCCAGAGATTGGAGGGTTGCAGATGTTGTTCCCTTATTCAAGAAGGGGAGTAGGGATAGCCCAGGTAACTATAGACCGGTGAGTCTTACCTCAGTGGTTGGTAAGCTGATGGAGAAGATCCTGAGAGGCAGGATTTATGAACATTTGGAGAGGTATAATATGATTACGAATAGTCAGCATGGCTTTGTCAAGGGCAGGTCCTGCTTGACAAGCCTGATTGAATTTTTTGAGGAGGTAACTAAACACATTGATGAAGGGAGAGTAGTAGATGTAGTGTATATGGATTTCAGCAAGGCGTTTGATAAGGTACCCCACGCAAGGCTTATTGAGAAAGTAAGGAGGCATGGGATCCAAGGGGACATTGCAGTGTGGATCCAGAACTGGCTGGCCCGCAGAAGGCAAAGAGTGGTTGTTGAAGGTCATATTTTGCATGGAGGTTGGTGACCAGTGGTGTACCTCAGGGATCTGTACTGGGACCCTTACTCTTCGTGATTTTTATAAACGACCTGGATGAGGAAGTGAAGGGATGGGTTAATAAGTTTATGGATGACACAAAGGTTGGATATGCTGTGGATAGTATAGAGTGCTGTCAGAGGTTACAGAGGGACATAGATAGGATGCAAAGTTGGGCTGAGAAGTGACAGATGCAGGTCGATCCAGATAAGTGTGAAGTGGTTCATTTTGGTAGGTCAAATATGATGGCAGAATATAGTATTAATGGTAGGACTCTTGGCAGTGTGGAGGATCAGAGGGATCTTGGGGTCTGAGGCCATAGGACGCTCAAAGTGGCTGCGCAGGTTGACTCTGTGGTTAAGAAGGCATATGGTGTATTGTCCTTCATCAATCATGGAATTGAATTTAGGAGCCGAGAGGTATTGTTGCAGCTATATAGGTCCCTGGTCAGACCCCACTTGGAGTAGTGTGCTCAGTTCTGGTCTCCTCACTATAGGAAGGATGTGGAAGCCATAGAAAAGGTGCAGAGGAGATTTACAAGGAAGCTGCCTGGGATGTGGAGCATGCCTTATGAAAGCAGGGTGAGGGAACTCAGCCTTTTCTCCTTGGAGAGACGGAAGATGAGGGGGGATCTGATAGAGGTGTATTAGATGATGAGAGGCATTGATTGGGTAATCAGAGGCTTTTCCCCAGGGCTGAAATGGTTGCCACAAGAGGACATAGGTTTAAGGTGCTGGGGAGTAGGTGTAGAGGAGATGTCAGGGGTAAGTTTTTTATTCAGAGAGTGGTGATTGCGTGGAACGGGCTGCCGGCAACGGTGGTGGAGGCGGATACGATAGGGTCTTTTAAGAGACTGTTGGATAGGTACATGGAGCTGAGTAAAATAGAGGGCTATGGGTAAGCCTAGTAATTTCTAAGGTAGGGACATGTTCTGCACAGCTTTGTGGGCTGGAGGGCCTGAATTGTGCTGTAGACTTTCTATGTTAGATCATTACCATTGTGGTTCTGCTTTAATTTTGGGCCTTGTCTATCTTTTCAGTCTTACCTATATCATGGGTTCCCAAACAACCGCAACAGTTTCCTCTTCCACTCCAAGTTTCTCTTCAGCCTCGAGGAGTTGTCCTTATCTCTGGTACTAGGTGGGCAACATAGCCTGAGGGATTTATGACTACAGCTGCAGAAAACAGTATCTATCCCCCCAATTATACTGCCCCCAACACTACTGCATTTCCTTTCACTTCTTCAGTGTGAATGGTCCCCTTTTTCATTATGCTCGTGGCTAGTTTGCATGTCTGCCCTGCACCTCTGCTCTCATCCACTCAGGCTGCAAACACCTCAGACTTTATGGACAAGCTGCGACCCCCTCCTGGGTCCCCATACCAGCCACACTAGTGGCCCCAACTCCTGCCCCTCTTGACTGACCTGTTCTGCAGTTCTTAACCGGAGAGTTGTAATGGCACAAAGTGTCTCAGTAACTTTTCCCCTCCCTGATACATTGCAATCTCCAAATTTCAGACTCCAGCTCAACAACTCTGAGCCAAAGCACCTGGATCTGCAGAAACTGGCTGCAGATGGGTTCACCTTGGATCATAATGACTGCCATGAGCTCCTACTTACTACAGCTGCAACACCTTACTTGTTCTGCCTTGCCTTTCTTCATTTTATTTAGTTAGCTTATTGAGTTCTTTAAATATAAAGCTACATTGTTGACCTTACCTCCCTGAACTTCCTTACTCATCAAAGTCTACATGCTGCAGATGCTGCATACTGTGGTAAAACCTGCCGTACCTCAGCACAATCCATGGACATATATTCCCAGGTTCTCCCATGGCTGGGCAGTATAGAACGACAGGTTACTGTTTCACGATGAGGGGTTGATAACAAAATGGACAGTGATGGAGAGAAATATCTTCACGTAGAGGTTTCTCAGTGTTTGGAATTCTCGGCGCTAGCTGGCAATGGGTGCTCACTCGGTAAGTGAAAACTGAGATCAGTAATTTTGTGGGGATTAAAGGATTCAGAGATTACAGAGGTGGAGTCAATGTGAAGATATTGTATGGGCATCCAGAGGGGAGCATTGCAAGGGTCACAGCTTGTCCGAAAGCTCATAATAGTGCAGCAATAGGGTAGGTTGTCCATTCCTATTTCTTAGGATCTACTTGCCTAAGGTTAACATTATGAGAGACATAGACGGGGTAGGTGGTCCCTATGATAGGGGTGTCACAGACAAAACAGCCGAGGTTTAAGATGAGAGGAAGGAATTTTAAAGGGGATCTGTTTATTCTACAGAGAGTGGTTGATGTCTAGAACGTGCTGCCAGAGGAAGTGCTGGAATCAGACACAATCACTACACTTAAGAGGCATTAGATGCATACTTAAATAGTTAAGGCATAGAAGGATACAGTTCTAATGCAAGCAAATGGGATCAGTAAAAAGGCAGCTTGGATGTGGTATTTCTGTGATGTACAAGTCCACGACTCTACATACAGAGAATGCAATGTTGAATGGTTATTCACCAAATTGCATTAGATTTGTGTGTTATCTACTGGGAGAGAATGATTTGAGTTCAAAGGGCAGAGGAAGTACCGGCATAAAAACAACACTGGTGAGCAATAGCCAGAAGCACTTGTTTCACCAGCAGGGGAGGAGGCGGGTTCCAACTGGTTCACGTTGACCCACCTACAGGTCGAGATGTTTAACATTTGCAGCAACTCATCCAGATTGCTCTGGAACGTTTGCAGCAAATCCGCACGTAATGGGTCCATTTTGACATGAAATAACAGTGTAACAGTTGTGATTGTGATTCAACAGCCCACTTTACATCTCCAGGTGGAGGAGGGAGCTGGAGGGAGTGATGGAGGGAGCTGGAGATGGAGTGATGGAGGGAGATGGAGTGATGGAGGGAGATGGAGATGGAGTGATGGAGGGAGCTGGAGGGAGTGATGGAGGGAGATGGAGTGATGGAGGGAGATGGAGATGGAGTGATGGAGGGAGATGGAGATGGAGTGATGGAGGGAGATGGAGGAGTGATGGAGGGAGCTGGAGATGGAGTGATGGAGGGAGATGGAGATGGAGTGATGGAGGGAGATGGAGATGGAGTGATGGAGGGAGATGGAGTGATGGAGGGAGCTGGAGATGGAGTGATGGAGGGAGATGGAGGAGTGATGGAGGGAGACGGAGATGGAGTGATGGAGGGAGATGGAGGAGTGATGGAGGGAGATGGAGTGATGGAGGGAGACGGAGATGGAGTGATGGAGGGAGATGGAGATGGAGTGATGGAGGGAGATGGAGATGGAGTGATGGAGGGAGCTGGAGGTGGAGTGATGGAGGGAGATGGAGGAGTGATGGAGGGAGCTGGAGATGGAGTGATGGAGGGAGCTGGAGTGATGGAGGGAGATGGAGGTGGAGTGATGGAGGGAGATGGAGGAGTGATGGAGGGAGCTGGAGATGGAGTGATGGAGGGAGCTGGAGTGATGGAGGGAGATGGAGATGGAGTGATGGAGGGAGCTGGAGGTGGAGTGATGGAGGGAGATGGAGTGATGGAGGGAGCTGGAGATGGAGTGATGGAGGGAGCTGGAGTGATGGAGGGAGATGGAGATGGAGTGATGGAGGGAGATGGAGGAGTGATGGAGGGAGATGGAGATGGAGTGATGGAGGGAGCTGGAGTGATGGAGGGAGCTGGAGGTGGAGTGGAGGATGGAGATGGAGGTGGAGTGGAGGATGTAGGGAGGGTCAGAGTCAGAGGACCGGTGGTTCAGGGGACGGTTAGTAAGGCCGGAGTTAGTAACATGGATAAGCAAAGTTTTAAACACAAGTTTTAAACAATGAAATTGGTTCTGTTTTAGGGACTGGGAGTCAATGTAGGTCAGTGGGGGGAAGCGGTGAAGGATGAACGAGATGTGGTATCAGATATTTTACGGGCAGCAGAATATATAAATAATAAAAACATATATTTTATTTTAAAATCTTTTGAACATAGTAAAGCTGCATCTCACTAAGGCACGTGTCATTGGGTTGACAGCTGCGTATCCTAGATCTTCATGTAGCTCTTAAGAAGAGCCTGAGGCCGTTGTGTCACAGATGTAAAAGATAACTCAGGTGCTTCTCTCCATTATTTTGCCCCCAGCTGTGTCAGCCTGGCCGCATATGAGGACGATAACATTTAGAATTGTCAGAACTCAAGTATATTAAATGTAAAATAATTCACTGTGATGGATTCTGCAGCCTGTTACAAATGGATCACTTCAACTTTGTGCTTATGAAAAAGACTTTGTGCTTGTATGAGGGCACAAAGCAATTGATTTGGAAATGAAAGTGTGAATCATCATGGTTCTATCTATCTTGCAATAACTCTCAACTTTACTTGTTCTAGAATGAAAGTAGGTAAATATCTACTTGTCTGTTTTAATTTTGTATTCAGATCTCAGGAAATGTTACTGTAAAAGTTTCATTGTACATATTTGTAGGTAAGTTGGATAAATAAATAAAAAACTGAACTGATGATAGGAGATACAATCTATTGATATCTGATGTCCATAGTCTATACAGCTGTCAATATATACTCACTCCCTTTCTGTTTGTATGTGAGCTGTAATTTTTCTATTGTTGGATTAACCGTCCAATTTCATGAAACTATTCAAATTAAGTGTCACCTGTGTACAAAGTAATCAATCAAAGCAGAAGAAACACATTGATTTTCTATCAATTTATAACACAGTGCAACACATCTTGGATGAATCTGAGGGGCATTTAGAATTTAAATATTAGCATTATTGCCATTTCAATGGTATGGTTGTGAATGGAGACGAGACTAAGGATGGAATTAGGAGGGGAAAGTTCAGGTAGAGCAGCTAAGTTAAGCACGGAAGTGGTAAGTTAAACCTGTGAAATGGTGGATTTCACATCAGAAAAGGACGTCTGCAGGAAAAGAAAAGTAAAGATTAACAATGATAAAGGCAACAAATAATAATGGGCAATTCCAATCAATCACTTGCTCTGAATAAGTTGGTATAAAGACAACTATTAAAGCAAAGGAAGAGAAGTGAAGGAAAACAGAGAGTCTCTGATTTAAGCTGCCGACTTGTCAGATGCCTGTGAAGAAGGACTGTTAAACTAACAGCAGGAACTCATTGAATCCCATTCTGACCACCTACTTATTAAAATTAAAGACAAAAAAACATTTGTTATAAGCCAACAAGATCATTTTTAAAGGAGGCACAGGAGACAGCAGTTGCTGGAATCTGGAGCAACACACAAACTGCTGGAGGAGCTCAGCAGGTCAGGGGGTAAGGAGTTGTTGACGTTTCAGGTTAAGACCCTGGATCAGGCCTGATCAACTTTAAATGGTCATCTTTAACCACATTATCTTTAAATGTAGTTCTGGCTCGACTGGTATCACCGGGACTGGGCGACTTGCTTGGGGAAGCAGCAGCGGCTTCTTGACAAGAAGTGTCAGGTCCAGAAGGGGCACAGTGAGATAAGTTCACATTCTCTTGAAGTTTTGAAGTGTAGAAGGAAGCAATTGGATGAAACTGGAGCTACCAGGGTGGGAGGTGTGTTGGCAGCTGGTTCCTCCCAGTGATCATCGAACACATCAAAGACATGCGCGCATGTGTGTGTATGTGTGCGCGCACATGTGTGTGTGCATATGTGTGTGCGTGTGTGCGTGCATGTGTGCATGTGTGTGCGTGTGTGCATGCATGTGTGTGCGTGTGTGCGCGCGCGTGTTTGTGTGTGTGCGTGTGTGCGTGTTTGTATGTGTATATGCACATGTATCATATGCATCTGTGTAAAATGTCCTTCCAAAAACTGTCAAATTTAAATTCTTACACATAACCCTGGTGAGGCCGATAATTTGAGGGGCATTATATAGGTAAAGTGGATAAAGCATTCAATTCCCCAATTACTCTCCCCATCTCCATAACTAATGACCCAGAGCCCTTCAAATATTCTGCATGGGCCTGGGATCATTACATGTAACACAGTTCTCTGGGTCATAGTAATGGGTTTGAGAAAGAAAAAGAACTAATTTAAACAAAAATACAACCAGGCCATGGAAAAAGGACGGTGGAGAAACCATTGTTAATTTCACTGTAGATCCAGAGGTTTGTAGTACTTTTCATATCCAAGGCTGTTAAGGATGACATGTGTGCTAAATATTTTAATTTCAGCTGCATAATCAACTGAACAAAATACGTTGTGACCCATAGAAAACGTATTTGCAACATATGTCAGTTCAAAATACCAGAAGCTGAAAAAATATTTTAAACTCAGTGTATTTAACAGAAGTGGTCAATGTTCATCAGGTTGTTTTTTCCCTTTGTTAAATTGCTTGCAGAGATTTCCAGTCCATTAAAATCTACTGTGGAAAACCTTTTGTGCCATTTGTGGGCATGCTGTGCTCAAAGAGGGGATAGACTAATATATGGGTAAAAGGAAATTGACCAACATTTTCTGTCATGTTAAATTTATGGAAGAAGAAGCTAGTGCATCATTTTCAGGTGCTGGAAGGAAGGCTAAAATAGCAGAGGGCATGAAGTACAAAGCTAAGGCTCTTTAAAACTCTTCCTGACAATGAACTTTAACCTGTATATTTCATTACCTATAAATAATTCACTTACTTGTTCAAAATGAATTCCATTCTTTGCTGCTGAACCATTTTGATTCATTCTGTCTTCTTTATAAATAGTACGAGTCATTGATGGCATTTGATACCTTTATCTAGTCAGTCCGACAGTCCTCAGGGATCTAGAGTGTTCATATTATCTTGTTTTTATCTTATTGCCAGTTTTTCATTCCAAGTGTTTATTTTTTGAGCAATGCCGTTTTTCCTCAGAGCTTCCAGATGCCAATGAAGTTAACAAATCTTTGGTCACTACGATGTACTGTGGAAGTGGCGCAGTCCATTTACACAGAATTGTTGAACATTGACAATTCACAGCAAATAAAACTGGAACCAGCAAACCAAAGGAAACTCTTGGCCCATTCAACCCCTGAGGCTGTTTGTTCCCAGCAGATCTGGACTTCAAATCCATCTGCTTCCAGGAGATAAACTTCCCCCTTTGGTTGTACAAACAAATAGGAATTCTGGAAAGATACTACAGATGTGCAAAATCTAAAATGGCATAGAAAGTGCTGGAAATACTCAGGTCAGGTGTAGAGAAACAGAGTCGATGGAAGGTCAGCATATTAGCTCTGTTTTCCTCTGTCCACAGATGCTGTCTGATCTGCTGAGTATTTCCAGCATTTTCTGTTTTATTTAGGACGTCTGCTGGACAGTAATTGGCAGAAGTGGAACAGAAGAAGGTCCAAGGGCTGAGTTGAGAGAGGGAGGGAGAGAGGGAGAGAGGGAGGGAGAGAGGGAGGGAGAGATGGAGGGAGGGAGGGAGAGAGGGAGGGAGAGAGGGAGAGAGGGAGAGAGAGAGGGAGGGAGAGATGGAGGGAGGGAGGGAGAGAGGGAGGGAGAAAGGGAGGGAGAGAGGGAGAGATGGAGGGAGGGATGGAGGGAGAGAGGGAGGGAGGGAGGAAGAGGGAGGGAGGGAGAGAGGGAGAGAGGGAGGGAGAGAGGGAGAGAGGGAGAGAGAGAGGGAGGGAGAGAGGGAGAGAGAGAGGGAGGGAGAGAGGGAAAGAGGGAGAGAGGAAGGGAGAGAGAGAGGGAGAGAGGGAGAGACAAAGAGAGAATACAAGGAAAAATTAAACTTGCTTTGAAGAGACTTCCTGCAGTGAGAACCCATGCTGTAATGGGCTGGATCATACTTACCTTTCTTTATTGGAGAATGACTGCCTCCTGATAACTGAGACCTGATAACTCAGTGCACTCTTCCCTTCTGTGTCTGTGCATTGGTGGGTTCATGATCAACTTGAAATGATGGGCTAGGTACACTTCATGTCTGACTCTCGACCTTCATGCTGGCCAGGTTGCTGTATCTCATGTGGCCCTATTCACTTGGTGTGTCTCATGTTGGTGTGTCTCATGTTGGTGTGTCTCATGTTGGTGTGTCTCATGTTGGTGTGCCTCATGTTGGTGTGTCTCATGTGGCCCTATTCATTTGAATTTTCTCAAACCTTCAATGAAAGGATAACTGAAGGGTATGATCTTTGCATTTTTCTCTCTTGATTTCACTCTATATGTTTATAATTAATTTCTGCTAGTTTAATATATTTTTAGAGCTATTTATTTTGTAGTTTTGTGTATTGTGTAGAGTTTTGGGTGTTACCCTACGGGAAGGATGTGGAAGCTTTGGAGAGGGTGCAGAAGAGGTTTACCAGGATGCTGCCTGGATTGGAGAGTGTTAGCTACAAGGAGAGGTTGGACAAGCTTGGACTGTTTGCTCTGGAGTGTTGGAGGCTGAGAGGTGACCTGATAGAAGTTGGTAAAATTGTGAGAGGTGCAGATAGGGTAGATGGCCAGAGTTTTTTTCCAGGGTGGAAATGTCAAACACTGGAGGGCATGGGTTTAAGGTGGGGGGTGGGGGGTGGTGTGGAAAGTTTAAGGATGATGTGTGAGGCCTGTGTTTTACACAGAGAGTGGTGGGTGCCTGGAACACGCTGCCGGGGAGGTGGTGGGGGCAGATACAATGCAACATTTAGGCAGACACCTGAGTGGACAGGGGATGGGGGCAGATGGGATCAGTTTGATTGGCACCACTGGTTGGTGCAGACATGCTGGGCCAAAGGGTCATCTCCTGTGCTGTACTGTTCTGTGTTCTTTGTTTGATTATTATCTATATTTTTGTATTTCCACTGTTTCTGATTGTCTTTGTGGGATAGCTGCATTGGTAAAGCCATAAGGTTGCTAGGAGCCTTGTAGTTGATAAAGGTTAGTGCAACGATAGGGCTGGTGGGGGAGAAGAGGGGAGGGAAATCGGTACTTGGGATAATATTCAATTTGAGCATGATTTTGGCCAGTATGGCAGTTGTCAAAAGCATTGAGGAATATCAAGATAATAATTTACAGTAACTCATGTTGCTGAAAGGATGGTCATTAGCTGCTGCAGGAAGCAAATTGTTTGTGGACCAGAAATAAATGCCACTTGCAAGGTTCTTTTTATTTCTTGTGGAATTATTCATACCAATGCTAACACAGAATAAGTGTAACATTTACAGCAACTGAATAACAATTGCCCTCTTTTATTTTTTGATAGAAACACTGATGATATGTGTGGGCCTGAATTCTTCAGTAACGTGGATATTTCCATGAAATTCCGCACATTGTAGAAATTTCATTAAAGGTCAAGGTTAACCATCACCTCCTTACGATGTCAGGAGACCGGCAATGTATACGGCTCTGGAGTATGGCACATGTTCTCAGAACAACTTCTAAAAAAACTACATCTCATCCCTTGTTTTTTGAAGGGATGGTTAAGCAGGAATTACTTGAAACATCTCATTGGTAGGGAGAGTGGGGATCAACTTTCACATTAATATTGGATGGAAGACATTTGGTCAGGACAGATGTTGTGAAATATAAATAAATTCTGAACATTGTTAAGAAGGTTCAGGAAAAAAGAGCAGAGATATTATTCAACAACAAACAACAATGATAATTATTTCAATAGCTCTTATTAATCTTTAATCCACTATCTAGCGTGGGTATAAAGCATGTAGAATTGTCCCTGCACTGTACCTAGTTGGAAAGTCTCTCAATATTGTAGTCATTGGTGAAATGAGATTATTACATAAGCCATTTGGCTCCACCAAATTCTAATAACGATTGCCCTTGCTGTGATGCATTATCTTTATTTTACTAGAAATACTCCTGGAGAAAAGGTTCACACAAAAATCTAACTTAAGATTTTTCAAAGCTGAATTTGCTGTCAGCATAGCATACTTCCATGACACAATGCAATGTTATATCTTGAAGTCACTCTAAAACAAAATGTTAAAAGTACCAACTAACTACAAACTACCTTTTTAAATTATCTCCATCACATGAATTTACAATTAATTGATTAAAATAATTATCCGATAACAAAGTGAGAATTTAGAGCACACATACAGTTTACACAAAGTATTCTAATCTTGCAAGAAAACCTGTGCTCAGATTTGAATGGAATCCTGGAAAAAACTATGAAACAGTTACAATATCCATTAGAATTTTTTGATGTAAGTATATGATAGAATAAATAGATATGTGTTCATTCAAACAAAAGTATCTGCTGCATCCTGAAAGTGATATTAATCATCATCTTTCTAAATTTATTTTAAAATTACCGAACCACATTTTATGATTTATGAAACCTAAATTTAAAGATTTGACGTGGCAATGACGATATTGCTGTGCCTCACCTTTTTTATCAGCTACTACTGCAAGACAACTTTGGCACTTTGTAATTTCTGATTAGGTTGTGTCAATTTCTTAGTGCATTTTTTTTATGGTTGACTGATCACACAAAACTTTAGTTGAGTCTGAAACATCTCTTTGTCTGCACAATTGGTCACCATTGTTGGGTGACTGCAGACTTTGAAAAGGAGGTCTCGTCCTCCTTTCTCTTCAGATCGATGAAAACTGTAGAGGTGACAGGAAGGGTCTGGCTAGTTCTCGTTCTTACCCAATACAAGCACTAGCTTCTCAAGGGCCGAATGTTGTTAAGTGTGTCATAATCTTCACCAGGGATGTTTCTAAACACTTTTCTGAATGGGTGTAGTGCACACTGATGTGTGTGTGTGTGTGTGTGTGTGTGTGTGAGTGTGTGTGTGTGTGTGTGTGGGGGGGGGGGCCGCGGTTAGATTGTGATATGAATCTAAGTTTCATGACATCAGTGAAAGAATATGTTAACATGAGATTAAGAATATATTTGCTTAAAAAGCTACAGATTATCCCCCTCACTGAGATCAAAGATAGCAATACTGAGCAGCATTATTTCACACAACTGCTTGTTTCTGGGAAGCTGTAATCTTGATATTACTTAGTTTGGTAATGTTGAGTTGCATTTCTAAAAAAAGCACTATATTCTGCCTTACTTCCAATAAGATCGATACATTATATTTTGCAAACTTCTCAGTAATATTCAAATTAAGCACATAATTTTAAAAATTAGGAAATACAACTTTTAATATGGATGAAAATATCTTTGAATTATTCTTTGAATCAATGTTAAGAATTCAAAATGTTGTGATGACTATTTGCTGTAACTAAACTTGAACAGAATACTTTTGAGATTACTTTAGGCTTATTGTTCAATCACCTAATTTCTGATATAATTAAATTTGACCAAGCCATGTGTAACCCTTGTGATTAGTATTATCCTGTACAATTTTATCAGGTTTTGATTGTTCTTTGTTACCATAGAATGTTTCAACCCTAGTCTTTCCTGTGCAATCAGCAGATTAACATCAACATTGATTTATTAATTAAAAAGGATTTGGAAGATGGTGAATTTACTTTGTGTTTATTTCACTGATTGAAAAAGTATTGGTAAGGTTTGTATCATTCTATGAAGATCCACCTAACACGAAGGGCTCATTGTTACACAACAAGTTAATTTTAGAAAGAATATATGATTGTAAAAAATGGTGAATTGGTCCTTTTATGACCATAAAATGATGAAAGTTCATAGAAAGGTTGGAAGTGATTTAGCTCAATCTGAAGTCAGGTCTTCAATCTGCATAAAATGAACTATGAATGCATCAGGTATGAGCAGTCAATGGATCACCGGGAAACCACATCAAAAGATACAACATTAAACAAGCAATGGATGTCATCTGCAGTATTAACACCTTGTTTACAACAAGTATGTATTCCTTAAGGCACAAAAACTAAACAGTAAAAGTAGTCCAGCTGAGGTTATCAAGAGAAGTGAAGGATTATTGGCTCAAAGGAAAATGCTTGTAATATTGCCAAAAAAGTAAGCATGGGGATTGGGAAAAATTCAAAATTCTGCAGACGACGAGGCATTGATAAGATAAGAGAAAGTAGAATATGAGAGTAGTCGAGCAAAAAACAGAAATAAATTGTAAAAGTCTCTATAGATATGTAAAAAAAGGAAAAGATTAGCTCCAGGCTCCCTTACACACTGAGACAGGAGACACTACACTGGGAATAAGGAAATGGCAGAGAAATTTTAAAAATATATTTTTGTGTCTATTATGCTGCAAGAAGACACAGAAAACCTCCCAGAAATAGTGGAGAACAACATGTCCAAAGTGAATGAGGGGCTCATAGAAAGTAGGACTGGTTAAAAAAAACTAGTACTAGAAAAATTAATCAGTTTGCAGAGCAATAAACCCCCAGGATCTGATGTCTTTTAGGTTTTTGAGGGAAGTGGCAGTGGAGATATTGGCCGCACTGGCTGTCATCTTCCAAAGCGTTCGAGATCTTTGATTGGTTCCCACAGATTGAAAGGTAACAAGCATAACCCCACTATTTAAGGCAGGAGGCATGAGAAATCAAGGAATTATACCTGAGGCAGACAAGCAGCAACAAGAAAAATGCTGGAATCTATTACTCAGGAAGTGGTAACAGAGCACTTTGAAAATAATTGCAGAGTTAGGCAGAGTCAACGTCAATTTATGAAAGTCAAATCGTGTTTGATAAGTCTATCAGAGTGTTTTGAAGTTGTAAGTAGTAGATAGGTAAAAGCAAAGGTATGATGTATTTGGATTTTCAAAAGGCCTTCAATAAGGTGCCACACAAGAGATTATTAAACACCATAGTTGGCATCAGTAAGGAGACTCTTGGCTTCTCAATGAGGAAGAACTAGGATTGTTTGAATGAGAATGAACAGGAGCTAATTACCTGCAGGTGCAATGTATTCCTAGGTTGAAAATCCACCAAGCCTCAAAGGAAAAGAATCTGCTCTCAGGGCCCCTGAGGCCGAGGTTCAGCAGAAAACTTGTAACATAAAGAGCAGTTGCTGCATGAAGAGAGTGCAGGAGGCGCAGCAATTCACTGACAGTAACAACAGGTGAGGGTCTTCAGTGCTGTCAAGGCCACCTACCAAACACCCAAGGTCCCATCCCACTGAAAGCCAAGAAGAGAGGACAGTGAGGCAGTCAATCCACACGGAGGGAACAATTCACTCCTCACTCTGTCATTGATGTGAATGCCCTCAACTCCATCCCATAGTGGCCTATTTGCCCAGCCCTGCCACCAGTGCAACTGGCAATGTGCCATCTGAGAGAAACAAGGCCTTGGTAGCAAAGTGATGAAGTTTAAAACTTGGTGGTGTAGAGCTTCAGTCAAGAATCGACAACCTCATCATCCATATCTGGGAAGAGAAGGATATACCAGAGGGCATCAAAGATGCCACATTCATGACCAAGAATGGGGACAGTAACTACACAGGTTCTCCCTGCTGTTTGCCATGGGGAAGTCATCACCAGGCCCACCTCAACCATCTACTCTCAGTGGCCGATGAACAGTGTGGACTTTGTCGATCTGGAGGAAGAGTGGACGTAACTTTCACAGAACGACAATGTCTATGGAAATGCAAGAAGCAGCACCAGCAACAAGGCCTTTTCCATCCTCATTAGAGCATTGAATCCCGGAACTGGGAGGGACAGTACTGCACCTTCTACAAATTCAGCTGATTGCAAAGTTTGTCTCTGTCTTACGTTTGCTTCATGATGCTATGCAAGCCATGATCTTTAGTACTGGGTGCACAACATCCAATCTCAGTGAGGGCCAATGCCAAGCATAGCTTTTCCTTGCTGCAGTGCTGTTCCTCACCTCCAACAAGATCCCACTGGAGGGGAGCTAGTCTACAGGACTCATGAGAAACAATTCATGCAAACAGAGGAAAAGATTCAAGGATGTTCTCAGAGCCTCCTTAGAAAAGTGCAATATTCCCACTGACTCCTGGGAATCCTGGCCCATGACCACTCAAAGTGGAGAAGGAGTATTTGGGACAACATTGTGAAACTCAAATCCATGCACTGAGAGCTTGCAGAAGCCCAGCATAATGGAGGGTACCACTCACACAACACCACTGCCATGTCATGTAGCATCACAAGAGCTATATACCTTGTAAATGTCATTGGATAACCTTCAAGTATATATTTACATATCTATCCCTTTATTTAATGTGCAATGGAACAAATCACCCTGGTACAAGCCCACTGTCAGGTTGTCTCATTTGCATGTACATAAATTAATGGGTTTCTGGCATGGCGCAGACTTTGTCAATGCACCCTGTAGTGATCGTGGGCAAAATGAGCAGGCAACCCTGGCTTGCTTCCAGCAGGAACTCAGTGCAAACCATGGGCCATCAGACCAATCGAGAAGGTTTACTGAATGCAAGACAAGGAGAAGAAGAACCATGGGGTCAGGTTTCTTCCTGAAGGGGAAATAAACTTTTTTGCTTCTGATTGTATCAACAGCATTTCAGGCTAAGCATTATTAAATCAGGGTGCTGGCCTTGCTCATCATGAAGTCATGTTAAATATCCCTGATCATTTCTTTCCGAAACTTCCTAGCTCCTCCAAATTTTATATTTGAACTCACTCCTCAAAAAGCCAGTTTGAGATTGTGTCACCACACAGCCTGGAGTCTCAAAAGACCTGATGAGAAAAGTTTGTGAGCAAATGAACTTTAAATTGGAGTTTAGGTTTTCTCTTGGGCTTCACATTCCCAATTCCATCACCAACCACCTGCCCACTCCCCCACCTTTCCCAAATGCCCACTCAGCATGGAGCTCCATTACTATTGACCAATTATGTCAGCCATTAGGTTTCTCCACAGGCTTGTCAACCAAACAACCTTTGAAAAGACTAGAATGCTCATTGAAATATTACAATTCTCCATAGATTTGAGTTACATTTACTATTCGTTCTCCTGTATGCAATAATTATATACAATAACATACTAGCTGTAAATCTCTAATTCCAGCCAAAATCAGCTCTTAGTTGGGCTGTTATGTGAGGTAGAATTGCTTCATTTGGCAGAAAGAGTGAGAAACAAAGTGCTCAGAAGCTGAATCATCACTGAGTCACTCCTCCAGTCAACACGTTTGAAAGCAACATTGCCAGTGGGGAAATTTACGACCTGGATAGCTCCCAATACCCAAACGCAGGGTGCACATGACATTGTGATAAGCACACAGGGAAAATGAACCAAAGTCTGAATAAAAGATAAAACAACTTTTCTTTCCTTTTATTTTTACCTGGTATAGAGAATTGTTACACCACATTGCGTTTTAGAAAAGTTCTGACGCATTGAGTCAATCACAGGTAGACTTACATCCTTCCCACAAATGCACATTGGCAAAATTGTTCACATTTTATTTTAAAAGCATGCATTAGCAAATCTTTAACACAAAATGTCAAAGACTAAATTTTGGTTTTTGAAAGAAAAAAAAAGATGCCTAAATTACCTGTCATAAATGACACTTCTTACAAGAAAAATGTAGAACATCACATTTACTTTTCACCAACCTTGACCTTCCATCAAGTAGTTGTTTCAGTTTCATTACCAATGCATCAAAGGAGAAGAGTACAGATGGGGGTTGGGCAAAGAGGAAGACTACCAAGGAGCCACATCATTAAGCTAGGGTACTGTCATTTTGCTCACTGAGAGAACGTGCTAATAGCCTCCTTTCCATCTGATCAAAGGATTTTTCACTGGGGTTTTCTCACAAACGTTGTATGCTTGCTCTTTGAATCAAACATTTTCTCCCAGGTGGGGACACAGGGACATCGGAAGAGGTGGGTGCCGTTTAGCACTTGACCCTGCACTGATATTTCGTGAGAATATACATGATCTGTGACCTCTATTGGAAGAGATTTCTAGACAATTACCACTCTTTGCAAGTAGAAGCATTAATTAGTTCCACTCTTGTTATGACCCCAAGTCCCATGATTCCCCAACTAATGAAATAAATCCTTTTTCTCTTCTTCACCAATTTCCATTACAACTCAAATCAAATCACTCTTTAATGCAAGTCCCAGGGAACAAACCTTTAATTTGCAATATTTCCTCTTACTTTAATCTTTATAGCTCAGGAACCATTCTGGTAAGTCGATTCTGCACTCTCTCCAAGGCCAATCTATGCCTAAAACATAGAAGTCTGGGTGCATGCTCAACCAAGGCTTTGTTTGGCTGTTGCATTAGCTCTATCAACCTGTATGCTAGTTGTCTAGAAGTAAAGGCAAGTGTTCCATTAGCTTTGTGAATATGTTCTGTTTGCTCTTTAATGGTTTACATACATGGATCCCCCGGTGTCCTTCATCTCCACTTCTTCTGGAAAAATAATATTGATAGATAACCCCCTTTGCAAATATATGAATATATGAACACACAAATTAAAGGTAGGCCACAAGACCATAAGAAATAAGAACAGGAGAAGGTCATTCAGCCTTTTGAGCCTGTTCTCCCATTGAGTAACAAACAATGTGCTGGAGGAACTCAGTGGGTCGAGCAACATCTTTGTGGGGGAAAGCAATTGTCGATGTTTCAGATCGAAAGATTTGTTGATAACTTTGTTTCTTTGAAGACGTTGAAGCCCCAACACCAATCGCAGAGGCACACCACTCATCTAACCTCGCCAATCAGTAAAAAGACCCGCTTATGCCTTTTCCCTGATTTCTGTTAGCCACCCAATCTTTTATCCATGCCAGCACTACCTCCTACACCACGAGCTTTTATTTTCTACAATGACCTATGTTTTCAGACTGCCTTGCTATCCCCCATGTTTCTTTACATCTTCCCCTTTTGTAGTTCTTATTACTGGGTTTGTCACTTCATTGCACCTATGTCTCTAAAGGTATCATATCATACAGTTTAACTTGACTACATGCTTGCAAATCATTCAGTTTATCCCCAGTGTAGGATAATGGAGACCAATGCATTGGGTTCAAGCATAGGTGGGCAAAAATGTCACTGTATTCTGAAGCTAGGTAAGCCACTGACTTCTGGGTGTAACTAGATCATGTGAGGTTGTTTCTAGCCAACTGCTTAGGAAAAGGAAATTTCCTGTTAAATAAATGTCAGTTGCTCATTTATCAGTGAACTATTAAGTTTTGACCCTTTCCTGGTCATTGATTTTTATTCAATGAACAACCAGATGAGTTTAATTCAATCTCACAACTTCCCTTAGTGAAGATTGCCAGTACAGTTCTATAACCATTAATGTTCCTTTGTAACAGGTTACACTGCTCTACTGTATGAGGAATTCAGCATGAACATTGACTACTTTTCTTCCCCGGCTAAATCAAAATACATTGCACATTGCAGCTAGTTCATCTATATCCTGGTCCAACCACATAGATGCCACGGCTAAGAAAGCTCAACAGCACCTCTACTTCCACAGGAGGCTAAAGAAATTTGGTATGACCCTGTTGACCCTCACCAATTTTTATCTATGCGCCATAGAAAGCATCCTTTCTGGATGATTCACGGCTTGATATGGCAACTGCTCTGCACAGGACTGCAAGACACTGCAGAGAGTTGTGGACACAGCCCAGCGTATCATGGAAACCAGCCTCCCCTCCATGGACTCTCTCTACACTTCTTGCAGCCTTGATAAAGCAGCCAACATAATAAAATACCCCACCCACCCCGGCCATTCTCTCTTCTCCCCACTCCAATCAGGCAGAAGACACAAAAGCCTGAAAACATGTACCACAAGGCTCAAGGACAGCTTCTATCCCGCTGTTATAAGACTACTGAACAGTCCCCTAGTACGATAAGTTGGACTCTTCACCTCACACTCTACCTTATTATGACCTTGCACCTTACTGTCTGCCTGCACTGCACTTTCTCTGTAACCGTAACACTTTATTCTGCATTCTGTTATTGTTTTCCCCTGTACTACATCAATGCACTGTGTAATGAATTGATCTGTATGGATGACATGCAAAACAAAGTTTTTCACTGTACCTCGGTACATGTGACAATAATAAACCAATTTACCAATTTAGTTTTCCACTTGACTAAGTTATAAACCCACACACTTGCTGGTCGTTCCTCTTGCAGCATGTATTTAATTTTGTAATTTGAAGTACCTTTCACTAAAATAACTGATATGCAGTTGGATGTATCAGATTCTCCTTTGTTGAGGTCTAAAATAAAGTCCAAGCTAGTAAATTAATTATAAATGTGGATGGATTATTTAATGATGAGATTTGTTTTGTGATGGATTATTTAAGTGAAGGTGGTATAAATCAAATGGGTCAGAGTGTCAGCTATGATTAAGCTCTCTATCCTTAACTTTAAGTTTCTAAAACCTGTTTATTTGTCTCTCTTGCAAAATAAACTACTTCATTTCAAATAACAAGTCAAGTCAAATCTAGTTTATTGTCCTGTGAGGTCACGTACGGTGAGGTAAAGGTACAATGAAGAACTTGCCTGCAGGAGTATCACAGGCACACAGCTTAAACACAGAACTTGAATTATACATCAATCATATAAGACAGTGGAGAAAAAAATCATTTGCCAGTCATTGAAAAACATAGTAATAAACTGTGATTAAATACAGAAAATGCTGGAAACACTCAGCAGGTCAGTCACCTTGTGTGGAAAGAGAAACAGAATTAATGTTTCAGGTCAAAGACCCTTCATCAGAACTGGGAAAGAGAGAAACAGAGTTTGTTTTAAGTTGCAGAGATGTTGAGGGAGGCATGGTTAGGAGAAGGTGAATATCTCTGGTAAGTGGAGACTGGAGTTGCCAGGGTGATAAGGGCATGAGGCCATCTGTTCGATAAACTAATGAAGCAGTTCTAGAGGGAGATAGGAAACAAGTAGAGGGAGATGTAAAAGCTGTGAAATGCAGATCTGTAGAAAATACTTAGTAGATCAGGCAGTGTTAGTAGAGGGAGTAAAAGTGAGTTAATATTATAGAGGGATAACATGCAGCAAGAGCTGGTTAGGTCATATAAAACCAAAGAGCAATTTATCTGAAATTATTAAATTTGATATAAAACCAGAAAGTGCTAGAAACACTCAGCAGGTCAGGCAGCATCTGCGGAAGGATAAATAGTACTGATGAAGGATCTTCAACTGGAAATGATCATTTTGATTCTCTTTCCACAAATGCCGTATTATGTGCTGAGCATTTCCAGCATTTTCAGTTTTTATTTCAGTTTCCCAGCATCTACAGTTTTCTTGTTTTCATATATTGTTGAATTTGACATTGCGTCTAGACTGAAGTGGAGGTTCTGTTCCTCAAGCCTACATGAACCTGTATAGATCAACACAGGAAGGCATGGACATACCTGGAGCAGTTCTCGTATCAGTCCTATTCAGGCCTCTTTCCTCATCTGTTTTTCCCAATATGTTGATGCCTATACTGCTGCTGCTTCCAACACCCAAACAAAATGGAAAATTTCAATACTTTTGCTGCCATTTTGCACCCTGCCCTCATATTCACAAGGGTCACCTTGGTATTGGTATTGGTATTGGTTTATTATTGTCACTTGTACTGAGGTACAGTGAAAAGCTTGTCTTACATACCGATTGTACGGGTCAATTCATTACACAGTGCAGTTACATTGAGTCAGTACAGAGTGCATTGAAGTAGTACAGGTAAAAACAATAACAGTACAGAGTAGTGTCACAGCTACACAGAAAATGCAGTGCAATAAGGTGCAAGGTCACAACAAGGTAGATCGTGAGGTCAGAGTCCATCTCATTGCATAAGGGAAACGTTCAATAGTCATTGTACAGTAATCTCATTGTATAAGGGAACCTTGGACTCCTGCCTTCCCTTTCTGTATCTCCCAGTCTCTGTCTCAGTGGATGGGTTAGTGAGAAATATCCACTTAAAGTCCATCGACTCCCCTAACCATCTTTACTGTTCTGTGAGGACTCGGTTCCATCCCCCTAGTTCCTCCACCTCTGTTATAAGTTCTCCATTGTCAAGACTTTCCGCACAGCTGCCTCTGAGATACTTTCTTTAACCTGAGTGTCCACATGCCATTATTGATAGAGCTCTTGACTGCATCTTATCTCTTCTCTGTACCTCTGCTCTCACCCTTCTTCTTTCCTGATTTCCCTTGGTTCTTCCTTTCCAACCCACCAACCTCTGCATTCAACCGTTCATCCTTCACAATTCCTGCTGTCTTCAATGGGATTCCACCATCAGACACACCTTCCCCTCACCTTCCCTTTCAGTATTCCAAAGGGGCAATTCTCTTTATGAATCCCTGATCCCACCAAACAATCACCTCTCATGACATTCTCCCATGCAACTCCTGGGAATGGTGGTGAGAGCAGAGATATAAAAGATGTGGTCAAAATTAAGCTTCTTCTCAGAAAGTGAAAATTTTCCGAGAAACTGGGGAAGACATGGCCATACTCTGAAGAGCAGAGAAGATCTATTCGAGACACTTGACATCATGAGTGGTTCTAATAAGTAAGGAGAATTTTTTTTCCTACGCTAGAAGAATTGATGAGCAGTGGACCCAGATTTAAGGTAATTGACAAAAGAATGAGAGTTGGCATGAAGATGTGTTTCCTTACATTCGGTTCCTGTGATCTGGAATGCAAGGCTTGAGAGGGAGGTGGAAGCAAATTCATTCAAACCATTCGAAAAAGTAATGGATAAATAGTTAAAAATTAATAAGTAAAAGTAAGTAAGAGAAAAATGTTATGGGTTGTGAGTAAAGAGCAGGGACTGGGATCAGTTAACCAACTCTGCCAAAGAACTACACATAGGATGGGATGAGTGGTCTCCCACTGAGTAACATCACAATCTGACTCTCTGAGGGGGGGAAGCTCAACTGCAAGAATTGTTCTTCATTGTGGCTTGAGTCTACCGTGGAGCTTTGTTTAAATTCACATTTCCTTTAGTCATATCTGTAACACATATCCAAGCTAATTTGCATCTCTTTTGTTGATTAATGCTTAATTCTAAACTTGCAGAAAAATCTCAAAGCTAATCTACAGGCCAGATGTACTTGTAAAACATTGTTCATTCAGGTCACTGAATTCCATTGTGAAAGTCTAGCACTATGTTACTACCTGTCATTCAAAGATAATGGTTGAAGAGTTTGCTTAATATAAAATGAAGAGAAGGACAATGGATACATATATAAAATATAGTTAGAGCATCTTTTTAATGTTTTTTGACGTTTATAATCCCGTATGTATGACGTAAAGGCAAAGATATCTTACTCATTGTTCTCTGAAGTGTTGATTAAATGAAAGGGAAGTAATTTGTTTTAAAATTATATATTGTGTGGTTGAACATGTGAGCTTAGTGAAGTAACAGACGGGCTGGAAAATATGCCTCTTTGACAAACTTTATGGCAACTCACAAAATTTTACAGCTCGCTCTGTTTTCACCAAATGAAAGATACACATACACAAATATAACACTCTGGAACTGAAGACTGATTACTCAAGCAAAGATGCAAAAACCAACTAGACACCCCAACTCCCCATCTTCTGTTTGTAATTCGCATCCCATCATTATTTTACCTGCTCCCTGACTCTACCTGACCTCTGACCTTCACCATTGCTCCACTAGATGAGCTTTTCAAAATTCAAATTGTGATCATAGTTCTATTATCTCTATTACATTAGCCTTGTCCAATCATTGTTACTTCTTCAAGTTATTCTGTAAATTGCTTAAGCATGGCCTTCCTTCTTGAAATCTGTTCTAACTATTCTGTATTACAATAATATTTTTGAGTAAGAATTCCATTGGCCCCAATTCCCAGTCACTTGCTGAACAGATTAAACAAGCTCGAAAATATTCCCTGATAGGACTTTGAATGTGATGACACCTGTTAGCTGTGGGTCACAGAATCACTGAAAGTTTACAAAATAGAAATTGGCCATTTGACCCATCATGTCCTTGCTGGTTAAAAAAGAGCTCTCCAGCCTAATCCCAGTTTCCAACACTTGGTCTGTTGCACTGCAGGTCACAGCTCTTCACATACACACCCAAGTAACGTTTAAATGTGGGAGGATTTCTGGTTCTACCATCTCTTCAGACCATAATGTTGGAGTGGCCCTGGAACAGTAATGTTGTGGCTGCCTCATCACCAACACCACAGTGGGTCAGGAAGCCACCTCCTCTTAAACATCAGGCACGGGATGTGCAATGATGACCTCACTCACGAGTAAGAATGAATAAAAATCCGAGTTCCCGTAGTTTCACTTTGCCACCTTTCTGTTACTGATTATCTGATTGTCCTCTTCTTCATAACTCAGGATCGCTAGAGCAAAATAATTCAAGACACCAAATATTTTTATACACTTAATTAACAGCAAAAGCATGCAATCATTGACCAATCATCCTTGTGCATTCTTCACTCGCTGTTGGTCTATGCCTTTACCTGCCTCACTGCAGTCTCACTGGTTGATGCTTGCTCCCTGGGAGTGGAACGTCTACAAATGGCCTCCTCCCCCAACCCCACCAACCCCACACCCCAACCCCACCCCCACCAACTCCACCCCCCTCCCCCAATTCCACCAAATCCACCCCTCCCCCTTCCACCAAATCCACCCCTCCCCCAACCCCACCAACCCCACCCCACCCCCAACCCCACCAACTCCACCTCCCCTCTCCCAACCCCACCAACTCCACCACCCCTCCCCCCACCCCAACTCCACCCCCTCCCACAACTCCCTTGTCAGGCCAGCTGGTTAAAAATGTTCTCCTGAATGCAGTTTAGAAATTCAGTGCCCTTTATACCTTTGACACCGAGGGCATAAGAGACCCTTGTTTTTGATTTTTAGATCAAAGCCTCATCTGATGATCCTTCGAACACATCAGATCTTCTCAGAACCGTGACCCTTTCTTTAGCCAGCCAGTCTTTCAGTGACCACAGTTCATCTGCTTTATTCACTGAAATCATTGCACTTAAAAAGTCACATAAGGTGGTAGGTTCAAGTACCACTCTGGGCATCCTCCCTCTCCCTCTCCCTCTTGCAACATACACCTTCAACAAGAGATATGTGTCAGGCAATCAGCTGATTGGGGGTTGCAGGCAGGAGGATGTGCTCAGGATTCAGGGTCGGGTGCACAGAGCATGGGGAGGTATGACTGGACTGGCAATACAGGACATTTATGGTTAATTGGGTGATCGGTGGGGTGGATGTGTTGACTGGGGTGGTGGGGGGGGGCCGTCAGGAAGGAAAACAAGAACACAAGAAAATAGGAGCCAGAGTGAGCTCTGGGTTCCCCATGGCTGAGTTGCCATTCAATGTGATCATGGCTGGTCTGTGTTCGAATCAACGTCTCTGCTGAGCCAGTTCCCTATGACCCTCAGTTCCCTGATCTTTCAAAGATTTATCTACCTCTACCTTAAAAATTTCTAATAATCCAACCTCCACAATCTTCTGGGATAGAGAAGTCCAGACATTCACTATCCTCCATGAAAAGAAATTTCTAGGCATCTCTGCTTTAAATGCACTTTATGGAACACCTACCTAAGAGAAGGTGGACTCCTCAGCAGTGGGCCAGGTAATTTTTAGGCCTCTCTTTACAGATGTTGATGGAACTGGTGTACATTTAAACAAAAGTTCTACAAAACCAGTTCTACAAAAATGACCATGTGGCTGATGGCTGCAAATCATTCCCACAACCCTTCACCCTCCTTCTTATAGTAATTCAGGGATTTCAGTAACTGGCCGTAACCAGTTGGTCTAAAGTAAATACTGATGTTAAAGGTATATAACTTCTCCCATGAAGCAATTAATATTTAGAATAACAAATATTAAGCAAAGTATTCATATATTTTGATTATTGAATGGTTCCCTTATACGAGGAGATGGACTCTGACCTCATGATCTACCTTGTTGTGACCTTGCACCTTATTGCACTACACTTTCTCTGTAGCTGTGACACTTTACTCTGTACTGTTATTGTTTTTACCTGTACTACCTCAATGCACTCTATACTAACTCAATGTAACTGCACTGTGTAATGAATTGACCTGTACAATCGGTATGCAAGACAAGTTTTTCACTGTACCTCGGTACAAGTGACAATAATAAACCAATACCAACACCAATAGAAGAGATTTAAAATATTACTTCTTCACAAACATGGTCCCTAACCTTTGTTGCTGCATGTGTGCTTTTGTGTTCATGTGGGCATTGGAAGGTAATGTGGGCAGTGGGGAGTCTGTTTTTAGAAAAAAAAACATTTTCCAGTCTGTTCCTTGGAACAATTTATATGTGGTGGAAATGAGGCAGCTGAGGAATTGATTTTTGAAAAATATCAGTGATCAGTCTCTAATAATCAAGTCATTTCACCACAGGATCTGCCGTAGCTGCGATGTCATCTTAAAGTGCTTAACTGTCCATAGTAGTCTTACAGGAAGGGTAATCATGTTGATTAAATTTATACGAAAACAAGTTCCCATATTTTTGCTGCTGTTTTCATATCATTTCTGAAGCATGGCTCTAATAGCTAAACACAGCCATGTTATATTCGTTCCGGAAGATTATTTCAGAAGGAAAATGAAGATCTGCATTTACCACTGGACTAGGGTGAGTGAAGTGTGAAGATTAGGAATAGAAAAAGGCTTCACAGTCCCTGGAAACTGTTGCGCATTCAATTAGGTTGTGGCTGAACAGTAAGAGAATTCAGAATTTGTATTTGCCATCTGTCACTCTGGGGAGGGGAATGGAGTGGGGAAGGCAAATAATCTTCCTGCAATGCACCTGTGTATCAGGACTGATAGGACTAATTCCAAGATCCTGTGCCTGGATAACTGGTGCCACCACATTGATGAGGTCAAGTTCCCCGGGGTTCTGTCCTCGACACTTTCATTCTCCAACCTTTTCCCATTCTGACTTCTGTACCTTTTGCCCACTTCCAACAAACCAAGGGCAAGTGTAAGGAACAGCACCTCTCAGTCTTCTGGATTTAACAATGAGTTCAAAAATTTAAGATTAAGATTAAGATCTTTATTAGTCACATGTACATCGAAACACACAGTGAAATGCATCTTTTGCGTAGAGTGTTCTGGGGGGCAGCCCGCAAGTGTCGCCACGCTTCTGGCACCAACATAGCATGTCCACAACTTCCTAACCCGTACGTCTTTGGCCAGTCCAACCTTTTGCAGCCCAGGTTTCCAGAATTAATTACTTCAGCTTCCCTCCCTGTTTTGCTGGCAATTTTCACAAACCCAGTCATCTTCACCAACTTACAATTCCTGAAGATTGACAGTTCAAAAAGAAAGAAAGAAGAAATGATGAATTCTGGAAATGTGAGCTGCCAGGACAGGACTGGCTGGTTACTGGAAACTGTTGAACTTATGGTGAAGTCTAGAAGACGGTGAGGTGCTTGGGACTTTGTCGGAAGCAGGCAGGAGGTGAAAGGTGCAGAGGTTAGAATGGGAATGGGCTGGGGAATGCAAGTAACTTGCATGGGGAAGCTTGGGGAACTTGACCTTGTCAGTATGGGAGCATCAGCTCCCCAGGCACAGATCCGCTATTGAATAACTCAGCTCTCTGGAGAGAGTGCATCTAAATGGCAAAACTAGAGATGAAGCAAATACCTTCAGCTCCAGCACAAAAGAAGTTAGAGGCATACATTTTATTTCCATAGTGACCTTGATGGCCACTGATATTGCTATCTGTTACTGCAGCTCTCTATGGTAGGTTTCATTGAGGTGGACGCACTCATTCACAAGCACATGACTCAGACAACGTTCTACCGAGAGTTTCAAGAAGCAAAATTACTTCCTAAGTACTGGGCAGGTAGGGTTTTCACGTGAGAATCCTCTTCCCCTTCTCTTCCTCCCTCTTCTGTCAGCTAGTCCTGCTTCTGCAGGCCTTCTGCTCCCTGTCCCAGGCACGCTGTACTTCCGGTGGGAATGTCCACACACAGGCAGCAATATGTCTGAAGTGAAGCCTTGAATTCAGCAAAGAGTTTCCTGCACTCGATGCACAAACATCTGAAAGAACTTGGAAGAAACATACAAAATATTAACCACCTGGAGAACAGTAGCAACAGCAGAGGAAATATACCTGCTTACACCTGGGCAAGACCATTATTTGAAGAAAATCAGGAAAGTTCTCCAGCTATCTTGGTCAATATTTGTCATTAAACCTGTAATCATCGGACCAGATTACCTAGCTACCATCTCATTGTGTTTGAGCAGCTTTGTTGTGTGAAAATTGACGTTCAGGTTTCCTGAATTGTAACCATGACTGCACTACCCTCTGAGGCTGTGGAAGATGCTGTAACAATACGTCTTTTTTTTTCAATATCAGCAGTTAAAGGGAACTAATTTGTACTGTAAATTGCTTCTTGACCACAAGGGTGCTTCAATGAATAGTATTATTTTTCCTCTGTAGTTACAATAAGCTGTAGACCCTTCTTGCCCCCTTGCTTACATCAACCAGTTGAACTGTTACTAAAGTATTGATGGTTAAAAAAATGATGCAATTCTGTTACAGCAGAAGCTAAAGTATCAATGGGAAAATGTTCTTACTTTGTGATTCATTTAATATTTGTACATAGAATTACCTGAATAAATCGGGTAACTCTCCATGATATTAGACAAACTTATCATTTGAACTTCTAACTCTGAACACAGTTTAATAAATGGCCATCTTGAAGTTCGTGAATGCAAGAAAAATACTGAGAGTGGATTTTCAAATCTTGTATTTGATAACGTGAAAATAATTGCTTCCTTCTTGCACTATCGCTGTGCGAATGCTTGTTCTTTGCATGGAATTTACAGATTATTTCCTGATGAGTAATTTATCATTTCTTACCTAGACAAGAAAACCATTTTAAAATGAGATGAACAGCTAGTTTATTTCCTTCAGTCAATCAGCAAAATGAATTAAGACAGGTATCCAATATCAAGAGAAGCAGCATATAAAGAGATATGCTTTCAATACTATCACAGTAAAATAAAGGACTGCAGATGCTGGAATATCTGGATGAAGAACACGATGATGCTGGAGGAACTCTAGCATCATAGTTTCCAAGCAAACTCATCACCAAACTCCATGACCTGGGACTCAGCACCTCCCTCTGCAACTGGATCCTTGCCTTCCTGACCAACAGACTGCAATCAGTGAGGATAGGCAGCAACACTTCTGGCACGATTATTCTTAACACTGGTGCCCCACAAGGCTGCATCTTCAGCCTTCTACTCTACTCCCTATACATTCATGCTGTAACTCCATCTACAAGTTTGCAGATGATACCACCACAGTGGGCTGTATCTCAGTTATCAATGAGTCAGAGTGCAGGAAGGAGATAGAGGGCTTAGTGACATGGTGTCATGAAAACAACCTTTCCTTCAATGTCAGCAAAACAAAAGAGCTGGTTATTGACTTCAGGAAAGGGGATGGTGCATATGCTCCTGCTTACATCAACGGTGCTGAGGTCCTAGGAGTGAACTTCACCAATAGTCTGTCCTGGTCCAACCAGGACAGATGCCACAGTCAGGAAAGCTCACTAGCAGCTGTACTTCCTCAGGAGGCTAAAGAAATTTAGCAGGTATCTATCGACCCTCACCAATTTTTAGAAACATAGGATTCTATGCACCATAGAAAGCATCCTGTGTGGATCCTGTGACTGCAAGAAACTGCAGAGAGTTGTGGACACAGCTCAGCACATCACAGAAACCAGCCTTCTCTCCATGGACTCTGTCTATACTTCTCATTGCCTCGATAAAGCAGCCAACATAATCAAAGACCCCACCCACCTGGGTCATTCTCTCTTCTCCCCCTTTCCCATCAGGCAGAAGATACAAAAGCCTGAAAGCACGTATCACCAGGCTCAAAGACAGCTTCTATCCCACTGTTGTAAGACTATTGAACGGCTCCCTAGTGCGATAAGATGGACTCTTGACCTCACAATCTACCTCGTTATGACCTTGCACCTTATTGTCTACCTGCACTGCACTTTCTCTGTAGCTGTGACACTTTATTCTGCATTCTGTTATTGTTTTACCTTGTACTACCTCAATGCACTGATGTGATGAAATGATCTATACGATCGGTATGCAAGACAAGTTTTTCACTGCACCTCAGTACATGTGACAATAATAAACCAATTCCAATAAAGAATCTGAAAATGCAAATTTCAACCAATTTGGTACAAACCAGACTTTTTGAAGTCATGCTTGAGTATTTTTTTGTGCTGCTACACAGATTAACTTGCTTATGTTAGGCAATCAATTTGAATGTGTAAATGTGTTTACACTAATGCCATGGAAAGTTCTCAGCCATGAAAATAGCTTTAGAAGTCGTGTTTTCAAAGCTGAGGTCAAATAAGCTAACAACATGTATTAGATAGACCCTTAGGGTAGATAAATGGCACCATCTGCATTCTTTTCCATTTGTGAGTTTAATTTGATTGAGCTTCCTTAATTTGATGAGCGACTTTTTCAGCAAAATGTATTCTTTCATTTAGTGCTGCCGTGGTCCTTGCCCTTCATACCCATACCTATTCGTTTCTTACCTCTGACGCGGTACTATTTACCATACTTGCCATCTGAAATTTAAGGTCTCACTTTGTCCTCATGCTGTGACCCATGATCTGTTCTGTCTCAGTTACTGGACAATGTAAAGTACAAATGGTGATGTGTGGCATTTGCAGTTCAAATATCAACGCACAGCATTGTATTCAAGTACTACTGAGTCTTTAGAGCTGAGACTTGAATCTCACAACTAGTTGTGGGAATTCTAATGGCAATTGTGTCTTAAGGAAATCTGGTGTTCTGAAACAGAAGGTTGTGGGTAAAGGTTGTGTTCCAGAGACATTGGCACAATATCTAAGCTGCCTACATTTTCTGTTTTTGTTCTGGATTTCCAGTATCTGCAGTTTTTTGTTCTAATTCATAGAAAATCATGGACTTCCATGATCAATGTAAAAACGTACATAGCTGAATTTATTCTAATATACAGAGGTCAGTCCCTTCATAAGAGCCACATCATCATTTAAAATGCAGCCTGAAGATATTTCTTAAAATTTCGACCCACTGCTGGAAGTAATTCTGCTTTCCTGAGTTTGACTGGTGTTGGCTTGGACCCAGAACACCACCCAAAGGAACTCCTGAGACAGTGTCCTGGAGCTGAGAAGATTTACCTGGTCATAGAATCCCATAGGCCCTTCTACATTGGCTATTTAACCTATCGCCCAGAAAGTCTTTGGGATGTGGGAGAAAACCTGAGTACCCGGGGAACCCACGTGCAGACACAGGGAGAGTGTGTAAACTCCACACAGACAGCAGCAGAGGTCAGGATTGAACCCGGGCTGATGGAACTGTGGGGCAGTGGCTCTATCAGCTGTGTCACTGCACTGCTATAGTGTGAGGTGTGAGGAGCCAAACCTGACTTCCATATTACCTGTGTTCCCAATGCTACCACCGGTCTATCATGGGCAATCGTTGTCACCTCAGCCCTAGATTTCGTCTCCCTTGTTCATACTTGGATCTCAGGCATATTGATGCTTGCAGCCAAGGTTCCTGGCAGAACCAATCCTGAACATCAGTGAACAGGTCATCAGCAATTACCTGAGCTGCGATAGCACTGCTGGCAACAGCTTCAGTCGATTTTCCGATGATTGATGAGATGGGATGGTAATCAGTGAGACTGGATTTGTACTGCTTTTTGTTTACCAACAGGATTGTTTGGATTGGATTTGTCCTCCAGTACCCTCTACTGAAGCACCTTTCTCCAACCCTGAAACAAGCTTCCATTCCTAGCTCTCTCCCAACCAGTGTGCTCAATGCATTCATGAAAGTGGTGCAGGCCAGCTATGTACATGTGTGTAAAGGCATTCAAAACACTGCATCTGGGGAAGTACAACTCAAGGGGATGTGATAAACAGGATGAGATTGACAGCTGTGGAAGGACAGAGAGACATGGGAGTATATGCTCACATCACTCAATTTGACAAATCAATAAGATGGGTTAAAAGGCATAAATGAGGCCATACTTTATCAGCTGAGGTATTGAATATAGCACCAGAGAGATTGTGCTAAAGTTGTAAACAACACTGGTGAGGCCACAGCTTGAGTACTGTGTTCATTTCCCATCACTACATTACAGGGAAGATTGCACTGGAGAGTGTACAAAGGAGATTTACGAAGATGTTGCTGGGCTTGAAAAATTGTAGCTATGAGAAAGGATTTTGTAAGCTCTGATTGTTTTCCATGGAAAAGAAGAGACTGAGAAGAGACTTACTTGATGTGTATAAAGTTATGAAGGTGCTAGGTGCAGGAAATAGGTGGAGTCAAACACCAGGGGAGATAGATTTGATATAATTAGTAGAAAGCTGAGAGGGGAGATGAGGAAAACTTTTTTACCCGGAGAACAATAGGGTCTGCAATTCACTGCTTGAAAGGGTGGTAGAACGAGAAACCCTCACCACATGGATCTGCTATTGACTAAGTGTTGGAAGGTGGTATTAGGCTGGAATGTTCTTCTATGACCAGCAAGGACAGAATGGGCTGAATGGCCTTCATCTGTTCTGTAAATATCCTATGGTTCTATGATCAGGTATCAACTTTCAAATCCATGAGCTACTCAATACTGCAAATTCCTTCAACCCCATCTGGTCATTTGTTAAGACAGAAATGTTCAGATAACTGCTCTGCTGTTTGATGGACAACACTGGAGATTGTAAGAGTTGTCCTCTAATGCTTTCAGACAGTTGAAGGCTCTTGTACACGAATGGAGGCATTCTGCAAAACAGTCTCCAAATCTGCTTGGGGAGAGGTGGGGAGGGGTTGGGAGGGGAGGGGAGGGGAGGGGCGGGGACAGGAGGGGAAGGAGGGGGACAGAGGGGAGGGCAGGGGTGGGGAGGGAAGAGGAGAGGAGTGGAGAGGAGGGGACGGGACGAGAGGGGACAAGTGGGGGTGGGACGGGAAGGGAGGGGAGGGGAGGGGAGGGGAGGAGAGGGAAGTAGAGGGGAGAGGTAGGGAGGGGAGGGGAGGGGAGGGGAGAGGTGGGGACAGGAGGGGAAAGGAGGGAATCACCTTTATAACTCCCTTGTTGTTCATTTCTCCAACTCTCATGAATCTTTATCATAGCATGGAGTCCAGAAATGTACACAGTACACAGTACTCTAAGCTCAACCTGCCCAGGGATGGATGCAAGTGTATCATTTATACATAGTCATAGAAAAATACAGTACAGAACAGGATCTGCAGCCCACTGAGTCCATGTTGACCTTCACCCAACCATTTATCCTAAAAAAGTCCTCTTTTTATTCTCCCTACATTCCCATCAGCTCCCCCTAGATTCTACCATTCACCTATACGAGGGGCAATTTACAGCGGCCAATTAATCCACCAACCCAAGTCTTTGGGATGTGGGAGTGAACCAAAGCACGTGGTCACAGGGAGAGTGTGCAATCTCCACACAGACAGCACCCTAGGCCGGGACTGAACCCAGGTCTCTGGCACTGTGAGGCAGCAGCTCTACAAACAGCACAGCTGTGCTGCCCTCTCAATACCAGAATCAGAATCAGGTTTATTATCACTGACCTACATTGTGAAATTTGTTGTTTTGTGGGAGGAGTACAGTGCAAGACATAAAAATTACTATAAGTTGCATAAATAAATAAATAGAGCAAAAGAGGAATAACGAGGTAGTGTTCATGAGTTCATGGACCGTTCACAAATCTGATGGCGGAGGGGAAGAAGCTGTTCCTAAAGCATTGGGTGTGGGTCTTCAGGCTCCTGTACCTCCTCCCTGCTGGTAGTAACAAGAAGAGGGCATGTCCCCGGTGGTGAGGTTCCTTAATGATGGATGCTGCATTCCTGAGGCACCATCTCTTGAAGATGTCCTACATCAGAGTTACAATTTCTTTCTCGCATTAAGTCACACAAACTCTGGTTCTACAAAGGCATAAAATGCATGAAAGCATGCATGGGTGGTACAGAAAGTGCAAATGCATTTCAAGTGAAAGGATTTTTACATCATTAATGGTCTATTGTTCAGCTGCCTCGGTTACTCCAAATGTCCACCAGAAAAAACATGAGCACACCTGTTAGTCTCTGGTTCTGTAAACATCTGGTGGTGAAATTGTTCAGCTTGTACACAAAAACTATCTTCTTATATGTGATGAAACTGCTGAAGTCCACCCAGTTTCAATCTATATTCCATAATCTGAAATGAGCAAAATACTAAAAACATTACAGGGTGGAACTTATTTTTGGATGATAATTTTTTGAGTGCTTCTGGTCTGTTGCTACAGAAATCAATACTTAACTGATGGCACCATATTATTCAACGAAAGTAACATGACTGAACTCCTCCAAATTGTACAGCTATTGTCAGTACCATTAGCCAATACAGAATTAATTTCCTGACTCTGCCATAATAATCCAATGTACTAGAAATAATTAAGATTAACCATGACATTAACCTAACTGATATTTTAATACCTTTCATTTCACACTAATTAATGGCCTCCAAGTCTTGAGCTAGTCTTCCAATCAAATATGTGACAGATTTTATTTTCTTGGGACATGGACTATGTTGTTTGTGACTTTGCGTTGTTCAGTGAACTGTAACTTGCTCTTGGAGAGTGAGGTCATTGCCATTGAATAGTCTCTATGACTTCTTTCCCTGCACTGCCAGTTGCTGCAGATTGCACCAAAATAAAAGATCAGTGGGAAAAAGGTTTCTCTAAAATTAAAATACCCATGTGAAAACTAAAAGGTTTTTTATAACATTGCACCACTTAGATATCACTGTCTGAAGATACTTGCAATAAGGCAAAACCCCATCATGGAACTTTTTGTAACTGCTGGAAATCACAGACACACACGGTTAACACTACTTGGCATCAATCACAAGCAATAAATCATGGAACGATTTCCTTATAAAATGATGAAACAATCATAACATACCCCAGCTGGGCAGGCTGTATATATTCATTAGTATAAGGCCCTTTTGATTGGAATTTGCTCGGCAGCAGTCTGCATTTTCTCTCCACAGCTTTGGCAGCTTATTTGATTAGTGTTTGGCACTGTTGTAGCAGCAGTTTGAAGCACAATGGCCAGGACAGGAATACTTCTACAATTATTTTTCTAGCATCTCTCATATGTGAAAAAACAAGAGTGGCAATAAGTGGGTTTACTGGTGACACTGTGGCACAGCTGGCGGAGCTGCTGCCTTCCAGCTCCATCTGTCTTGGTTCAACACTAACCCACAGTGCAGTCTGTGTAGACTTTTCACCTTCTCCCTGGGACTGTGTGGACTTCACTCGGATGCTCCACTTTCCTCCCACATTGCAAAGGTTAATTGGCCACTGTAATTACCTCTAGAGTGGATGGGAGTGGTATAATCTGGGGGAGCTGAGAATTACTGTACAAGTCAGTCTGACTCCATGTCAAGGTTCAACCTCAGGCACAAGCCCATACTTTCCAGCTGGTTCCTCCGATTTCACTGCAGGCTAAGTACAATTACAACATTCTCTCAGAACCCCCAAAGAACAAAGATGACAAGATGATGAAGCTGCCTGTTCAAAGATGACAACTTTCAATGTCTGTACATTAGACCAACACAGATACAGTCACATCAGTAAATACTTCATCAAAGCATTTCGATGTTTAACGAAGGGAGTAAGTTGTTCTCTGGCTCCAGTTACTAACCAAAACAGGCATTGGTGCCATGAGGACTTGAAGTTAGCAGGCGGTGCAGAGCAGCGGGGTGACACAGCTGGTGGAGGCGCTGCCCACAGCACCAGAGACCTTGGTTCAGTTCTGACCTCAGGTGCTCTCTGTGAGGAGTCTGCACGTCCTCTGTGGTTTCCTCCAATTCCTCCAGTTTCCTCACACATGCCAGAGGTGCAGGCTGGGAGGTCAATTAGCCACTGTGGATTGTCCCTCGTGTGTAGGGTGTGGGGGGAGCTAATGAGGATGGGGGCAGAATAAAGAATCGGGTGAACGTAGGATGAATGTAAGTGGGTGGCTGATGGTCGGCTGGAACTGAAGGGTCTTTTTCCATCTTTTATCTCTCTCTGACTCCAGGTTTGAACTGTGACCAAACCCTGCTTTTTGCTCAGTTGTACTGTGTCAGCAGGGCAGGAGCATGGAGTCCCCTTTAGCCTCAACATCCATGCACTCCGAAAATCTGCCAGAATTCCTGCTCCTAGAACTTTTCCCATCCTCCACCCCAGCTTCTGAGTGTGACTGTCCACTTTGGAAATATTTTTCTGGCTATTTCTGGTTCAGTTCTGGTCGCCTCATTATAGGAAGGATGTGGAAGCTTTAGAGAGGGTGCAGAGGAGATTTACCAGGATGCTGCCTGGATTGGAGAGCATGTCTTATGAGGATGGGTTGAGTGAGCTGGGGTTTTTCTCTTTGGAGAGAAGGAGGCTGAGAGGTGACTTGATAGAGGTGTACAAGATGATAAGAGGCATAGATCGAGTGGACAGTCAGAGACTCTTTCCCAGTGTGACAATGGCTAACACGAGGGGACATAATTTTAAGGTGATTGGAGGAAGGTATAAGGGGGATGTCAGGGGTAAGTTTTTTACACAGAGAGTGGTGGGTGCGTGGAACACACTGCCGGCAGAGGTTGTGGGGGCAGATACATTAGGGACATTTAAGAGACTCTTAGATAGACACATAAATGATAGAAAAACAGGGGGCTATGTTGGAAGGAAGGGTTAGATAGATCTTAGAGCAGGATAAAATGTCGGCACAACATTGTGGGCCGAAGGGCCTGTACTGTGCTGTAATGTTCTATGTTCTATTTGCCTTTTGTGGTCATTTAACGACCTTGCATTCAATGTCCAGGCTTATACCTGAAGCAAGGCCAATTGTTAAGGCACTGAAACATTGGTGGTACACTGAGATGGTTGCTGAGAGAGAAAGTAACAGCACCTTTAACCAAGGAAAGGATTGCTCTTGGTGTCTTCTGGAACTTTATTCAGATAGCTATTCACATATAAAACAAGGCAAGACAGGACTGAGGGCATCAGTCAAATCCAAACCTGTTGCCTGAAATATTCAAGCACCTGCCTCCAGCAGAGGGATGGCGATTTGGATTTATTTCCTTTGTACGGGAGCCAAATGTCGCTGGGATCAGCTAACCTCCAGGTGAAATCTCAACAAAAAGAGCAAAACAACATTCAGGCATGGGCTGATAAGTGGCAATTAATGAGAATCTCCATCAAGATATGGTCTAACTGCCTCCCCACAATGCTCAGTAGCATTACTGTCACCAAGGCCCCACCATCAACATCGTGGAGGTCACCATTGACCAGCAACTCAGCTGGACCAGCCACATATATACTGGAGCTAGAAGGATGGACCAGGAGCTGAATATCATGTGTGAATGGCTCGCGACACCCCAAAGCCTTTTCACCATCTACAAAGCAGCAGTCAGGAGCATACTGGAACTCTTCCCCTTTGCTTGAAGGAATGTAGCTGCAACAACATTCAAGAAGGTTGACACCACCCATGGCAAAACATCCGCTTGATTGGCACCCCATCCACCAGACTAAATATTCATTCCCACCACCTCATTCCCACCACCACCGTAGGGCAAGGTCACTGTGTGTGCCTCCACAGGGCAAGGTCACTGTGTGTGCCTCCACAGGGCAAGGTCACTGTGTGTGCCACCACAGGGCAAGGTCACTGTGTGTGCCTCCACACTGCAAGGTCACTGTGTGTGCCTCCACAGTGCAAGGTCGCTGTGTGTGCCTCCACAGGGCAAGGTCACTGTGTGCCTCCACAGGGCAAGGTCGCTGTGTGTGCCTCCACAGGGCAAGGTCACTGTGTGCCTCCACAGGGCAAGGTCGCTGTGTGTGCCTCCACACTGCAAGGTCACTGTGTGTGCCAAATATAAAATGCACTGCGCTTACTCACTTAGACCCAACCTGTAGCAGTTTGCAAACCCTTGACACCTACCAGCAGGAAGGAAGATGCCTTCAGGCTCATGGGATCACCACCACCAGTCGGATCCAGTCCAAGTCACACACCTTCCCAACCTGGAAGTGTATCACTGGAATGTTGTCTTCACTGTGTCTAAATCCTCAGACCCCCTACCCAACAGCATGTCAGTCAGTGAAGAGGGAGCTCACCATGACCTTCTCAAGGGCAATTAGGATGGACAACGCATGCTGGATTATCAGAAATCCAGATCCTGAGATACAAATAAATAAATAAAGACCTACTGGTCTGGCAGAGCCCAGGGTGAGGACAGAAGGTAGAGGACCAATTGCAGGCTGACAGCAAGACTGTAATTGCGAGAAAAGAGTCGGAGTCATACAGCACTACAGCACAGAAACAGGCCCTTCGGCCCATCTAGTCCATGCCCGCCTGCTTTCTGCCTCGTCCTATCCATCTGCATCCGGACCATATCCCTCCAAACCCCTTCCATCCATGTACCCATCCAAACTTCTCTTCAATGTTACAATTGAACCCGCATCCACCACTTCCGCTGGCAGCTCATTCCACACTTGCACCTCCCTCTGAGTGAAGAAGTTTCCCCTCAGATTTCCCTTAAATATTTCACCTTTCACCCTAAACCCATGACTTTAGTTCTAGTCTCACCCAACCTGAGGGGAAAAAGCCTGCATGCATTCACCCTATCTATACCCCTCATAATTCTGTATACCTCTATAAGATCTCCCCTCATTCTCCTGCGCTCCAGGGAATAAAGTCCTAACCTATTCAACCTTTCCCTGTAACTCAGGTCCTCAAGTCCTGGCAACATCCTTGTAAATTTTCTCTGCACTCTTTCAAGCTTATTGATATCTTTCCTGTAGGTAGGTGACCAGAACTGTACACAATACTCTAAGTTTGGCCTCACCAACATCTTGTACAACTTCAACATAACATCCCAACTCCTGTACTCATTGCCCTGATTTATGAAGGTCAATGTGTCAAAAGCTCTCTTTATGACCCTATCTATTTGTGACACCACTTTCAAGGAATTATGGACCTGTATTCTCAGGTCCCTTTGTTCTACCACACACCTCAGAGCCCTACCGTTCACTGTGCATGTCTTACCCTGGTTTGTCCTCCCAAAGTGCATCACCTCACACTTGTCTGCATTAAATTCCATCTGCCAGTTTTCAGCCCATTTTCCCAGCTGGTCCAGATCACTTTGCAAGCTTTGATAGCCTTCCTCGCTGTCCACTACACAGCCAATCTCGGTGTCATCCACAAATTTGCTGATCCAGTTTGCCACATTATCATCTAAATCATTAATATAGATGATAAATAACAATGGACCCAGCACCGATCTCTGTGGCACACCACTAATCACAGGCCTCCAGTCAGAGAGACAACCATCTACTACCACTCTCTGGCTTCTCCCGCTAAGCCAATGTTGAATCCAATTGGCTACTTCATCCTGAATGCCAAGCGATTTAACCTTCTGGAGTAGCCTCCCATGTGGGACTTTGTCAAAGGCCTTACTAAAGTCCATGTAGACAATGTCCACCACCTTTCCCTCATCGACCTTCCTGGTAATTTCCTCGAAAAGCTCTATAAGGTTGGTTAAACGTGACCTGCCACGCACAAAACCATGTTGACTATCCCTAATCAGGGCCTGTCTATCCAAATACTTACATATCCTGTCCCTTAGCATGCCTTCCAATAATTTACCCATGACTGACGTTTCCCAGTTTATTCTTAGAGCCTTTCTTGAACAACAGAACAACATCAGCTATCCTCCAGTCCTCCGGCACCTCACCCATGGCTAAGGACATTTTGAATATCTCTGCCAGGGCCCCTGCAATTTCTGCACTAGCCTCCAACAAGGTCCAAGGGGACACCTTGTCAGGCCCTGGGGATTTATCCACCCTAATTCGCCTCAAGACAGCCAGCACCTCCTCTTCTGTAATCCAGATATGGTCCATGACCTCACTATTCTTTTTCCTCAGTTCTATAGTCTCTGTGTCTGTCTCCAGAGTAAACACAGATGCAAAAATTCATTTAAGATCTCCCCCAACTCTTTTGGCTCCACACATAGATGACCATGCTGATCTTCAAAAGGACAATTTTGTCCCTTGCTATCCTTTTGCTCTTCATATAGCTGTAGAAACCCTTGGGATTCTCTTTCACCCTGTCTGCCAGAGCAACCTCATGTCCTCTTTTAGCCCTCCTGATTTCTCTCTGAAGTGTTCCCTTGCATTTCTTATACTCCTCAAGCTCCTACAACTCTAGTTTAAACCCACTGAGCAGCACTAGCAAGCCTTCCTGCAAGGATACTTGTCCCCCTTCAGTTCAGGAGCAAATTGTCCCATTGGTACAGATCCCACCTGCTCTGGAAGAGAGCCCAATGATCTAAAAATCTGAAGCCCTCCCCCTGCATCATCTGCTTAGCCACATGTTAAACTGCATTATCTTCCTATTTCTTGCCTCACTAGCATGTGGCATGGGTAGCAATCCTGAGATCACCACCCTGGAGGTCCTGTCTTTTAACTTAGCACCGAGCTCGCTGAACCCACTTTGCAGGACCTTGTCAGTTTTGCTGCCCACCCTCTCCTTAGGAATGCAATGGACTCGATCCGAGACTGGGTGTCTGACCCTGGCACCTGGGAAGCAACGTACCATCCGAGAATCTCGTTCTCGTCCACAGAATCTCCTGTCTGCTCCCCTGACAATAAATCCCCTATCTCTACTGCTCGCCTCTTTCCCCCACTCCCCTTCTGAGCCAAAGGAAGTGAGTCTCTGTGCTTTGTGTTCAGTTTCAGTGGGCGATACTGAGAGGCTTTTATATGCACATAATCCTGGAGATGGAAGGAAGTGGACCAGCAGAATGTTAAGGAAGCCCTTAATCTGAGGCCTCAGAAGTGTAAGGGAAGGAAATAACAGACAGCGATTTTCTGTCAGCAAGTCGTTGGTCTAAAATTCCTCCTACCCCTCTAACTGCCTCCCCCCCCCCCCCCACCCCCCCATGTGTCAGCCCCATCCAAAAAGTAACAGCATCAAGAAACCTTTATTAGCCTCAGACCAGCTGTGGTAGGGCCACACGCGATGTGAAGCATCCTCCATTCTGCACCAAAGCCGCTTCAGTCCTGAGGACTGATACTATATAAGGGTGATACTTGTTCTCTCTCCAACCAAAACCTTTCTAAATGAGATGGTCAATTACTACAGAACTGGATGTAGCAGGAAACGGAATCAGCCCATGCAAACTTACTTCACAATGCATCTTAGTGCCACAATCCTGGAAATCCAAGTCCAGTCCCCAGACGTGAAAGGCCCACATTTATTTTACTGTTTCCATAATTCAGCTTTAAAGATAACAGATTATAAAATGTTCTTACAGAAGTCACAAGTCCTTGGGTTACATAAGAATTCTGACCCTGAGAACTTCCGTAAGCTGATTTCTCCCTGAGTCAGAAGCATCTGCTTTCTACAGATATCCCTATCGTATTGCACTGCACACACTTGTCTTATTCTGTCATTTCATTAACTAATCATCCTAACACTACCCATAATTAAACTAACAATATGTCCTGTATCCGTCAACAATGAAAAGCATGAAACATTTTAATATTATTATTACCAGCTTGAAAAATGCTTCACTCATGGAAGGGGGAGTTCGTGTAAAGTCTGATTTTTGTAAGTCCAGTCATTGGTAATCCAGGGAAACCACTGTATGTTCGGTTTCAGGGCACACAACTTTGTCACAGTAGGTGTGAAACTGGAATCTTCACTGTCTGTTTGTGTGGGTACAAACAAGTACTGTAAAGTTCCAAAATGGTTTCAGCAACACAAGCATAAAGTTACAAAGTGAATCCTGGCAGATGTTACTTTGATGAGGGTGTTGGCACAGTGAACACACACCAGATTTATGTAGATTGTGGAGTTCATTAGCATACAACACTGTTCTGCCATAAGTAGGGTCATTTTGGAGCTCACTGTTCCAGCCAACACTCACCCTGAATACAAATTCAGCTGCAAAGAAAACCAGCCAGCGGTATTTAAATGGATTAATAACAACATACTAGTCAGCTGCTGATTGATTGCTTCAGGCTGTTCTTTGATTTCACATGTGTCTGGTGCTTTTTGTAGATATTCCCAGGTCGCAAAGCATTGACTGGATAGGTTTGGAATCTGCGAAGAAAGGATGGACTTTGTATTTTCCTAGGGTATTTATTTCTCACTATTTTATTCCAATCACAGAGTCATAGAGAGATACAGCAGAGAAAGGGGTCCCTTCACCCAGGAAGCTTGAACATCAACCACTCATTCTTACATTAATCCCACCCCTCACTTATTTCATTTTTCCCACATTCCCGTCAGCCCACCAGATTCCGCCACTCACCTGCTGTATGGCTCTACGACTGGATAACTTTAAGGTAAGGGCTGACACGTGGCAAGTAGCATTCCTGTCACACGAAACTGCCGGCCAATGGCCATCTCCCGCAACACAGTCTAACGGTCATTGAGAACCCTAGATACTTATAAATATACTGTGGCCACAAAAGCAGGTCAAAGATTGGGTATCCTGCAGTGAATGTCTTTTCTCTCGACACCCGGTCGTCTTTCTGTCTTCGACAAGTCAGGAGTTTGTTGGAATATTTTCCACTTCCCTCAAAACCTGCAACTGCAGCAACGTCCAAGGAACTCGACGTCATCCAGGACAAAGCAGTCCTGTTCATTGACACCGTCTCCATTCATTTTCTCCATCCAGCAGTGCACAATGCACCATTTACAAAATGCGCAGCAGTTATTCATCCACACTTCTACTAGAGCACCTCCCAGACCCAAGACCTGCCCAGCAAGAAGAGGAAGGGCAAGAGTCCACCAGGGATCCCTCAAGGTGCCTCCCACCCCGAGCTGGAACTGTATCACCAGCCCTGTATCGCCATTGGTCTAAATCCCAGCAGTGTTGTGAGAACACCTTCACCAGAATCAGAATCAGAATCAGGTTTATCATCACTGACACCTGCCGTGAAACGTGCTGTTTTGCGGTAGCAGTACAGTGCAAGATATAAAAATTACTGTAAGTTGCAAAAATAAATAAATAGTGCAAAAGGGGAATAATGAGGTAGTGTTCATGGGTTCATGGACCATTCAGAAATCTGATGGTGGAGGGGAAAAGGCTGTTCCTGACATGTTGAGTGCGGGTCTTCAGGCTCCTGTACCTCCTCCCTGATGGTAGTAACATGAAAAGGGCATGTCCCGGGTGGTGAGGGGCAGGCACGGTAGTGTAGCAGTTAGCATAATGCTATTACAGCGCCAGTGACCCGGGTTCAATTCCGGCCACTGTCTGTAAGGAGTTTGTACGTTCTCCCCGTGACTGCGTGGGTTTCCTCCGGGTGCTCCGGTTTCCTCCCATATTCCAAAGACGTACGGGTTAGGAAGTTGTGGGCATGCTATGTTGGCGCCGGAAGCGTGGCAACACTTGTGGGCTGCCCCCAGAACACTCTACGCAAAAGATGCATTTCACTATGTGTTTCGATGTACATGTGACCAATAAAGATATCTATCTATCTATCTATCTATCTATCTATCTATCTATCTATCTATCTATCTATCTATCTATCTATCTATCTATCTATCTATCTATCTATCTATCTATCTATCTATCTATCTATCTATCTATCTATCTATCTATCTATCTATCTATCTATCTATCTATCCTTAATGATGGATGCTTCATTCTTGAGGCAACACCTCTTGAAGATGTCCTTCACGGTAGGGAGGGTTGTGCCCGTGATGGAGCCGGCTGAGTCTACAACCCTCTACAGCCTCTTTCGATCCTGCGCATTGGAGCCTCCATACCAGGCGGTGATGTAAGCAGCCAGAATGCTCTCCACTGTATATCTGTAGAAATTTGTAAGAGTCTTTGGTGGCATACCAAATCTCCTTAACTCCTAATGAACTAGTGACACTGGCGTGCCTTCTTTGTGATTGCATCAATGTGTTGGGCCCAGGATAGATCCTCTGAGATGTTGATGCCCAGGAACTTGAAGCTGCTCACCCTTTCCACCACTGACCCCTCAATGAGGACTGGTGTGTGTTCTCCCGACTTCCCCTTCCTGAAGTCCATAATCAATTCCTTGGTCTTGCTGACATTGAGTGCGAGGTTGTTGTTGCGACACCACTCAACCAGCCGATCTGTCTCAGTCCTGTACGCCTCCTCATCACCATCTGAGATTCTGCCAACAACAGTGGTGTCATCAGCGAATTTATAGATGGTGTTTGAGCTGCGCACCACCAGCTTTTCAGGGGTAATTAGGAATGGGTAATAAATGCTGCCCATGCCAGAGGCTCTAATATCCTGACAAAATGAATAAATAAAAGAAAAACTGTTGTAATTTGCTTTGTTTCAGCCAGATTTTGTTCATAAAGAATGTTAGAAAATATGCAGGTTGCATCAAATGGAAATAATTTGTGCTTTAACACAGCAAGATAATTTATCAGAAATTTAAAGATTTTTTTACAGCTCCATTTGTCAAGGGCAGACAGGTCCTATTAAACAGACAGCTCTCATTTCCTAAGTTTTGACTTGCCTTTCTTAACAAATGTGATGTCTCAGTAATTCAGATGGTCAATTACTTGTAACTATACATTTTCAAAAAGTAAATAAGAACACAGTGACTAGACAGAACATTATTATCAATTCATGCTACATGGTCCATGAAGACTAAACAGAAATCATCAAACTACAGCGCTGTATAGTCACAGTATTCTTTCAAGGCAACATTCCTCCAAATACATTTCAAGGAGCATTTTAAAAAGAAGAGGTGTTTTACACACAATTGGCAAAGGTGCATTCTTCAAGCAATCATGAAATTGTAAATGATGATCTCGAATTTATAAAATAATTTAAATGTTGCTGGGGATCAGTGTGCTGTCAGGTACAGTAACCTGTAACAGGGCAAGCAGTCTAGACAACAACCAGAAACCAGTCGTATTTCTTCAATTTCTGGAGCTGGAAACACAGTTGTATTTCTTCAATGTCATTTTGTCACTTAATGTGATGCTCAAGGACATTTAGTACTGGACCATGAAAGAAAGTTTGTTTTAAAAAACAAAACTTGTTATTATATTGTTATTATATGAATAATCATTGGTAAAGCTCCTTATTGTGACAGTAACCATAGTAAAATAGATGAGATGATGCACTTTGGTGCTCGAAGGGAAAGGTCAGACTAACTTCTGAATGCTGAATAGTGAGCACAGTAGAGGTACTAAACAACTTATGAACATTGGTCATTGAAATGTCCTGGAACAGGACTGAAAATAATCAAAGTCTGATGGGACGGTCTGGGCTTTACAGCGAGTATTTGTCAGCACCATCCCTACTCCCCAGTTACTGGGCTCCTGTTCACGACTTTTCCCTCAGTCTTGATGGCTAGTCAGATATCTTACTCCAACTCTGTTTCGCTAAAGCATGGAAATTGAAGGGCTGAGTGTTTACTGATGGAGATCATTGCAGTTGAGCATTGGGCTTGAAGTGATTTGCACGGTGGGTGAATCTACCCAGAGAGTTTGATTAATTTTACCTCATTTGCCGACTCAGGCCAGGTAGCTAAATTTCTTCCAGCATTATCTCAATGTTTTTGCAACTGCGTTGTCCACTGTCACCATTTCTGCTTCCCATTGTCTCGTGAGCTTATCTTTGGAGTGCATCCTGTCTCCTCGAGGTTGCAGGATGTCTCTTCTTCTGAGCAACGACTCTGGTACGTTGTCAGAAAAACATGGCTTCTGCTTCCCTGGAACTACCAAAACACTTTTCAAAAAATGTCTTTAATGTTTCCTGCAGCCACAACGCACTTCAACTTCAGAATTGGAGGCTGTGTTTAAATCGTGCCAGCCATTTACAATATTGGCCACCCTGCTTATATGTAAGGTCAACAAGCAGCAACAACAATGCTGCCTGCACAGAAAAATCGTTTTAAGCAGAGGCAGCAGAAATTTACCTTTGCTGCCTGCACCACAATAACAATTAGTGGTTTTATTGCTTGTCTCTACGTCTGATTTCAGGTTTATCCAGATTAAGCCCCATTTTCTTTCCTGTCACACTGAAGCCCAATCACTTTTGTCCACATAAACTAAGCACAATCAACGTCTTTTAAACTTGTTCAAGTGTAAACCATATCCCCAGGGTTTAGCAGCCACCCTGAGTCTGCAGCTTTACACCAACTGTAGAACAACGAGTGATGCTGTTTCACAAACATGAATGGGGACAAATTTGTCTTCAGTCACCAGAGCTGAGTGCACATGTGAGGATTAACTGTCGGTTGCAGAGACTCCCACATATTTAGGTCTGTGATGTGAACGACACGCTCCTGTTGAGCCAGTTCTTGTATTCCAACAAAGCCAACAACAACTCAATCTGTGAACTGCTCTTTAATGCACAGCAGCACTTAGGATCTGCTGCTGCTGCCTCAGACATACTGCCTCCAGAGGCAGCATCTAAGAAGCCAATCCACACACGAAATTAAGACATGATCAATTGCCACCAGTGTTTTTACATATGTAAGTAAATGATTGGCATGAAGGTGCTGAAAGGCAGGGTCACTGTTAAATGAAACAGTGAAATAGGGCAAAAAAATAGTGTTTTGTACAGTTTTTTTGGCTTTGACCAAATTCTTCTCAGAGTAGAGTATGGAAGGAAATTATTGCCCTGGACAATATGTACAGCAGAACAAAAAGTACCTGGAGTTAAGTTGTTTTGGGGAAAGAGACGAGTAATTTTATATAATACAAGTCTTCAAACTTTTGAAAGGAATTGGGAAATCATTCTAAGCAAGGAATTTACAGTTGTAGGGGGTTTAGATCCAGGAACCGTAATTTAAAAATTAGGAGACTGAGAGTTAGAAAGGCAGGAAATCCCAGCACATGGTGTCTTGTGTCAGTTAACTCACAGGCAAGATTTCTCTGTGTTTTTTAAACAAAGTCATAAACCTATTTGTTTCAAAACAGGGAAAGTTCAACCCTGAAGGGTAATAAGATTAGGGGAATGATGACCAGAGTCAGCCCTTGCAGCTGAGAGCATAATCTAATATAGAAAGAGATCCAAATTTTTGTTGTTTTTCAAGCATGATTTAGAAGAGTTATTCCAAACACACTAAGTAGAATGTAGAACACTCGATCTGCCTCTGCCTGCTGCTGCTTTTTATAATCCTTTTAGTTTGAATCTGATGACGAGGTTGAAATTTTATGGTGAATTTGGTTTGATGCTTTGCTTTATTTTGACCACCATAAAACTCCAGGGAAACAAAATTCTCCTTGTTTTAAACCAAGGTTTTATTTTAATCCATTTGGAAAAATAAGGGAGAGGAAAAAGAATAGTGTTGGTGAATTCAAATCAGGGAAAAGACAAAGGGTGCCAAGTGATAAAATAATTTGAAAAAGATATTGACCGTCATCAGATCAGATTGTAGCACCTTCCAACACGTCCAGGGCTCTACATGCACATCTGTGTCAGCAGACTGTGAATAGACTCTTGGTTGGCTCTGTCTTCTATACAGTCCTGACTCACACTGGTAAAATGATGGGATTCAAAAGGCAGATCATTATGTAAAATTCTTAGACTGAAAAGCAACTGCCGATGCATTTCTTGAAAAAGTTTGGTCACTATCAGTTGGTTATTTGCTTTAATGGAATGCGTCATCTTCATACAATAAGAAGAGTTACCAAAAAAAGCTTCCCTCTTTTTATAGTTTAAGGTTTTTCATACATAGTGTTGGTAGAAGGTTGCTTGTCCTGTAGCATATCTAGGTATGTATTTGTGTAAGTATGTATTTATAAGCAGTCAGCAGCATCAACATTGGTTCAAATGGGGAATCTTGACCTGGAGAGTTTGCACCAGAGTGGTGGGGGTGTGGGGTATAAAGCAGGAAGGGGCACGACCGGAAGGCAGGCCAGATCTAGCGTGATTCTGTCCTTTGATGGAGGGGAAATTAGGAATTTTGCACATTCACTGTCATCTAGAAGCTATTTTAAATAACATTTAAATTAGTGTTGACCTCCAAAAATCAGCTTTGAATGTTGCATCATCTTCAAAAGTCAAGTTGCTCACAGTAAAGATACAACAACTTTTATTTCAGGCAATCCATTGAACACTGGATTGAGGGCGGAGTAAGTCTGAACCAATGCTCGGTAAATACCAGCAGTGTTGAATCTTTCAACAATGTTCCATTAGACAGAACACTGTCGTGGGAGTATCTTCAGCTCAACAGCAAACAGTCATAAACAGGAATTGTGGCTTTGCGCTGTCTACATCCCAAGAACAAATCTTTAAAAATTTGAATTGATAATGAACAAAAACAGTAGATGCTGGAAGTACTCAGCAGGTCAAGCAACATTTGTGGAGAAAGAAACAAAGCTCAGAGTTTGTTGGTAAGTCCCGCAGTTCCACTTGTTAGAGCTGATGTATCCATGTGAATACAACAGCAGGTTCAGGATTTCCACGTATTCATTTGCAAAGATGTTCTGCAATGTGTCCGTCCAGTCTACAACTTATTCAAATAATTTATTGTTGGGATCTGAGCATTGCTGCCATTTATTGCATGTCCCTAACTGCCCCAGAGAAGGTGGTGGTGAACTGCCTTCTGCAACTGCTGAAGTCCTTCTGATCCTCCCACGGCGCTGTTGGGCAGGGAGCTCCAGGACTTAGACCCAGCAACAATGAAGGAACAGCAACATATTTCCAAGTTAGGATGGTGTGAGACTTCAGAACATAGGAATGAACAGAAGAAAATAGGAGCAAGCACAGCCCACTCAGCCCCTTAAGCCTGCTCCACCATTCGGTGTGAACACATCCAATCTGCTCCAGGCCTATCTTCTCTTCTGTGCCAGTTACTTGTAGCCCTCAAGTCCTTGATCTTTCAACAGTTTACCTGCTTTGGCTTGATCTAAACTCCACTTCCTTCTGGGCTAGAGAACGCCAGAGATTCAAAACTGTCTGCAAGAAGTCATTCCAGGCCCCTTAGTTTTTAATGACCACCTCTCAATCTTGTAACAATGTCCCCAGGTTCAAGATTCTCCCATTAGTGGAAACATCTTGACACCGAGTCGGTTATGTCCCCTTGGTATCTTTATGTACCTTTTATGTGGCACCTGGTCAAATGCCTTCTGAAAAGTCAAGCACTACAGCTACAGGTTCCCCTCCATCGTTCAACAACTCCAGCAAGTTTGTCAAGCTTGATTTACCTTTCAGAAAACTAGAATCAGAATCAGATTTATTATCAATGACTTAAATGACATGAAATTTGTTGTTTTGTGGCAACAGTACAGTACAAAGACATAAAATGACTATAAATTACAAAAATAAATAAATAGTACAAAAGAGGAATAATGAGGTAGTGTTCATGGGTTCATGGACTGTTCAGAAATCTGATGGCAGAGGGGAAGAAGCTTTCCTGAATCGTTGATTTGGTTTGATTGCATTAAGTTTCTCTAAATGACTCACCATTTCTTCCTTGATTATAGACTCCAGCATCTTTCTAAAGACAGATGATAAGCTAACAGGCTATCATTTACTGCTTTTTTGTCTCCATCCCTTCTTGAACAATGGAGCCATGTTTGCAGTTTTCTAATCTACTGGTACCTTCACAGAGCTCAGTGCAACTACTGGCTCCACTATCTCTGCAGTACCTCCCTTAAGTCGTTTGGAGCAGGGAGTCAGGACCCGACCACTTGTCTGCCTTTAGTCCCATTAATTTTTCCAATACCTTGCCCCTTGTGTGATTATGACTGTTACAACATCTTCCATCTTGTTTGAAATGAGCCTATCAGATACCTTTGGGATATTTGTGATATCCTCCACTATGATGACTGATGCAAAGTATTGATTTAACATTTCTGCTGATTACTTCTCATTATTAATTCTCCAGTCTCAATCTCAGACAGTCCCACATTTACCCAAACTGGCCTCCTGCTTTTCATAGATCTGTAGGTACCCTTGGTGGTTCATTTTGATATTACTTGCATGTTTTCTATCATTATCAATTTTCTCCATCCTTATTAACCTTTTAGTCTCTCGGTGAAGGTTCTTGTGAAATTTCCATTCCTCAGGACTTCACTATCCCTTGACATTTTGTGTGCTCTAGTCTTTGATTTAATATTTCCCTTGAACTCCTTTGTTAACAACGGATAATTTGTCTTGATTCAGGGATTCCTCTTTCTAACTGTGATAAATTTCTGCTGAGCTTTATGAACCAGCTGTTGAAAATACCTGCCACTGCTTATCCATTAACCTATCCCTTATTTACTCAGTCCAACTCTAGACAACTCCACTTTTACACCATTGTAATTGCTGTTATTTAAGTTGAAGACTTAGGTTATGGTTCCTGGGAGTTCACCCCCAAACTGCATCCAGAATTCTACCGTGTTGTGATCACCACTGCCAAGGGAATCCTTACCTACAACAGCTTTTATTGATCTCATTACATCCGACCAAGTCTACACTGGTCCCTAACTGGGTAGGTTCTGTGACTCGAGGGGAACCTGCAGGAGGAAGTGTTCCTCTGTGCCTGCTTTCTTTGTCCTTTCTGGTAGGGGCTGCAGGTAGACTCTTTGAAAACTCTTTTCATCATTTTTAAGCTACTCATTCAGACAAGAACCTATTTTCACTTCACCTTCTCAGCATCAGGAACAATTGACACTACAGTTGCTGGAACAGCTATACTCCTCTCTAGAATGAGAGGGCAAACATTGCCTCTCTGCTGATTCAGTTCTATCTATTCCCATTATCAACTGCCTCGTGTTGCACATTTCATTGTCACTAACAATATGGGTTAACTTAGTGTCTGTAATATCTTAAAATGTCTCAATGCACATCATAGCAGTGTACTCGGTTAAAAAGTATAGTAGATACACCATTACTCTTCACAATATTATCATCAAATAAAACATACAGATATAGGAGGTTTTATGCAATTGATGTTATATGCAAATAGATTGAGAAAGTTATATTTAAATGTTCACAATAGTCAACGAAGTTAGCTGGAATGTTCCACTGAGGTCACCCCATCGTCCACTTAGATTTTGGTAGAAGATCCAGAGACAGCCTGGATAAATAACATAAACAGCAGTTAGAATGTTCTTCTGGACTTTCTGTGGACTTTTCTACCAAAAGCACCGTGGACATTTGGGAGGACCCTGGTAGAATCTATTTCTTTATTTTACAAAGGATTATACAGAGAATAGTAGAGAAAGTGAAGTGTTAGGTTTCATTCTTGAGATTGAAGACATTCATTGTATTATATAATCACTCATATATAAAGATCTGGTATGTAAAGAGAACGCTTGGTGATTGAGATCACTAATTACAGCATACTCTGTATAAGTCATATCCCATTGATTCTTACCTAATCTCATATAAAATATAAGATATCTTTATTAGTCACATGTACATCGAAACACACAGTGAAATGCATCTTTTGCACCGAGTGTGCTGGGGGCAGCTTCAAGTGTCGCCACACTTCCGGCGCCAACATAGCACGCCCACAACTTCCTAACCCGAAGGTCTTTGGAATGTGGGAGGAAACCGGAGCACCCGGAGGAAACCCACGCAGACACAGGGAGAACGTACAAACTCCTTACAGACAGCAGCCGGGATTAAACCCTGGTCACTGGTGCTGTAATAGCGTTATGTTAACCGCTACACTACTGTGCCTTTTACAGGGATAAGCACGGGTAAGGTTCCAAGAAGTAATAATTCTGCATTACTTTTTGACATAAATTAATTTTAAAATCTGCATCCATAGATATATTATTCACATTTTGAGCTAGGACAAGAGAGCTCTTTGAAATATCAATGTCATAGTCAAAATTTTCAAAATCAGAGATTTATCATTCTTTTTTGGTCTAATAAGCGCCACTTAGCTGTCTCCCTTTTCACTCTCCTGAAGTTTATGTCAGTGCTTTCAATTTCTGGGGGGTTCAGAAGCATGTTTGGAATCTGCTTTTGATGAAACATTAAAGACAAAAGAGATTGCAGATGCTGAGATCCAGAACTAAAGCAGAACACTGGAAGAATTCAATGGGTCAAGCGGCATCTGTGGATCAACTTATGGCTTTTGTCTCCACAGATGCTGCTTGACCCATTGAGTTCTTCCAGTGTTCTGTTTTTGTTGAAATGTCCTCAGCTTCAATTTGGGTCTTCCATTTAGAATTCTTCACACCCGAAGACACTGACAAACTAGAGCAGGTGTGACTATTGGATGAAGCATCTTCAATCTGAAATGTTAACTTTGTCCCTCTCTCCACGGTTACTGAGTATTTCCAGCATTTTCTGTGTTTATTTCAGATTTCCAAAATGTAGTTTTATTTGACTTTCAGATGTGACTGTCACTTGACCATAACAATACAGGAGGTCGATTGTTTGGGTAGCCAGAATATCTCTTGTTCCTCTGTAACACAGAACGCCAAAGCCAGGTTTGGACACAGGACACATTTCTCAATAACATGCGAGCAGACTTGACATCCTTCACCAGTGCACTTTACCAGTCGGGATTCCCTGGAAAAATCCACAGATTTCAGAAAAAGAGCTCACAGGGCAGATGGGGGTCAGATGTACAGAAGCTGAGCCTGATCACCTCAGTCCACAAGAATCCAGCTCGGATGAGTTTATTGTATCATTGTAATTGTTTTTAGTGTCCGAATAATAAACATGGATTTGGAAACACTTGAGCCTGAACTATGAGGAATCATTTAATTAAGTTGAAAGAAAATTCCTTACATTAAACCCTGGCAATCGTTGTTAAGAAGGCGTATGGTGTATTGGCCTTCATTAGTTGGGGTATTGAGTTCAAGAGCCGCGAGGTGATGTTGCAGCTCTATAGAACTCTGGTTAGACCACACTTGGAGTATTGTCTTTAGTTCTGGTTGCCTCATTATAGGAAGGATGTGGAAGTTTTAGAGATGGTGCAGAAGAGATTTACCAGGATGCTACCTGGATTGGAGAGCATGTCTTATGAGGATAGGTTGAGTGAGCTGGGGCTTTTGTCTTTGGAGAGAAGGAGGATGAGAGGTGGCTTGATAGAGGTGTACAAGATGATAAGAGGCATAGATCGAGTGGACAGTCAGAGACTCTTTCCCAGTGTGACAATGGCTAACACGAGGGGACATAATTTTAAGGTCATTGGAGGAAGGTATAAGGGGGATGTCAGAAGTAAGTTTTTTTACACAGAGAGTGGTGGGTGCGTGGAACACACTGCCGGCAGAGGTTGTGGGGGCAGATACATTAGGGACATTTAAGAGACTCTGAGATAGCCAAATGACATAAAAAATGGAGGGCTATGTGGGAGGGAAGGGTTAGATAGATCTTAGAGCAGGATAAAATGTTGGCACAACATTGTGGGCCAAAGGGCCTGTACTGTGCTGTAATGTTCTATGATCTGTGCTCAATGGGTGTTATGACAAAGATGGACAATAATCAATGGATGACTATAAGCAAGGCAGCAGTGTTTTCAACATAATCAACCCACTAAACAGTTAATTACTGAAAGGTAACTCATTCAGACTATATTACACGACAAAGCTTTCATGACGTTACTGACATTTGGAAAACATGCTCAGCTGCAGGCTCACTGCATGACAATTAAAAACATTTAACTCCTGTTGTTTTTTGAGGCACTCTCAGCCTCTTCATCTCCTTACACCAGAGCAGAGAACAGATTCTTTGTTACTAATTAAGTAGCTCAAATCACACAAGATCAAGACAAAATCAATGGAATAATGATATTTGTGAACAAAAGCTCTGCTTGAGCTTAAACACCAGGTGAGAGGAGGTCAAGAAGAATGGCTTAGATGTAGCTGGAAAACTAATAATGAATTAATATAGTTCAGCAAGTTGTGGAGAAAAGGGAAGTCATATGAATCTATTTCTCTACAAAATGCTGCTTGACTAAATCAAAAACTTTCACCATGGGCATGAGTGTTCCTTGTTCTCATGACAAAGAGGAAACATGTGCCTGGAGTCGAAGAGGTAAGGGAGGTCCTTAATGAATACCCTAAGAGAAAAGCCCTAGCTTGCTCGACCGATCCTCATAAGACATGCTCTCCAGTCCAGGCAACATCCTGGTAAATGTCCTCTGCACCCTCTCTAAAGCTTCCACATCCTTCCTATAATGAGGTGACCAGAACTGAACACAATACTCCAAGTGTGGTCTGACCAGAGTTCTATAGAGCTGCAACATCACCTCACGGTTCTTGAACACAATACCCTGACTAATGAAGGCCAACACTCCATACGCCTTCTTAACAACCCTATCGACCTGCGTGGCAACCTTGAGGGATCTATGAATGTGTACCCCAAGATCCCTCTGTTCCTCCACATTGCTAAGAGTCCTGCCATTAACCTTGCATTCTGCTTTCGAATTCGATCTCCCAAAGTGTATCACTTCACACTTATCCGGGTTGAACTCTATCTGCCACTTCTCAGCCCAGCTCTGCATCCTATCAATATCCTGTTGTAATCTACGGCAACCTTCTACACTACCCACAACACCACCAACCTCTGTATCATCAGCAAACTTACTAACCCACCCTTCCACATCCTCATCCAAGTCATTTATAAAAATCACAAAAAGCAGGGGTCCCAGAACAGATCCCTGTGGAACACCACTGGTCAGCGACCTCCAGGCAGAATATGCTCCATCTACCACCACCCTCTGTCTTCTATGGGTGAGCCAATTCTGAATCCACACAGCCAAGCTTCCCTGGATCCCATGCCTCCTGACTTTATGAATAAGCCTTCCATGAGGAACCTTATCAAACACCTCACTAAAATCCATGTACACCACATCCACTGCTCTACCTTCATCAATGTGCTTTGTCATATCCTCAAAGAATTCAATCAGGCTCATGAGGCACGACCTGCCCCTCACAAAACCATGCTGACTGTCCCTAATCACCCTGTGCTTCTCTAAATGCCCATAAATCCTGTCTCTAAGAATCTCCTCCAGTAATTTGCCCACAACTGAAGTAAGACTCACTGGTCTGTAATTCCCAGGGTTATCCCTACTTCCTTTCTTAAACAAATGAACAACATTTTCCACCCTCCAATCATCTGGCACTACTCCTGTGGCCAGTGAGGACACAAAGATCATCACCAAAGGCACAGCAATCTCTTCTCTCGCTTCCTGTAATAACCTTGGATATATCCCGTCCGGTCCCGGTGACTTATCTATCCTAATGCTTTTCAGTAATTCCAGCACATCCTCTTTCCTCACGTCGACATGCCCGAGCATATCAGCCTGTTGTATGGCATCCTCACAAACGTCAAGGTCTCTCTCGCTGGTAAATACTGAAGCAAAGTATTCATTAAGGACCTCCCCTACCTCTTCCGACTCCAGGCACAGGTTTCCTCTTTTATCCCTGATCGGTCCTACCCTCACTCTCGTCATTCTCTTATTCTTCACATACGTGTAGAACACCTTGGGGTTTTCCTTAATCCTACTCGCCAAGGCCTTCTCACGCCCCCCTCTAGCTCTCCTAAGTCCATTCTTAAGCTCCCTCCTGGCTACCTTGTAACTCTCCAGAGCCCTGTCTGATCCTTGCTTTCTAAACCTCAGGTAAGCTTCTTTCTTCCTCTTGACAAGATATTCTACATCTCGTGTCAACCACAGTTCCTTCACTCTACCATCCTTACCCTGCCTCAATGGGACAAACCTATCCAGAGCCCCATGAAAGTATTCCTTAAACAACCTCCACACTTGTGCTGTGCACTTCCCCAAGAACATCTGTTCCCAATTTACGCTTCCAGGTTCCTGCCCAATAGCATCATAATTCCCCCTCCCCGAATTAAAGTCTTTCCCATATCGTCTGCTCCTATCCCTCTCCAAGGCTATGGTAATGGTCAAGGAGTTATGGTCACTGCCTGGTACCAGGTCCAGTATGGTCTCTCCTCTGGTCAGGCTGTCCACGTACTGTGTCAGGAATCCTTCCTGTACACACCGAACAAACTCCGTCCCATCTATCCCCTTTACACTAAGGAGGTGCCAATCAATATTAGGGAAGTTGAAATCACCCATGACAACAACCCTGTTATTTCTGCACCTCTCCAAAATCTGCTTCCTGATCTGCTCCTCAGCATCTCTGCTGCTGCTGGGCGGTTCTGTAGAATACTCCCAATAGAGTGACCCCTCCCGTTCTGTTTCTGACTTCCACCCACACTGACTCAGTGGACGATCCCTCCAGGACATCGTCCCTTTCTACAGCTGTGACACTCTCCCCGATCAGCAAAGCCACTCCCCCACCTCTTTTACCTCCCTCCCTGTCCCTTTTGAAACATCTAAACCCCAGAATATCCAGCAGCCATTCCTGCCTTTGTGACAGCCAAGTCTCTGTAATGGCCACCACGTCGTAGTTCCATGTACTTACCCACGCTCTAAGTTCATCAGCCTTGTTCCTGATACTTCTCACATTAAAGTAGACACACTTCAGCCCATCCGACTGACTGCAATTTTGCCCTTTCAGCTGCCTATCCTTCCTCACAGTCTTTCTACACTCTGCATCTACTTGTACACTGAATGCATCAACCTCTGACCTATCACTCAGGTTCCCATCCCCCTGCCAAACTAATTTAAACCCCCCCCAACAGTTCTAGCAAACCTGCCCGCAAGAATATTGGTCCCCTTCCAGTTCAGGTGTAGCCCATCCCTTTTGTACAGGTCATACCTTCCCCAGAAGAGATCCCAATGATCATAAATCAGAAACCCTGCCCCCTGCACCAATTTTTCAGCCGCGCATTCATCTGCCAAATCATCCTATTCTCACCCTCACTGGCACGTGGCACAGACAACAATCCAGAGATTACTGCCCTTGAGGTCCTGCTTTTCAGCTTCCTACTTAACTCCCTATATTCCCTCTTCAGGACCTCATCTCTTTTCCTACCTATGTCGTTGGTACCAATATGTACCACGACCTCTGGCTGTTCACCTTCCCCCTTCAGAATGCTGTGGACCCGATCTGAGACGACGCTGACCCTGGCACCTGGGAGGCAACAAACCATCAAAAGTCTCTTTTACGTCCACAGAATCTCCTGTCTGCCCCTCTTACTATGGAATCCCCTATCACTACCGCTCTCCTCTTCACCCCCCTTCCCTTCTGCACCACATAACCAGGCTCAGTGCCAGAGACCTGGCCACTGCGGTTTTCCTCTGGTAGGCTGTCCCTCCCAACAGTAACCGAAGCAGCATACCTGTTATTGAGGGGAACAGCCACAGGAGTACTCTGCACTATCTGCCTATTCTCCTTCCTTTTCCTGACAGTCACCCAGCTACCTGTCTCCTGCAGGCTAGACCACACTTGAAGTGTTGTGTTCAGTTCTGGTCACCTCATTATAGGAAGGATGTGAAATATTTAGAAAGGGTGCAGAGGAGCTGTACCAGGATGCTGCCTGGATTGGAGAGCACACCTCCTGGGTGCCAGGGTCAGGGACGTCTCAGATCGGGTCCACAGCATCCTGAAGGGGGAGGGTGAACAACCAGAGATCGTGGTGCATATTGGTACCAATGACATAGGTAGGAAAAGAGATGAGGCCCTGAACAGGGATTGGAGATTGGAGGGCTTTTCTCTTTGGAGAGGAGGAGGATGAGAGGTGACTTGATAGAGGTGTACAAGATGATAAGAGGCATAGATCGAGTGGACAGTCAGAGACTTTTTCCCAGGGTGACAATGGCTAACACGAGGGGACATAATTTTAAGGTGATTGGAGGAAGGTATAAGGGGGACGTCAGGGGTAAGTTTTTTACACAGAGAGTGGTGGGTGTGTAGAATGTACTGGCAGCAGAGGTTGTGGGGGCAGATACATTAGGGACATTTAAGAGACTCTTAGATAGACACATGAATGATAGAGAAATGGAGGGCTATGAAATCCCAGCTGCCTCCCATACAACTGGTTCTTTTCCTCCTTTGTAGACAATCCCTCAGAATCATAGGGTCATAGAATTATATGGTAAGTAAACAGGCCCTTTGGACCAACTCAGCCATGCTGGCCAATGTGCCTTCCTGAGCCAGTCCCATTTGCCTGCATTTGGCCCATATCCCTCCAAACCTTCCCTATCCCTGTACCTGCCCATCGCTGTGCATCCTCTGACATCTTGTTCCATCTCCCCATCATCTTCTGTGCAAAAAACATACTCCTCAGGTTCCCTTTAAATCTTTTCTTTCTGACTTTACACCTGTGCCGTCGAGTTTTAGACTCCCCTACCCTGGGAGAAATACTGTGACCATCCACCTTATCAATGCCCCTCATGATTTTATAAACCTCTGTAAGGTCACCCCTCAGCCTCCTTCACTCCTGGGAAAATAGTCCCAGCCCGTCCAGTGTAGCGGTTAGCATGACGCCATTACAGCGCCAGCGACCCAGGTTCAATTCCGCCGCTGTCTGTAAGGAGTTTGTACGCTCTCCCCGTGTCTGTGTGGGTTTCCTCCGGGTGCTCCGGTTTCCTCCCACATTCCAAAGACGTACGGGTTGGGAAGTTGTGGGCATGCTATGTTGGTGCTGGAAGTGTGGCGACACTTGCGGGCTGCCCCCAGAACACTCGGTGCAAAAGATACATTTCACTGTGTGTTTCGATGTACATGTGACCAATAAAGAAATCTTATCTTACCTTATCCTTGTAACTCAAGCCCAAAGATGACTTGGTTGCACTCCAGTTCTGTGGATCCTGAGGGACTGGTTGAGCCTTGATTATGCTCAGTTAGCACCGATGGGCAGGTCTTATTATTTGCATGCCCAGTATCAGACTCCCAGCTCGTCCCTAAATGTTTTCTAGATCATGCGGTGCAGTGTCATCAGCTGCTTCATTTGCTGAGGAGTTATGAATGGAACTGAACAATGTGCGATGATCAGCAGACTTCCCTGCTTTTGACCTTGGATCATCGATGAAGCAGATGAAGATGGCTGAGCCTGGGAGAAGCTGCCTTGTGTAAGGGCCTGGGGCTGGGATGACCGATCTCCATCAACACAAACATCTTTCTTTGTGCCAGGCTTGACTATAAGCTTTAACGTGTTTCCCCCTTGATTCCTTTTGACTTCAGTTTACCAGCTCTCCCTGAAATCACATTTGTTCAAAGGCTGCCTTGATGTCAAGGACAATCACTCTCATCTTAGAGCAGGATAAGATGTTGGCACAACATTGTGGGCCGAAGGGCCTGTGCTGTGCTGTAGTGTTCCATATTCTATGTTCTATATCTCACCACTGGAATTCAGCTCTTTGGTCCATGCCTGGACCAAGGGTTGATGAGCCAATGGAATCTGCCATTAATGACTATTAAGCAAGACATCGTGAACTTTTCAGCTGTAGCAGGATGATGGACCTCTCACCTGAGTCAGAAGGTTTTGAGTTGAAGGTCCATTCCAGAGACTTGAGCACATAATCACTGCTGTACCTTTAGTGCAGTACAGGGGGTGGGTTACTGAATCACTGAAGGAGCTGTCACTCAACAAAACATTAAACCAGGGTTCTATCTACCTCTCAGATGGATGTAACAGATCCTGTGGCATGGTTCACCTGACCAATAAAGCAGCAGGTCATTGCAAAGATATGACACACAATTAACATGCTATTCCAGATTAGATGGCAGAGAGAAAAGACGTCTGTACTTTTTGAGGAAACTGAAGACTTAGTCACATTGATCTGATCACGGACAGGGACGTAACGGCAAGTGTGGTGGTAGTGGAGGTTGGGGAGGGACCTTCAGTGCCACTTCCTTCAAAGCTAGGGAAATTCATGCTTCCTCTGTATTGGAAAAGGTATCCCTGTGCCAGTGTTACAAAACCAGTGTGGCACTTGGAACAACATGTGCTTGAGGTGTTTTCCAAAGTGCAACTTTCAAATATTGGACAATCTCAACCTGTTGATATTTTTACGTACCACAATTCTGCTCAGGAAAAGTCACAGACTTAGCATAATCAAATGCCAAAATCAAAAAGTAACAGAGTGGTTAATCATGTTATTCATTCACAATCATTCAGACAAGAGAAAAGAAATGTCAACTGTTCACTGGACGGCGTGAGAGAAGGTGCTGTGCAGCAGGAAGCCTTTGCTCCTAGTTCCCTGAAGTGTGGATCACTTCCAAGTTGTTTCTAAATAACATGAAGTTTAATATTACAAATAAAGTTCGGATTTTATTTCAGTGACTCTGGGATACCTTGTTGTCTTCTCTGCTTTAGGTTCAGCACTCCCAGCTGGAACACACAGAGGAAAGTGGGCAAGGAAGCCCATATATTTGTGGAGAAATCACTTTCTTCCGTCAATCTAAATGCAAGGAAAACTGGATGGAAACCATGAAGGGCATGTGATCCTCCCTGGCGCTTACCTTCTCTAAGGTCAACCCAGGCGATGCCTAATATCCACCTGCTGAAGATCTATCTCCAAGTTGTCCTTTGGAAAGGGAGGAAAGGAAGCAAGTATTGCTTTTATATAGCACCATTCATGATTTCGTAAGTCTCTAAGGTGGTTTACTACCAATGCACTGCCTTGGAAATGTAGTTTCTTTTGCAATGTAAGAAAACCAGTGGACAGAATGAACATGGCAGAGCCTGACAACAACAATGTGATCATCTGTTTCTAGAGATGTTGGCTGAAGCATAAATATCGGCTAATTTTCCCCTGCTCTTCTTTGAATATTGCCAAGTAATCCTTTATATCCACCTGATTTTGGAGACAAGGCATCCGATGAGAGTCTCACCCAAAAGAGAGCATTCCAGCATTGCAGAACTCCGTCAGTACTACACTAAAATCTCAGGCTGGATTTTACACTCAGGTTTCTGGGTGGGGCTTGAACCCACAACCTTTATCCAGCTCTGAGCTAAGGTTGAAACTTCCAACATCCTGCAAGATGTCCATTTATACAAAAGGTTCTGTGTGCTGTTGCCAGCAGGTGAAAGTAACACCTCTCACTTCAAAGTTGCTGATAAAAGTAGAACCATGTAGGGAGGTACGCACTGAGATCCAATCACCAGCTCTGAAACATTGATTATATTTTTAATGTTGGGAGATTCTCAAAGTGACAGTTAAGTTCAGAAAGTTTCAGGGGAAATTTAGGAGCTGCTGGGACATATATGGGACCTGTAAAGTCTGCCACAGGGGGTCAAGAGGTGCTTGGTGGAACTGGTTGTTAAGTAGGAGAGGTGGGGCACTCCTTCCACCATTTTCACCATGCAATAATATTTAGCAAAAGTAATGGAAAAAAATGAAAAATAGTTCAGAAATACATTTATTTTACAGCATTGTTTTCTGCACATTTAAGATACTGCACTAAATGCCCCAAAATCAATTTAATCTCAGATTTGATTCAATTTGTTTGCAATGGGAACTCACTCAAATGACCAGTTTAATGATACTTATCTCGACCATCAGCCCGTAAAACTAAAATGCATTGTGCATAGCCGGTCTAGAAAGGCTGTAAGATGTATTTGATAAAATTAACCGCATATGAGGTTCATTATCGAAATGGTTGTTGCTCGGCAAAAAATAGGTCAGGGTGCAATCACCATGTCTGTGTGAACTGCCTCCACTGCTCCCAAGCCAGAGAATGTCCGAAGGCAGGTGACTGACACAATCAGATGTACTAACAAAGATGCATGGGTACACACGCAGACACACAGACACACACACACACACACGCGCACACACACACACACACACACACACACACGCACCTACATACGCACACACACACGCGCATACACACCCACGCACACATACACACACACACACATGCACACACACAGACACACAGAACACAGACACACACAGACACACAGACACACACACGCGCATACACACACACGCACACATACAGACAGACACACACGCACACACACAGACACACACACACGCACACACACAGACACACAGAACACAGACACACACAGACACACAGACACATACACGCACATACACACGCACACACGTGCACACACACAGACACGCACGCACACACACACACACACGCACACACACGCACGCACGCACATACACACGCACACACACAGGGTGACAGAAGCATATGAGCACACTGTCGTATTCAGTCACAGAGCACGCTCCACTCTGTGATCCTTTGCATAATATGCCCATCAGTTTTATAGGTATAACGCTGGTACCACCGTTATTTATTCTGTTGTGCTTCAGCAGTATTTGTTTCTAACTTTGTAGGTGTTTCTTTCATTGGGTCATTTGAAGCTTTGCACCAGATTGTAACCCTGGAGGCAAAGTTCTGATATCAGGCTATTTTTAAAAATTCAGCAGACTTGTATCTTCTCATCCACCCATCCCCTTACGTTCATTTTTAACTATTCCTGAACAGTCGCACACTTTGGAGCAACAATTCGTTGTAAATGTGTATAATATTATCAACCCATTACTCTTAACCTTAAATATTCAAATGATCAAAATAACTTTTAGGAAGGAAATCCGTATTCCTAGCTTTGTTGCTTCAATAGAAAGTAACTACACAGTTACCAAGTTAAGAAACTAAAGCAGTTATACAACTTGATGCACTTTGCAATGTAAGTACCCTGGATTGATACCAACCTTCCTAAACCGTTAGTCTTTCATCATGACTGCTATAACCAACAGCAAAAAAAAGAACAGAAATAGAATGAAAGAAACTGAAATACTTTGAAAGATAAAGGGAAATGTCACCGTCCAGACTCCCTGCTGTCACCAATCTGACCTGTTGACAAGTAATAAGATCACAATGTGTTCCAAATCACACTGAGCCAAAATTTAATGATCCCATTCTATTGAGTAAAATCATGATTACGTGAGAATCTGGACTGGAATTTCACCTTGACACTCAGTAAAGGACAGCACCGGTCTCCAGGCCAAAGTCTCCAGCTGTTTTCTGTCCCTCATTCTAAGTGGGTTATGATTCTGTTGCCATGGTGTGTGCTTTGTTGATAAAGGACAGGTGAAAGAGGCTCATTTTGAAGGAAACGTTAGCATTTGTTTGGGGAAATGGGGAAGGATTTAATGAACATACACTCCCAATGCAGGTGATCATGCAGATCTAATGGTGTACCTGTAACTCAGGTGCAGAGGTCGGCACAACTGAGGGACTTTCCATTCATTCATTTTAACTGGTTGGATCATGCTGCTTGAATGTGAATCTGCAACAGAACCTTTCTCTGACTGAACCTATCCTCAATCCAACTCCTGATGTTCTTATCCCCAAACAAGCCCACCTTTCCATTAAGCACACATGCTTCATTTGTTGCCAACTAAACCATTGGTTTTTATGATATTGAAGGAATACTGAGGAAAGAAACAACTGCTTTTCAAAAGTTAAGGCACAATATCATGCCGCTCATCACCTGCGTCTCTGTGGTAATCCATGGCCAAGTTTTTCTTTAAAGGAGATTTTCACTATTAGTGTTTGGATGTTGAGCAGGATTGGCTAATATGTGGAGCCTGGATAATTTAACGTTCCCTCTGTTATCTATTTCAAAGTGGAAGGAGGCCAATACTAAGGCAGAAAGAATCTACTTGATCCTTTGGCAGGAATGTGCCCACCCGTGAGAAGGGTAATAGATTATTTTTGTCAATCATTGTGGGAATGTACAAAACTTCTTCACATTAATGTTTAACTTGTAGGATACACAGCCACTAGTTTGTCACAAAATTAATAAGTTTTCTTTAAGGTTCCATTCAAACTTCTTAGGATCATAGAACGTACAGCTCACAAGAAAGCCAATAACCCTCAGCACCTACAGTATGCAGGTCATCAATGAGGCTATTCACTTCCACCTTCCTGCCATTTCCTCTACCTTGTTCCTTATTTTCAGATACTGAAGCAATTTTCGGTAAGTAGGTTGGATTAGAAGACCGGGAATTGAACCTTTCATACTTGACTTGTGTAGAGTTTAATGTTCTGAAGTGTGAGAAGAATAAATAGGAGCCTGGGCTTGTTGCAGTCCCCACTTGCACCCTTGCATCCTCACAGCTGCCTGGACTGCCTGTGGAGGGCCTGTCCCATAGCTTCTCTTCAACTTCCAGTCCAGCAACATGGACTTGGTGGTAAGTGGGTCTCAGGTCCTATATTAAAGCAGAACTCAGGTTCTTTGCGTTCCTTTCAAACGACAGAGTCAGTAATGAAAGACACTACAGTTTCACAGAAAGTTCAAGTAACTTTATTTAACACAACTAAAAACAAAGGAAACTACAGCTCTAATTCGACATCTAAAACACAGCTGCAAATCTAATCTAATCTAAAAGAACAAGACCAAAAACCCAAACTCTTTCACTTCACACTTCCCTGGTGAAATCGAGCTCAAATTGCATATCGTTCACGGTAATACCCAGCAATGTTGCGTTATCCACCACTTGGTCTATCGCCGAGGGGGATCCCCAGGGTACTGAAGGGGCTTGACAGTCGCCAGGCGTTGGCCGCGAACCAACCCCTGGAGAAGCTCCGAAGGACTCTCCTGCAGGGGTGCATCTGCACAGTCGAAGAAGGCTCTGCGCCTCACTCGGTCCTGGCAGAACAAAGGACTTTTGCTAAACTTTCCCGTTGTTTTTGAGAGTCTCGTCAGTCATCGGTACAGAAAAATCCATTGTTAATGCAGACGGCAACAGATTGAAATTCCGACCTTCTGGAGAGTGCATGGCTCCATGAATGTACAACTGAGGCATTTCCATGACAAACTGACAGAAGGTCCCAAGATCCTGTCTAATGGGGCAAGTTAACCCTCCCCGTTGTCTCGCTTGGCTAAAGTACATCATGGTTCAGGTCATGTACACCATGGGTCAGATGACAGATCTATCGGTGGGTGAGCATCTGGGGGACAGTGACCACTGCTCCATAACCTTTAGAATTGTCATGGACAGGGATGGGAGCAAAGAGGTCGGGAAGAGATTTAATTGGGGACAGGCAAATTATGGGGCTATAAGGCGAGAACTTGAGAGTGTAAATTGGGGTGACATTTTTGAGGGGAAATGTACTATAGAGATGTGGTCGACGTTCAGGGATCTCTTGCAGGATGTTAGGGATAAATTTTTCCGGGTGAGGCAGAGGAGGATTGGTAGGGTGAAGGAACCATGGGTGACAAGGGAGGTGGAACAACTAGTTAGGAGGAAGAAGGCAGCATACATCAGGTGTAAGCAGCAAGGATCAGACAGGGCTCGTGAGGAATATAGAGTAGCAAGGAGGGAGCTTAAGAAGGGGCTGAGGAGAGCGAGAAGGGGACATGAAAAGGCTTTGGCGAGTAGGGTTAAGGAGAATCCCAAGGCTTTTTACTTGTACGCAAAGAGCAGAAGTATGGCTAGAGTAAAGGTAGGCCCGATTAAAGACAAAGGTGGGAGGATGTGCCTGGAAGCTGTGGAAGTGGGTGAGGTTCTCAATGAATACTTCTCTTCAGTATTCACCAAGGAGAGGGGTCTTGATGACGCTGAGGACAGTGTTGGTAAGGGTAATGTTCTAGAGTATGTAGATATCAAGAGAGAGGTTGTGTTGGAGCTGTTAGAAAATATTAGGACAGATAAGTCCCCGGGGCCTGACAGTATATTCCCCAGGCTGTTTCGTGGGGCAAGGGAGGAGATTGCTGAACCGTTGGCTACAATCTTTAAGTCCTCGTTGTCCACGGGGATGGTACCGGAGGATTGGAGGGTGGTGAATGTTGTTCCCTTGTTCAAAAAAGGTAGTAGGGATAGTCCAGGGAATTACAGACCAGTGAGCCTTACGCCTGTGGTGGGTAAGCTGTTGGAAAGGATTCTTAGAGATAGGATCTATGAGCATTTGGAGAATCATGGACTGATTAGGGACAGCCAGCATGGCTTTGTTAAGAGAAGATCTTGCCTCTCAAGCCTGATAGGGTTCTTTGAGGAGGTGACCAGGAAGATTGATGAAGGTAGGGCAGTAGATGTGGTCTACATGAATTTTAGTAACGCATTTGACAAGGTTCCACATAGTAAGCTTCTTCAGAAGGCCAGAGGCCAAGGGATCCAGGGATGCTTGGCCGTGTGGATTCAGAATTAGCTTGCCTGTAGAAAGCAGAGGGCTGTGGTGGAGAGAGTGCATTCAGATTGGAGGGGCTGTGACTAGTGGTGTCCCACAGGGATCGGTTCTGGGACCTCTACTTTTTGTGATATTTATTAATGACTTAGATGAGGGGGTGGAAGGGTGGGTTAGCAAGTTTGCAGATGACATAAAGATCGGTGGTGTTGTGGATAGTGTGGAGGGCTGTCGAAGCTTACAGAGGGATATTGATAGGATGCAGAGCTGGGCTGACATGTGGCAGATGGAGTTCAATCCAGAGAAGTGTGAGGTGGTACACTTTAGAAGGACAAACTCCAAGGCGGAATACAAGGTAAGTGGCAGGATTCTGGGCAGTGTAGAGGAGCAGAGGGATCTGGGGGTTCATATCCATAGATCACTGAAAGGTGCCACACAGGTGGATAGGGTAGTTAAGAAAACTTATGGGATGTTAGCTTTCATAAATCGTGGGATCAAATTTAAGAGCCGCGAAGTGATGATGCAGCTCTACAAAACTCTGGTTAGACCACACTTAGAGTACTGTGTCCAGTTCTGGTTTCCTCATTATAGGAAGGATGTGGAGGCATTGAAAAGGCTGCAGAGGAGATTTACCAGGATGCTGCCTGGATTAGAGAGTATGGATTATGAGGAAAGACTAAAGGAGCTAGGGCTTTATTCATTGGAGAGGAGGAGGATGAGGGGAGACATGATAGAGGTGTACAAAATATTAAGAGGAATAGATAGAGTGGACAGCCAGCGCCTCTTTCCCAGGGCACCAATGCTCAATACAAGAGGGCATGGCTTTAAGATAATGGGTAGGAAGTTCAAAGGAGATGTCAGAGGGAGGTTTTTCACCCAGAGAGTGGTTGGTGCATGGAATGTGCTACCAGGGGTGGTGGTGGAGGCTGATACTTTGGTCAAGTTCAAGAGATTGTTAGATAAGCATATGGAGGAATTTAAGATGGAGGGATGCATAGGAGGAAGGGGTTAGATAGTCTTAGGTGTGGTTTGAAGGTCGGCACAACATGGTGGGCTGAAGGGCCTGTATTGTGCTGTATTGTTCTATGGTTCTATGGTTGTTTTGCAAAGCAGCCTGTTTAACTGCTCCCATTAATGCTTGGGAGCTGCCTTCCACATTCTCACACAGTTCCAGTAACTCCTGGGAAAAACAAATATCCCCAACAAAGAAGGATGTTTTTTCTGACTCTTTAGTTACACCCAGCGATTTCAGCTGTTGTAACAGGGAAATCATTAATTGTGTTTCACCTTAGCACAGCCCCCTCCTCCAAAATTCTCCCGACAGTCTTTGACAGCTGATAAACCCATGGCGGGGTGAGGTGTGGGCTAATTCCAAAGAATCTGCAAGGATTTTAATGGCTGATAATAGGAAACAGAGATATTCAGAGACATGTACAAACTATTGAAAGTGAACTAAATAATGAAAACATCAACCAACCAAAAATGTTTAAAATAAAACAGGCAGTTTGGTGGAGTTTAAGAGGCTTTTAGATGGACACATGAATATGAAGGGAATGGAGGGATGATACACAGGAGGAGGACATTTAGTATAAATTGGCATCAAGCTTGGCACAACATTGTGGGCCGAATGGCCTGTCCAGTACTGTACTGTTCTACTTAAAAAAAGAATTAAAAGTGCACAAAACACAAATAAATAATTAAAAGTATTACACCAAAGCAAAATAATTTTAAGAAGTAACTTACTTTATTCTTTGCTTCCTAATCTGCAAGCATAGACTCCCCACTGAAGTCTGTGGATCTAGGACAGGACCTTGACTGCAGTGATAGGATCAGCCATCTGAATCTTCAGTGTATCTTGGACTGACAACGCATGCACTATGGACAAGACTTACTTCAGTTTGAAATGCTGAACACTTCAAGTTCCATTTGGAGATAACTGCCTCAGCTGGCCTGAGTCAACAAATTGGAAAATTTAATCCGCAAATGTCTCTAGAAATGATCCTACACTGAATGTAATTCTTTCAGAGAAAATACTGCAGAATTAAAGACGTGCCCATGAAAACTGTGACCTGAACAATTGAGTGGTCCTCCTAATGAAAGAAGATATTTCTGATTTTTTAAAAAATATCTGTTGTAATTTATTTAATTTCTCCAATATGCCTCAGGCATTTTTTGTTATTTTAATTGATCCTCCATTTTTGCATTTTAGGTGTGCTTCCCACTAGTATTTTGTTTATTCCATCTTTGTTCCTGCAGAATTAGTCATTGCTGGTGGAGCGGGTGAAGATGTTGTTTCTAAGGGAGTCCTGAATGTACCACGAGGCTGAACTGTGCAATAACCCTTGAGGTGATCTATCGCAAGCTGTACCTACACTACCACAGAATGTGTTTTACACTCTCTCACATATCACTGCTTTGCTTTGTGCCTTACAACACAGGGTGCCACAGACTCGGGCCATCATGAAACATGATTGCCTGCGGTCAACATCTGGATCAGGGACTGCTCTTGCTTTGGAAGTGAAGGTTGCCACAGCATGAAACCTTTATGTGCTGCATTCTTCCAAATCACTCCAGGAGACAATTAGATCAGGCAATCTTCAGTGCATACGTAAATTAAGCATGTGTCATATGTTGCCTTCAAAGTCCAAATGACTCATTGCTTTTCCTCTGGGGATAAAAGGTTTTTTCCATTTCATGGGGTTTATTGACATCAAGATTGGGGGCGTAGTGGACAGCGAGGAAGGCTATCAAAGCTTGCAAAGTGATCTGGACCAGCTGGGAAAATGGGCTGAAAAATGGCAGATGGAATTTAATGCAGACAAGTGTGAGGTGATGCACTTTGAGAGGACCAACCAGGGTAGGACTTGCACAGTGAATGGTAGGGCACTGAAGTGTGTGGTAGAACAAAGGGACCTAGGAATACAGATCCATAATTTCTTGAAAGTGGCATCACAGGTAGATAGGGTCACAAAGAGAGCTTTTGACACATTAGCCTTCATAAATCAGGGCACTGAGTACAGGAGTTATACACAAAAGGTGCTGGAGGAACTCAGCAGGTTACTCCAGCAGTTTTTGTGTATTTCTCCAGATTCCAGCATCTGAAGAATTTCTTGTGTCTCCGAGTACAGGAGTTGGGACGTTATGTTGAAGTTGTATAAGATGTTGGTGAGGCCAAAGTATTGTGTGCAGTTCTGGTCACCTACCTACAGGAAAGATATCAATAAGCTTGAAAGAGTGCAGAGAAAATTTACAAGGATGTTGCTGGGACTTGAGGACCTGAGTTACAGGGAAAGGTTGAATAGGTTAGAACTTTATTCCCTGGAGCGCAGGAGAATGAGGGGAGATCTTATAGAGGTATACAGAATTATGAGGGGTATAGATAGGGTGAATGCATGCAGGCTTTTTCCCCTCAGGTTGGGTGAGACTGAAAGGTGAAATATCTAAGGGGAATCTTCTTCACTCAGAGGGTGGTGCGAGTGTGGAACAAGCTGCCAGCAGAAGTAGCAGAAGTGGGTTTTATTGTAACATTTAAGGGAAGTTTGGATAGGTATGTGGATGCGAGGGGTTTGGGGGAATATGGTCTGGGCACCGGTAGATGGGACTAGGCAGAAAACCAGGTGGGCATGGAGTAGATGGACCAAAAGGCCTGTTTCTGTGCTGTAGTGCTCTATGACTGTAACTTTTCAAACACAGGACAATAAAAGCGGCACAGTTATAGGGTCGGAGACCTGCATTATCAATGCCGTGCTTTTGTCAATGTCAGGTATTTGTATCATGATTTAGTTATTTGCCTTACTCTAGAAACATCACCATCCCTGTCACTTCCCAATGTCCAGGAAGCAGCCATGATACCTTCATTAGGTGGCATTCCAAGGTGCAGAATGTTTAGGTTAGTAGATGGAATGTCAGTTCACAGACTGCTTTGTCCTGGATGGTGTCAAGCATCTTGATTGTAACTGGAGCTGTACTGGAAGTGGAGAGTGTTGGGTCATACTCCTGTTGGGGCTTGTAGCTTTGGGGTGTCAGGAGCTGATTCATTATATTTGTTAACATTTATATTTCAGGATCTGGGTGTTAAGAGCAAGGCCAGCACTTCATGCCCATTCCTTATTGCCATTGAATTGAATGGCCTGACAGGTAATTCCAAAGGGTATTTAGCAGTCAATCACTGTGAATTCTTGGTGAATCACATATGGATTAGGTCAAGTGAGGACAACAGATTTCCATCCCTGAAGGGCAATTGATGAACGAGGTGGGTGTTTACAGTCTGGTAGTTTTGTCGTCATCTTAGCAATAACTAGTTTTGATTTTAATTCCACAGTGCAAAACAAATTTAAATTGCACAATTCAACATGATGGGTTTTGATGGGGTAGTTCGTCCAGGCCTCTCGATTACTGGTCTGCTAATTTAACCATTGCACCACCAGCGTGATAGTTGTAGAGTACCTAGATCCTGACCTCTGAATGTCTCTCTTATTGGAGATAATTGTTTGCTTGGCACTTGTGTGATGTGAGTATTCCTTGCCTCTAAATCAGTCCATGTCTGAATGTTGCCTAGGTTTTGCTGTATATCGGCATGGGCTCCTTCATTTTCTGGGGAGTTGCAAATGGAATTCCCAACTGAAGAATGGTACCCCCTTAGAGCAGGTACTTCTGGAGTCCAGGAAGTAGGTAGAAGGGTGTCTGTCAGGGGAGGGAAAAGGAAAAAGAAAACGAACAGGCAGATAGAGCAGAGGACCCCGGAGGCTGTTCCTCTCAGTAACAGGTTTTCCGCTTTGGAAGCTGCTGAGGGAGATGACCTACCGGGGCCTAGCAGCAGTAGCCAGGTCTATGGCGCTGGGACCAGTCCTGCTGCTCAGAAGGGAAGGGAGGAGAAGAGGAAGGCAGTAGTGATAGTGGACTCGATAGTCAGGGAAACAGATAGGAGGTTCTGTGGCAGTGAACATGAATCCCGGATGGTATGTTGCCTCCCAGATGCCAGGGTCCAGGATGTCACTGATCGGGTCCACAGGATTCTAGAGTGGGAGGAAGAACAGCCAGAAGTCATGGTTCATGTTGGTACCAACGACATAGGTAGGAAGAGGGATGAGGTCCTGAAAAGTTAGTTTAGCGAGCTAGGCAGAAGGCTGAAGAACAGGACTTCAAGGTTAGCAATCTCGGGATTGCTGCCAGTGCCTCGCGATAGTGAAGGTAGGAATAGGAGGAGATGGCAAATAAATGTGTGGCTGAGAAGTTGGTGCAGGAGGGAGGGTTTTAGATTTTTGGATCATTGGGATCTCATCTGGGGAAGGTGGGACCTGTGCAGAGAGGACGGGTTACACCCGAACCTGAGGGGGGCCAATATCCTTGCAGTCAGGTTTGCTAGGGTGGTTCAGGAGGGTTTAAGCTAGATTTCGAGGGGGAAGGGAACCGGAGGAGTAGGTCAGAGGAAGAAGGGGATGGGGAAAAGTCAGATCTGACAGGTAGAGAGGCTTTGAGGAAGGAGAAACAGAGTACAGGCTATAGAAGTAGTAAAGCAGATGGGCTAAAGTACATTTACTTAAATGCAAGAAGCATCAGGAATAAGGGACATGAACTGAGAGCTTGGATAAGTACATGGGACTATGATATTGTGGCTATTACAGAGACATGGCTGACATCAGGGCAGGAATGGATATTGAATATTTTTGGTTTTCAGTGTTTTAAAAGGGATAGGGAAGGGGGGAGAAGAGGAGGAGGGGTGGCGATACTGGTCAGGGACACTGTTACAGCTGCAGAAAGGATAGATAATGTAGAAGGATCCTCTCTAGAGTCAATATGGGTGGAAGTTAGGAACAAGAAAGGAGCAGTTTCCCTCCTGGGAATATTCTATAGGCCCCCCGGTAGCGGTAGGGATACTAAGGAGCAGATTGGGAGGCAGTTTTTGGAAAGATGCAAAAATAATAGGGTTGTTATAATGGGAGACTTCAACTTTCCAAATATTGATTGGCACCTGCTTAGTGCCAAAGGTTTAGATGGGGCGGAGTTTGTTAAGTGTGTCCAGGACGGATTCCTGACACAGTATATTGACAGGCCGACGAGAGGAAATGCCATATTAGATCTAGTTTTAGGTAATGAACTGGGACAGCTGACAGATCTATCAGTGGGTGAGCATTTGGGGGACGGTGACCATTGCTCCATAACCTTTAGAATTGTCATGGACAGGGATAGGAGCAAAGAGGACGGGAAGATATTTAATTGGGGAAAGGCGAATTATGAGGCTATAAGGCGAGAACTTGGGAGTGTAAATTGGGATGACATTTTTGAAGGGAAATGTACTATGGAGATGTGGTCAATGTTCAGGGATCTTTTGCAGGATGTTAGGGATAAATTTGTCCCGGTGAGGCAGAGAAGGAATGGCAGGGTGAAGGAACCGTGGGTGACAAGAGAGGTGGAACAACTAGTTAGGAAGAAGAAGGCAGCATACATAAGGTGTAAGCAGCAAGGACCTGACAGGGCTCATGAGAAATATAGAGTAGCAAGGAAGGAACTTAAGAAAGGGCTGAGGAGAGCAAGAAGGGGACATGAAAAGGCTTTGGCGAGTAGGGTTAAGGAGAATCCCAAGCTTTTTTCTCATACGTGAGGAACAGAAGGATGGCTAGAGTAAAGGTAGGTCCGATTAAAGTCAAAGGTGGGAGGATGTGCCTGGAAGCTGTGGAAGTGGGTGAGGTTCTCAATGAATACTTCTCTTCAGTATTCACCAGGGAGAGGGGTCTTGATGATGCTGAGGACAGTGTTGGTAAGGGTAATGTTCTAGAGTATGTAGATATCAAGAGAGAGGTTGTGTTGGAGTTATTAGAAAATATTAGGACAGATAAGTCCCCAGGGCCTGATGGAATATTCCCCAGGCTGCTGCGTGAGGTGAGGGAGGAAATTGCTGACCATTGGTTAGGATCTTTGAGTCCTCGTTGGCCACAGGGATGGTACCGGAGGATTGGAGGGTGGCGAATGTTGTCCCCTTATTCAAAAAAGGTAGCAGGGATAGTCCAGGGAATTACAGACCAGTGAGCCTTACATCTGTGGTGGGTAAGCTGTTAGAAAGGATTCTAAGAGATAAGATCTATGAGCATTTAGAGAAACACGGACTGATTAAGGACAGCCAGCATGGCTTTGTGAAGGGAAGATCTTGCCTCACAAGCTTGATAGGGTTCTTTGAGGAGGTGACCAGGAAGATTGATGAGGGTAGTGTAGTAGATGTGGTTTACATGGATTTTAGTAATGCATTTGACAAGGTTCCACATGGTAGGCTTCTTCAGAAGGTCAGAGGCCAAGGGATCCAGGGAGGCTTGGCCATGTGGATTCAGAATTGGCTTGCCTGTGGAAAGCAGAGGGTTGTGGTGGAGGGAGTGTATTCGGATTGGAGGGCTGTGACTAGTGGTGTCCCACAGGGATCGGTTCTGGGACCTCTACTTTTTGTGATATTTATTAATGACTTAGATGAGGAGGTGGAAGGGTGGGTTAGCAAGTTTGCAGACGACACAAAGATCGGTGGTGTTGTGAATAGTGTGGAGGGCTGTCGAAGCTTACAGAGGGATATTGATAGGATGCAGAGCTGGGCTGACAAGTGGCAGATGGAGTTCAATCTGGAGAAGTGTGAGGTGGTACACTTTGGAAGGACAAACTCCAAGGTGGAGTACAAGGTTAATGGTAGGATTTTGGGCAGTGTGGAGGAGCAGAGGGATCTGGGGGTTCACATCCACAGGTCACTGAAAGTTGCCTCACAGGTGGATAGGGTAGTTAAGAAAACTTATGGGATGTTAGCTTTCATAAATCGTGGGATTGAGTTTAAGAGCTGCAAAGTAATGATGCAGCTTTACAAAACTCTGGTTAGACCACACTTAGAGTACTGTGTCCAGTTCTGGTTTCCTCATTATAGGAAGGATGTGGAGGCATTGAAAAGGCTGCAGAGGAGATTTACCAGGATGCTGCCTGGATTAGAGAGTATGGATTATGAGGAGAGACTAAAGGAGCTAGGGCTTTACTCATTGAAGAGAGAGAGGATGAAAAGAGACATGATAGAGGTGTACAAAATATTAAGAGGAATAGATAGAGTGGACAGCCAGCGCCTCTTTCCCAGGGCACCAATGCTCAATACAAGAGGGCATGGCTTTAAGGTAATGGGGGGGAAGTTCAAGGGAGATGTCAGAGGGAGGTTTTTCACCCAGAGAGTGGTTGGTGCATGGAATGCGCTGCCTGGGGTGGTGGTGGAGGCTGATATGTTGGTCAAGTTCAAGAGATTGTTAGATAAGCATATGGAGGAATTTAAGATAGAGGGATATGTGGGAGGAAGGGGTTAGATAGTCTTAGGTGTGATTAGAAGGTCGGCACAATATGGTGGGCTGAAGGGCCTGTATTGTGCTGTATTGTTCTATGGTTCTATGGTTCTATGAATTGAACATTAGGCAATCATCAGCAAACATAGCCACTCCTGGTTTTACTATTTAAGGAAGATCTTTGATGAAACAGCTGAAGATGGTTGGTCCTAGGAGACTGCCCTGCGGAAGTCCTGCAGCAAGGTCCTAGTGCTGGATAGCTGGTCTCCAACAACTACAAACATCTTCCTTTGTGCAAGTTATGACTTCAACCATTGGAGTGTTTTCTTCTTGTTGGCCATCGCCTTTGGTTTTACTTGATGCCAAACTCAGTTAATTGTCATTTTGTTGTCAAGGACGGACAAGCCCGCCTCACTCTGGAATTCAGCTCTCGGTCCATGATTAGATGTGACGAGGTCAGGAGCCAAATGGTTCTGGCATAACCTAAAATGGGCATCAGTGAGTGTTGGAAGGTGCTGCTTCACAGCAATGTTCATGATGTCTTTCATTCACTTGCTGGTGATTGGAAAATAATGACCTGGATTAAACTTAGCCTACCAGGAAAAAGCTAGTCTATAGCGAACACCTCATCCCATTACCTCACCATTTATGCGTGGCATCTCCTCGTTCCAGAAAGATGACAGCTGATTTCAGTGGCTACATTCCTAATCTAGGTTAATAAAATGCTTGATGGGTGTCAAAAGTTGGTAAAAAAGGAGCACATATAATGAAAGGTAGCCTTCAGCCCCAGGAGCGTCACAATCCTTCAGTGAACATCCTCTAGCAGGGGACCGAACTCGAAAGTTAAAAAGAAACAGCATTCCCACATCTCCACCTTCCTTTGTTGAATTTATTGTCACCAATAAGGTCATCATTTTTGCTATGAGTCCCATCTCCCTGCATGATGCTGTATCCCCCCCAGTCCCTGCCTGTTTATGTGTCCGTCTAAATGCCTCTTAAACATTGTTTTTGTGTTTTCTTCCGGTTCCTCTCCTGGATGTGCGTTCCAGGCACCTACCGCTCTCTTTGTAAAAAACTTCCCTCACAAATCTCTTTCAAACTTTCCCCCACTCACCTTAAACCTATGCACTCTGATCTTAAACAATCCCACCCTGCGAAAGTAACTCCACCTACCCTATCTATGCTCTCATAGTTTTAGATTCTTCAGTCAGGTCGCCCCTCAGCCTCTGGTGCTCCAGTTTGTCCAACCTCTCCTTTTAGCTGATTTACTCCAATCAAGGCAACATCCTGGTGAACCCTCAGCACCCAGTACAAAGCCTCTACATCCTTCCTCTAGTGTGGTGAACAGAACCGCACATAATGGCCTAATTAACGTTTTGCACAGCTCAACATGTCATCCCAACTTTCATACGCAACGCTCCGACTGATGAAGGCCAGCATGCCGCATGCCATCTTGACCACCCTGTCCACTTGTGTTGCCATTTTCAGTGAGCTATGGACTTACACTAAAGATCTCTCCGTACATTGGTGCTCCTCAGGGTCCTGCTGTTTACTGTACACTTTCCTCTTGTATTTGATCTCCTAAAATGCATCACCTCCCACTTGTCCAGATTAAGTTCCATTTGCCATTTCTCCACCCAAATTTCCATCTGATGTACATCCTGATCTACAACCTTCCTCACTGTACACAACTCCACCAATGTTTGTGACATCTGAAAACTTACTAATCAGACCACCTACTTTCCATCTAAATCACTAATATATATCACAAACAGCAGCGGTCCCAGAACCAATCTCTCGCTGTCTTGGTGAAGCAGCCGGCATAATCAAAGACCCCACCCACCTGGGTCATTCTCTCTTCTCTCCTCTTCCATTGGGTAGAAGATACAGGAGCCTGAGGGCACGTACCACCAGACTTAAGGACAGCTTCTACCCCACTGTGATAAGACTATTGAACGGTTCCCTTAGATGATGAGATGGACTATGACCTCACAATCTACCTTGTTGTGACCTTACACCTTATTGCACTGCACTTTCTCTGTAGCTGTGACACTTGACTCTGTACTGTTATTGTTTTTACCTGTACTACATCAATGCACTCTGTACTAACCCAATGTAACTGCACTGTGTAATGAATTGACCTGTACAATCGGTATGCAAGACAAGTTTTTCACTGTACCTCGGTACAAGTGGCAAGAATAAACCAATACCAATACCAATACCAATATAGACCTCCAGTCAGAATAACACTCCTCTACCATTACCCTCTGTCTTCTGTGACCAAGCTAATTTTGGATCTTATTTGACTTAACCTTCTGAACCAGCTACCATGAAGAACCTTGTCGAAAGCTTTACTAAAGTCCATGAAGATAACATCCACTGCCCTACCCTCATCAGTCATCTTGTCACTTCCTCAAAAGCCACAGTCACATTCATGAGATGAGACCCACCCTGCACAGAGCCACGCTTACTATCCCTAAAAAGTCCATGCTTTGCAACTGCAAGTAAATCCTGTCCCTATGAATCTTCTCAAATAATTTCCCTACCATGGGGGATACAGGAAGTGACAGTAGATAATAGCTTCCAACAAGAATACATGTTTATAAAGAACATTTCTAAGGAAACTGCAGGCACATTGCTTGCAATTTTATATCAATTAATTTTAATAGCAACATTAAAATTTATATGGTATAGCAAAGTTTTGAGTTGCTCAAAATTATCTGAAACTAAGCCCGATGATTGGAATTAACATAATACAATAAGTCCAGCATTGAGTTCAATCATCTGTGCTAGCAAGATACAATCTAATGTGATGGAAACAGCTGTCACTATAATTGGAGTCACTCAAATGGATTTATCCTTGAGCTGGAAGTGATTGGTGCTAAACTGGTGATGACAGCACATGAACTGAAAGGCGTGCCAGTTCACCCTTTTTGCTGAAGATGGGATTTGGCTTGAAGAATTATTGTGCTTCACTGAACCCTCAATACACTTTATGGACTCATAAAATGGACTCATAAAATAATATTTTTCTGACTTTTTTTAAAAAGCAACCTCAGTTTTAAAAAAATATTTTTACCATGCTTGAACAGCAGCTGATAATGGCACGACAAATGAAGAAGCTGCTTGGTCTGAACCATCTGACCTTTATGATTGGCTCCTTTATGCAGTTTTAGATCACAAATCCTGGTTTATTTTCAACACTTGTAGGTGTTCAAAATTACTTGTGCTACCTCCTCACACTTGCAGGTCTATTTATGTATATGTTCGTGGTTTAAGGTGCAACTTAATATCATAATAATTTAATAATTCCATTGGTTACAAATGATCACATTTTTACAATCAGATGGAGGTGCGAACCTCTACATGTAACCACGCAGAAGAAAACAGATCAGTGGCTAATAAGAATAATAAGGAGGACGATCTTTCAAGTCTTTCAACACCTTCATAAATGTTTCACTTCAACCTTCTGTCTAAACCCAGACCCGGGTAAAGTCTCTTTCTGTTGATAGAATATCTCATACCTGCCCCATACTCATATTCTAAATTTACCAGAATGCCAAGATAAAAACCATAAAATCATACAATTTACTGAGTCAGGAAGATAAGATAAGATACCTTTATTAGTCACATGTACATCGAAACGCACAGTGAAATGCATCTTTTGCGCAGAGTGTTCGGGGGGCAGCCCGCAAGTGTCGCCACGCTTCCGGCGCCAACATAGAACGCCCACAACTTCCTAACCCATACGTCTTTGGAATGTGGGAGGAAACCGGAGCACCCAGAGGAAACCCACACATACACGGGGAGAACGTACAAAGTCCTTACGGACAGTGGCTGGAATTGAACCCGGGTCACTGGCGCTGTAATAGCGTTATGCTCTAACCCTAACCCTGATCAAATCTACAATGTTTCCTAAATAACTCCCAATGTGAAGAAAGACTTTCACAGAAATCAACGTCCACGGAGTTGAAGACTCAAATTTTTTTTGATGTCAGTCTTAATGAGCAAGTAACATTTGAAATTAACAGCCCTTCTCTCTTGAGGGTATTTCCAGCAGGCAGACATCAGGGTTCAGTGTGTAAGTCAGGTGGTTTGTATTTGGTCTCCATGCAGTATCATGCTTGGTGGAGTCAACTTCCAACTGTTGCCAAAATCACTCACTCACAGGAGTTCACCTTTCTCCCAGTGAACAGTCTCCCAGTCATTGACAAAAGCTGTGGCCCTCTAGATGGGGAGTCACTGGCAGGGCTCAGCAAAGTAACATTGTCGCTAAAAGGAAGGGGCACAACAGCAGAAATGTCTCCATATGGAGCATTGCTGGAGGATTGGATGCTTTGCCTCATGGAATGGTTGAAAGTCTTTCCCAGTTTTAAGAGTAAGAGTTATTGGACATTTGAGACAGAGGAAAGTCTTGGGCAGGTGTGATGGATGAATTCATTGCTCCAACAAAAGTCTAGTTTACTGACAGTGAATCAAAAGGACTCTTAGTGCAGCGGTTAGCGTAACACTATTACAGTGCCAGCCACCCTGGTTCAATTGCCGCCGCTGTCTGTAAGTTCTCCATGTGTCTGTGTGGGTTTCCCCCGGGTGCTCCGGTTTCCTCCCACATTCCAAAGACGTATGGGTTAGGAAGTTGTGGGCATGCTATGTTGGCGCCGGAAGCGTGGCGACACTTGCGGGCTGCCCCTCGAACACTCTGCGCAAAAGATGCATTTCACTGTGTGTTTCGATGTACATGTGACTAATAAAAATATCTATCTATCTATGTATCTATCTAACTTTAGCTAAGTTGAGAACTTTGCTGATCGCTTTCTAAGGTTGAAAGTGCTCACGTTAATGTCATGTTGCGGCTCTCAGTGGCCTTGGGTAATGATTGTTCTGTTACTGTGGGACCAGAGGAAGTTTCAGAAACAGCAACAGACTGCGCTTCATATCTGCAGCCACAGCGGGAGAGGGGTTCATTTTGGAAATTCAGCCAGCAGGAGGCTACAGCACACGCAGAGGACAAGACTGGACACCAGGGTCTGGGCAGGCTCAGGAAATCAGATTAGAAGGATATCAGCTCGCTGGAACAAGAGCCACTCTCCGATGGGCCTGGAGTTACTGCTTTCCATGTGATTGCCCTCAGCTTCCTTGCCCCAGTTCCAGATCACTCCAGTTCCCTCTGGAGACACACGCAGGGTCTCGCTGACAATTGTGCATGAACACAAGCAGATGACCAAAGCTTTACTTCCCACGCGGCCGGTGATATCAACCTTCATTACAACGAGGGCGGTCAGTGGGTGGGTGTTGGGACCTCTGGAGCCGTCTGATCCCCCCCCCCCCCTCCCCGGGTGCATTGGGTCGCAAACAGTTGGCAACCAAAGCAGCCCGGATCAGCCGGATAATCACCAGACATGTGACACCACACTGTGCAGCAGAGCGGGGCAATGCCCCCACGTTGGGAGGGAGAACACTCAGGAGGGGCAAGAGTTGGAAGAGTTGGAGGGAGAGGAGGCAGCGTGCCCTCACCCGGAGACACGGGGGCTGCCTCGCTGCTCATTTGACATCGAGATATCGACCATTTTCTGCCCACCCCCCACCCACACCAACCAAACCTACAAGCAGCCACGCCGGTCCTGTCCAACCATCACCGCTCGCCAGTCACGAACCGAACCCGCTTCAAACCAGGAAGCGGAGCTGCTGAAGGCCCGGGAGACAAGAACTGCCGCCGGGGTGATGCGGAGGGTGCAGTGGGGCGAACCCGGCCCGCCACAGCGCACAACTCGCCAAACTGCCAGCCCTGCTCTTGCCTGGAAGGGAGAGTGCACAGGTGTAACTGACCCTGCTACAACGCCAGGGACTTGAGTCGACACGTGTGAGTGCCGGGATGAGACAGATTCTCCCCACAGGGTCCCACCGATGCCTTTCCGAGTGAATGCGAAGTTTGCAATCAGACCCCCCGTTCAGCGCGCCCCCGCTACTGCGCCCACTGTCACTGATGTCGGGCTGTGATTCAGATAGAACATGTGTGAATCAGAGGCCGGGGCGTGGCTGTTAACAAAACCGGTTACACTTCAGTGACCGAAAGCAAAATGATGCGCCTTCTCTGCTCTCATTTGTAACTCGGGCACGTGGCTGCGTTCAGTCCTCGCACCAGAGATCTTTACAAACCCTCCACACCCAGTTTTCGGGAGCAAGAGTACCGCCGGCACTCAGATACTGACTCTAAGGACCCGAAAGCCGACACCAGAATCAAGGACGGAGCGTTTAAAGAAAATATTTGGCGTATTCCAAAATCTTTCAACACTGAGATTAGTTAAAATATCGAATCTTGCTCCAGTTGTAAACTGAGAAGCAGCGAAACAATGTGAGGTGATGGTGCGGAGTACAGCGAATTCTGCGTAACATTCCTTCGGCTGCAGCCGAGTTTATTGTCATACCTGCATCAACACTGCAGAATCCTAATTCACCCCAATGAGCCACTCACAGACATACACACTCACACACCGCTCTCCGTGTTAGAAACATAGAAAAACCTACAGTACAATTCAGGCCCTTCGGCCCACAAAGCTGTGCCGAACATGTCCCTACCCTAGAAATTACTAGGCTTACCCATAGCCCTCTATTTTTCTCAGCTCCATGTACCTATCTAACAGTCTCTTAAAAGACCCTATGGTATCCGCCTCCACCACTGTTGCTGGCAGCCCGTTCCACGCACTCACCACTCTCTGAGTAAAAAACTTACCCCTGACATCTCCTCTATACCTACTCCCCAGCACCTTAACCCTATGTTCTCTTGTGGCCACCATTTCAGCCCTGGGGAAAAGCCTCTGACTATCTACCCTATCAATAACTCTCATCATCTTATACACCTCTATCAGGTCCCCTCTCATCCTCCGTCTCTCCAAGGAGAAAAGGCTGAGTTCCCTCAACCTGCTTTCATAAGGCATGCTCCGCATTCCAGGCAGCATCCTTGTAAATCTCCTCTGCACCGTCTCTGTGGCTTCCACATCTTTCCTCTAATGAGGCGACCAGAACTGAGTACAGTACTCCAAGTGGGGTCTGACCAGGGTCCTAATAGCTGCAACAATACCTCCCGTCTCCTAAATTCAATTCCACGATTGCTGAAGGACAATACACCATATGCCTTCTTAACCACAGAGTCAACCTGTGCAGCCGCTTTGAGCATCCTATGGACTCGGACCCCAAGATCCCTCTGATCCTCCACACTGCCAAGAGTCCTACCATTAATACTATATTCTGCCATCATATTTGACCTACCAAAATGAAGCACTTCACACTTATCTGGGTTGCACACAAAGGTTGTCCAGAGAAACCAACCACACACACACCACTCTCCGTGTTGTAGAACAACCGCACAGAAAACACTCACAGGATCTTAGAAGAGCGGCTGTAATTTCCCTTCATGTGAGTTTTAGAAAATCAATTATTTACTGAGTAAATAAAGTGCTTAGAAAGTATTTGCCACTAATTTCCACACTTTTTGTCAACATGTATTCCGAATTATTCCAGTCAGGAATGCATCCGAAGTCGTTGAACCAACTGAAGGGTTAGACGGCTCACGCCTTCCAGTTGGAGACACCGCTATCACATTGAAATGGGAAAAATCTGACCACATGCTAACTATATTTTCCATATCGGCTGATTTCATTTAAAGTATGCTCTCGGCGCGTTAGCCGTGTTTCTTTAAACCTCTGTCACCTGGGAATTGTATCACTTTTAAAATAACAGACTTCGGAATCAAAAGAGGTGGGTCTGTTTGGAAAAGTGTAAATCCTATTCCGAAGACAACATACTAAGTTAAATGGGGAACCGCGGGCTCGCGGGTATATCCAGTGCATTTCCTTTCACGTACTTGCAGGTACCACACGGGGAGAGTGGGAGACGCGAATCATTTGGTGCCATCGCAATTCAGTCGGTGACGGAACTTAGGCTCCCCGTCCAAGTGTGTTATTGGTGCCTGAAGGGTCCAACGTTTTACTTCAATGTTACTTTGTTCGCGGAGGAAGGGACTGGCGTGGATGTGACACTGGGTGTGTTCTCAGCTAAAGGGAGGCGATCAGTTCTGCATCAGGACCTCGCTGACAGGTTTGCTGTCACGGCGCCGCTGACGTCCCGTCGGCATTGCAGGAATGTGATCGCGAATTCTGGTCAATGAAGCGTGACCAGGAACCTCCCTCACCCCACCGAGTGAAACACATAAAAAGCAAGACATGGCAATACTTCCTCAAACCGTCCCAGGAAGGCAGACATCCGCCAGACATCGGCGCACAGAGACGGGCGGCAGGTCCCCACCACACCATCTGCACACCTCAAACGTGAGTATGTTGGCCTCGGAAACGAACGTGTGCTCAATCTTTTTGTGTCTTCCAGTTAGCTGCAAAACAGAATGAAATGTATTAAAATACTTTACATACGAGAAAGAAAACATGTTATCTGTAACATAAATTAACTTGATTCATTGTGATACCCGGATTGATATTAGAGTTTGGTTGATCATGTGGAGATCAATTTAAGTTCTCTCTAAATTAATTCGTCATAGAAATGGCAATGTGCGTTTTATTTCCTGTACCAACGAAAACGACTGTTAATCAGTTTATGAATGATGTATACGAGGGGGGTGCAAGGGATGTAGAAACAGAACCCCTTGGCTTTCGCCAGTTGCCTGGAATTTGAACGCAGTTAAGGTTGAAGGTGTTCTGAGGAAGATTCTGAGGAATTGCGTGATGTTCAGACGGAAACCATTTCCAGTGTGGGTGCACACATTGAACCCTTGTGACTGTGGCTGGGCTGGAATGATCATTCGAGCGCAGACTTTAATTTGGTGATGATGATGTACCGGGAGGGATGCCAATGGTCGCTTTCTTTTGTAACTTTAGGTCTGTACTCGGACCTCTTTCAGTTCTTCCCGATGTGCGCCGCTTTTGAAGAGAGTGCCGCTTACTGTGCCTTCTCATTTCAGATGCAGACCAACATGAAGCTTTGGCTGGGAGTGTCGACATTGGCATTCTGCATGCTGATCTGTATCGGAACGTTGGCCGAAGCCTATCCTTCCAGACCCGATAACCCCGGGGAAGGTGCTCCCGCAGAGGATTTGGCCAAGTACTACTCCGCACTGAGGCACTACATCAACCTCATTACACGGCAGAGGTAAGGTCACCGTGAACCGTGAGACCTGTTCTCAGCGGATCCAATGCGTCTTGCAGCAATGGAAGGGGTCATGTTTGGGGCGAAGCGCAAAACTAACAGGAGAAGGGAATAGAGGAAGAAATAAATCACGGGAGATAGAGTGCACTTAACCTTTTAAATCAATCAAACCCATCGGTGAAGTTTTCCAATCCCTGGTTCTATCATGCGTTGTAAGTACTGAAGACAAGAGGTGTAGGTATGTCTCACACCTCTGACAGTCTGGTAATTGAATACATTCGTATTTGAAATCAATCTGAGTTTAAACGTTTGACCGCTATAACTTGAGAAAGTTAGCCCATTGGGCGCCATGCTGCGGGTAACAGCCCAGGTTTGTCCGGAATAACCCGAGGAGTCGTAACCCTTTGTCCAGTGAAGTGCCACCTGTAGCCTAAGGCAGTAAGGGCAGGGCCCAGACTGCGGCGGCGGGCTGCAAGGCCCGAACTCTGTTTTCATCCGTTGAACTGATACATTGAATTCCCACAAAATCGGGTGTTTGTTTGTACATTAATCCGGACTCTTACCCAGGCACAGGCGCGGTGATGCTGAGAATATCTGGACAGATCACTGCTTGTCAATGTTATGTTATTGGCCACGTCTGACTTCTGTTTTGATAATTTTTAGGGAAATAACGTCACGTTTACAACTTGACTGCAGTTCATTTCCGTTAAACACCAGCTCGTCTACTGTTTGGGGGGAAACTAGTTCCAGAAGCAAATTTTAAACAGAGGTTGGTTTCAGAGAATATTCTTCTCCAAACATAGAAGAGTCAGCACAGAACAGGCCCTTCGGCCCACCATGTCTGTGCTGACCACGATGCCAATTTAAACGAATCCCATGTGCCTGCCTGTGGTCTCTGTCCCTCCATCTCCCGCCTGTTCGTGTATCCGTCTAAATGTCTCTTCAGCGTTGCTGTGGTATGAGCTTTCACCGCCTCTCCGGCAGCCGTTCCAGGTTCCCACCACTCTCTGTGTAAAAACTTGTAAATCTCCTTTAAACTTTCCCCCTCACCTTAAATCGGCGCCCTCCAGTATTTGTCGTTTCCACCCTGGGAGAAACTCTCACTGTCTCCCCCAGTTGTGCCTCGGTCATTTTACAAACTTCAATCGGGTCCCCCCTCCGCCTCCTACACTTCAGAGAAAACAATCCATGTTTGTCCAACCTCTCCTCTGAGCTAATACTCTCTAATCCGGGCAACATCCCGGAGAACACCCCCTGTCCTGGGGCGACCAGAACTGCACACGCCAGCGGCAGCACACTCGCCGACTTGCACACTCAGTCCTGCCATATACGGCCGGCGGTACCGATAACTCTACACTGCAAACTCTATTTCATTTTTTCCCCAAACGGAGCAAATGTTGCCCACCAGACAGGGAGAAGTTGTTCAGGGATTGATCCGCATGGCAGGTGTTAACAGATCCCCAATGACAGAGATCGGGCTTTCTCTGCACACAACGGAAAGCTGGCCTGAAGTAAATATAGGAAGACCAACGCCAAACAAAACACAAGCACACAGTGACCTCAAATACATGTCCGAGCTGATCGGCAGGTTGCTCCACAATAACGAGCCCTCCCGCAGTTGGAACAAGAACGACATTCTGGAAGAACTTCAGGCAGCATCTGTGGGAAGAGGACCCAGTTCAGGTTCGGGTGAGGGACAGTTGGCCCAGGTAAACCGCAGGGTGGCGGGTCCGCCTCGGGCGCCTGATCGCCGACCTGTGACTTCTGAAGAGTAAAAGCTGTAACGTGAGCAAACTGTAGGCAATTCACAAACGGGAAGTTCCCGCAACATTTAGTGAAAGTAATGTCTGGGTATTTACAACGGTATGGACTAGAAAGATTGTTTCGGAAATTTCCTGCAAAGTATTGGAATACTGTAGGTCCAGTTTAATCCCACTCTATGGGGCCCGTGCTCCTCTCCCGCATGGTTACCCTTGCACAGTGCGATGTCACGCCGCAAACACTGTTGCTGAATTGGTTTAGCAAGCTGCACCATCCCTTGCGGTTGAACTCAGGCAGACTGCGGTCGGTGTTATCCCAGCGCGCCGTCCCACATCCCTGTGAAATATATGTTCACGTTTTAGTTGGGCGGTGGGTCAGGGGGCAGTGCTGCGGGATCTATTGTCTCCAAGTTTATCTGTTGGCCATCGTCTCAACATAGCGCAGTGAATGTGCAGCTTCTCAACAACTGAGCCATATTGGGGACACGAAATTGATTGAAATGCTGGAAACACTGAGCCAGTCAGGCAGTCTCTGTGCAAGGATAAAGTGTTGAAACATTAATTTCTTTACGTTTATTGTGTTTGAGGCAAAGATTGAGGGGAATTTAAATTTTCTCACAACCGTTTCTTGGGAGAAGGCAGGATAGACTATTGAACTATAAGACTATTGAATGGTTCCCTTCTCCGATGAGATGGACTCTTGACCTCACAATCCACCTCGTTATGACCTTGCACCTTATTGTCTACCTGCACTGCACTTTCTCTGTAGCTGTGACACTTTACTCGGTATTCTGTTATTGTTTTACCCTGTACTACCTCAATGCACTGTGTAATGAATCGATCTGTACGATCGGTGTGCAAGACAAGTTTTTCACTGTACCTCAGTACAAGTGATAATAATAAACCAATACCAATAAGTTAAGATGCTTTAAACATGTTGAACACTTTTATAACGATGGTACTGCAATGTGTCTTGGTCTGGGTTGAAGATCACAGCTTTTCCTAATTCACGCTGGACTTGCCACGTTTGAATAAACTGCACCTACGAGACAAAATAACTCCTCTCATGAAACAAGAATAAGGCGCCAAACCTGTCGGTCTCTTTGAAAAGGCTGTGCCCTGAATCTTCCTGCCTGGCTCCTTCCCAACATCCCGCAACACCTCCTCCTGCAAGTGAGTACACCCGACCCTCCTCACCGAGCTGTCAGGCACTGAGAAAGTGAGCCGACGATGCAAGCCCGTGATCCGGTGAGGGGTGACGGCGAGGGAATGTGGCCCGCTCCTGCTGCCAGTTCCCTCTGTTCTTGTCGCAGCAGGAGTACCCGCGTGTGGGCACCAGAAGTTATTGCCAGTAACTCCCCGCAGGTCTGGCACCGCTTCTCCACCGTTACCCGCAGAACCCCATGGACTGCTGCATGTCAGATAGTTACACGCTGTAACTGAACGCTGCACCGTGTTGGGGAAGGTGCGGCCAAAGTCAAAGGCTTCCTGCGCCACAGGTATCGTTCAGCAAGCTCCCAGGTGCTAAAACTTGGTCCATCTGCATGTGTCGATATTCTCTCAGATAAGTGTTTGAAAATAGTTTCTTATGTTAATGGTGGTTTTAACTTCTACCATGATCTCCATTTATCAATTGACAAAAGGTTTGACAAGTTTGCTAAAGTTGTGTCTCTCACTGGTTTGGTGACCATAAAAGTTCAGCGTGATTGGCTGTTCCATCTGCACGATGATGTCACCATTGGCGTATGGTGGGGACCCCTCCCCATCCCAGAGCTGATGGAAGGCAAAGTGATTGGTAAATTGGTTTATCATTGTCACATGTACCAAGGTGCAGTGAAAACCTTGTCTTGCATACTGTTCGTACAGATCAATTCATTCCATAGTGCACTGAGGTAGTACGGGGGGAACAACAGCAGAATGCAGAATGAAGTGTCCCAGGTACAGAGATATTCAGTACACCTCTGGGCCACAGGCTGCTGCATCGTTGTGGCCTGAGGGAGAATATTGTGAATCTGATAAACAGTTCAGGACTTCATTTGTCCTTCTGTTCCTGAGAAGGTTCTCCTTTACTCCAGTTTGCTTTAATGTTAGACGTTTGACTTTTCAGAGAGACTGCCTTTACTGGGCCTGATACATTAAGGAATGTCAATCTCCAGAGAGAGACCCAGTTTCCCCTTTACAGCATCTAAATGTTTGGCAGTTCTGCCTTTTCATCTCTTCTGGGGTATCTGGATGTTCATTCCAGGTGTTGATTATGATTTGTTTAAACTAATATTTCCTAGTATTAATCGTTTGACAAGTTTGAACCTGTATCCACTGTTTGTACCTTGTAAATAAAGAAAAAGCTCAAGCCTAACTTTCTCCTCAGCTAAATGATTTTCAGGTTATATTTCATAGCAGGAGACTGTTCGGCCCATTGACCCCATGCTGGCTCACATGGCAATCCCCTTTCCCACTCATTTTTGCTGCAACATTGTAAAATGGCATGATAGTGATTTTTCTTTTCCTTTTTCTGTATTATTGTAAATTTGGGCATCTTTTAATTTCATGTGTAATTATCAACTGGTCATAGAATATCTGGGTCATAGTTTCCATTTGAGCTCAACATTTTACATTTTTGGTGTCTTTGCCTTACGGTTAGCATAACGCTTTACAGCGCCAGTGACCTGGGTTCAATTCCGGCCGCTGTCTGTCAGGAGTTTGTACGTTCTCCCCGTGTCTGCGTGGGTTTCCTCCGGATGCTCCGGTTTCCTCCCACATTCCAAGGATGTATAGGTTAGGAAGTTGTGGGCGTGCTGCGTTGGCTCCGGTAGCGTGGCGACACTTGCGGGCTGCCCCCAGAACACTCTACGCAAAAGATGTATTTCACTGTGTGTTTTGATGTACATGTGACTAATAAAGATCTTATCTTATCTTACATACTGCTCCTAGCTCACTCTCAAATTTCTGAGCTCATTCCTTTTACTTCCACTAGGTTCCAGCAGCCATAGTAGAATCTGCGGTAACCCTAATACTTTTTAACCGAATCTCAGGTTACTTAGGCACCTCATATTCTGCCTGGGCAGTCTCCAACCTGACGGCATCAACATCGACTTCTTCAACTCCCAGTAACTCTTCCTCTCTGCCCCCCCTCCCTTTGTTTCCCCTTAACCAACAGGTCCCATCACCCCACCTCCTTCCCCTCCCCCACCCTCCCCATCTGCCCCTCACCCACACATTCCTCCCTCCAGTTCCCCTCCCCACCTCCTTCCCTTTATTCCACGGTCCACTGTCCCCTCCTATCAGATTCCATCTTCAGCCCTTTGTCACTTCCTCCTATCACCTCCCAGCTTCTGACATCATTCCCGCTCTCCCACTGCCTCACCTGTCTACCACCCCCTCACCTGGATCCACCTATCACCTGCCAGCCCGTGCTCCACCCCTTCCCCCCACCTGTGTATACAGCCCATCTCCCCACTTTCTTTCCAGTCCCAATGAAGGGTCTCGACCTGAAACGTCGACTGTCGATTTCCCTCCACAGATGCTGCCTGACCCGCTGGGTTCCCCCAGCATTTTGTGTGATGCTTACAGTATTTAACCTTTGTCGTTTGCAGAACTCAAATAACGAAGAATGAACGTATTATCTTCCATTGCTTTAGCAGCATATCTTTGAACATTTTTAATCAGTGAAATGAGATTCAATTTAACTGTGTGACATGTATCAAAAACAAAATTATTATTGAAGAAAATTATTTTGCAGGTACAAAAACTGTGCATTCTCACAGATGTTGAACAGAACTTTACTGCAGCTAGTGTGATTAAAGCTAATGAGAAATGCTGGCTTCAAGCTGACTCCAAGCATAACTGACAGAGCACATAATTAATGTTAATGACAAATTGTGCATCCACCGTTTAATGACAGCCTGTTGTACATTTTCAGTACTTTATATCAGGATTTGGACATGAGTCGCCCATTCAGACTTGCAAGCTGTCAATGACATGATGCCTGATAGGTATCCTTTTTCTATTTTCCCACCTTGGCCACCTTACACCAAGATAATTAATTAAGCTAGCACCTACTGTGCTTTTTCTAGGAGCTTCAAACATTTCTACCATCCTTGGTGTGAAGAAATGTTTCCTAACTTCTCTCCCAAATGGACTGCTCCTGATTTTTAGGTTGTTCTCCTGGTCAAGGAGTTTTGTGCAAGCAGGGACGTGTGTCCATTTTACCTAACATTCCTTTCACATTCCCAGAAATCTTTAACGTCAAAACTGTAAAATTATCCCTATCAGAAAAGGATAAATAAGTTGTATCTCATTTGAAAGTGAAGGCTGATGGGTGACCTAAGAGCAGTTGTTAAAACAACAGAAGGATTTGGTGGAGGAGGCACTGTTTCCACTGTCAGGTTGCACTGTTTCCACTGCAAGGAGACACTGTTTCCACTGCCAGGTTGCACTGTTTCCACTGCGAGGAGGCACTGTTTCCACTGTCAGGTTGCACTGTTTCCACTGCGAGGAGGCACTGTTTCCACTGTCAGGTTGCACTGTTTCCACTGCGAGGAGACACTGTTTCCACTGTCAGGTTGCACTGTTTCCACTGCGAGGAGGCACTGTTTCCACTGTCAGGTTGCACTGTTTCCACTGCGAGGAGGCACTGTTTCCACTGTGACGAGGCAATGTTTCCACTGCGAGGTTGTATTTTTTCCACTGTGAGGTTGCTCTGTTTCCATTGTGAGGAGGCACTGTTTCCACTGTGAGGTTGCACTGGTTCTACTGTGAGGAGACACTGTTTCCACTGTGAGGTTGCTCTGTTTCCACTGTGAGGAGGCACTGTTTCCACTGTGAGGTTGCACTGGTTCTACTGTGAGGAGACACTTGTTTCCACTGTGACGAGGCAATGTTCCCACTGCGAGGTTGTACTTTTTCCACTGTGACCTTGCTCTGTTTCCACTGTGAGCTTGCTCTGTTTCCACTGTGAGGAGACACTGTTTCCACTGTGAGGTTGCACTGTTTCCACTGTGAGGAGACACTGTTTCCACTGTGAGGTTGCAGTGGTTCCACTGTGAGCTTGCTCTGTTTCCACTGTGAGGAGACACTGCTTCCACTGTGAGGTTGCAGTGGTTCCACTGTGAGGTTGTACTGTTTCCACTGTGAGGAGGCACTGTTTCCACTGTGAGGTTGCACTGTTTCCACTGTGAGGAGGCACTGTTTCCACTGTGAGGTTGCACTGGTTCCACTGTGAGGAGACACTGTTTCCACTGTGAGGTTGCACTGTTTCCACTGTGAGGAGACACTGTTTCCACTGTGAGGTTGCAGTGGTTCCACTGTGAGCTTGCTCTGTTTCCACTGTGAGGAGACACTGCTTCCACTGTGAGGTTGCAGTGGTTCCACTGTGAGGTTGTACTGTTTCCACTGTGAGGAGGCACTGTTTCCACTGTGAGGTTGCACTGTTTCCACTGTGAGGAGGCACTGTTTCCACTGTGAGGTTGCACTGGTTCCACTGTGAGGAGACACTGTTTCCACTGTGAGGTTGCACTGTTTCCACTGTGAGGTTGCACTGTTTCCACTGTGAGGAGGCACTGTTTCTGAAGGCCACGGATATGAGACACGCATCAAGAGTTTTAATAATGAATTCACGAGAGGCCCTTTACCCAGAAAGTGGCAAGGATGTGGAATAGTCTCACCAAAAGGAACAGCCCAGACAAATACTGGAGATGCAGTTAGGGGGAAGCTACATCTTCCCACGAGAGAGAAAGACATTGAGTTATGTGAGGAGAGCTGGGAGCAGATGGAAGTGGGGCGTAATCAGTGGCACGTGCTGGCGGGATGGAGTAGCCTATTTCTGTGCAGTGCAGACTGTGTTGTTGGTCCTCAGTGTAACTCGACTGAATCAATGCTGGACTCCTTTCAAGACTAATGTCCTTTCTGATGTGTCATGGCATGAACTGAACACGATACTGCTGTTTACAACTGTGTCATAACTTTGCCTAGACAGTCAGGAAGGTTAACGTTCCAGTAGCCTTCCTGATTGTATATTTTGTATCTGTCTCTGTACGTGGACCTCTACATCTTTGGACAGCACCATTCCCATCTTTTCACCATTATATTCTATATACATTTCTGCTGAAGCACCTCCTCAAGATAGCTCAGTTCATGAGGAAAGCAGTTCCAGCCATTTCTGAGGGGGTTTTGGATAAGCATTTTTTTTAAGATGCTGCTTGATGAGCTGCTCATTTTCAGTACAATCCATCTTTACTTCCATGACCTTGTGGGTTTCTTGAGCTGAATACTGAATATGAATAGACAACTGGAGAAGTAAACCTGACAAACTTACCTAGAGTGCCCTCTGTGTGACTCCAGTAATATAGTCGACTCCTAAACTGCTTGGACCAGGAGCAGTTATGGGTGATCAATAAACACTGCCAAGGGATGCCCAGATCCTGTGAATGAATTAAAAGACTACCTGTGCTTGAAAAATTCCAAGATAGTCATTGTATGAATAGAGTTGTTTGACATTTATGGCTTTTCAAAAAAAATCTGCAGTTCAATATTTGTAAATCTAATCAGCTGGGTGACTTCAGTAATTTTCTAACAAAAAGTATTAAGACCATTTGTCTGCAACAGGTATGGAAAAAGATCCAGCCCTGAGGCCCTGATGATGACCGACCTCATGCTGCGAGAAAATGCAGGAAGTTTTCCTAAATACAGGTGACTACGGAAACTTTTGTGATCTATAGTTTTAAACAAAATCAATAGGCTCAGCACTGGATATGCTGTTTGAAAGGTAGGGGTGGATATACATTAAATGAATTTTCATTGCATTGTTTAATTTCACCTGGATGGAAGGAGTGTATTTAACGGTGGCTTTCAATCATTTACGAATGAATAACCTGAAAGTGGTTTCATTTTCCCTCCTGACAAAATGGGCACATTTCCCAAATAAGACTTATTTCCGTGAAGCAACACACAAAATCCTGGAGGAACTCAGCGTGTCAGGCAGCATCTGTGGAGGGAAGTGGACAGTCCTGATGAAGGGTCTCGACCCAAAACGTCAACTGTCCATTTCCCTTCACAGATGCTGCCCGACCCGCTGAGTCCTCCAGCACTTTGTACGTTGCTCCAGATTTCCGGCATCTGCAGTCTCGCTCGTGTCTTCTTTCCATGGAAATATCAGCAATTATATTTACTCAGAATTTATTTCTGTTTGCAGGTATGATGAGCCTTCCATGTGGTGATGAAAGTCTACACTTTCTTTAATGTGAACGTACATTCCAGTTAACATATCATTGCTATGAAAATGAAACATTCTCACTGATCCTATAGAAGCCAATGCATGTTGCTATTATTTAAATCTGTAGAACATTTTTTTCCTGCATCATAAATTGTATATAAAGTTTATTTAAATAAGTTACATGTACATTATATATGTAATGCATTATAAAGCTGAAAAAGAAATTATTCTTTGTATGGTAAGGACAGGTTTGTGCTATTAAAATTCAATAATAAAACAATACAATCTAAATGGAGAATTGTATAAAGTTACCTAATTATTTCATAAAGCTGCTCTAGAAAGTTCATCCAATATCAACATTATCTGTTGATAACATCTGGGATCTCAGTGACTTGTTCTGTGCATCATAAACATTGCACTTCTCTATGATTATGTGAATTTCCACAACTAGTGTTCCTTAACTAGTGTCAAAATATATAACATGTTTACTATCCCCTAAGTATGTAAGGCTAAACTTTCTTCCTAGTCATGTTGATAGATAGCCAAAACACGGTCTCTTCTGATTGCAAAAAAATGGTTTCACTGAGATGTGACTGATGTCATTTAATCGAAGGAGCAGTTGACGACTTTGTACTTGGGACCCCGAGCATGAGATACAACAATATTTTTATCACACTTTCAGCATAACAAAACATCCCAAGGCAATTCAATGAGTATGAACTAGTGAAACATGCTGCTAATCCACACAGGGTGTTAAGAAAGATGACCAAAGAAAAGGTTATAGAAATTGGATTAAGGGTCAATTTAACAGAAAAAAGGTTTAGGCAGGGAATTCCAGAATTTCGGGGCCTTGGACACCAGAGGTATAATGATTGAATGTGGGAATGATTCAGCAGCCAGCAATGGAAGAGCACAAATGTAGTGAGTGGACAGTGTTGGGGTGGATTTTGACACCATGGAAGAATTTGAAAACAAGTGTAAGAATTTTAAAACCAAGTTGTTGTTTTACGTTTGGAAGTCAATGAAGGCCAACAGGGCACAATGGTGAGGACAAGCAGGCTTGGTGTGAGTTAGGATATAGACAGCAGGGTTCTGAATGACCTCAAGTTTCTGGAGACTGAATCGAGAAAGATGAGCTCGGAACGTATTGAAGACGTGGTTGACAAGGTGAGGGGAGATGGTGGTTGGGTGGGGGTGGAGGGAGTGTGGAAAGGAAATGCAGAAGAAAAAGCAGATGGTCTTGGTGATGGGACAGATATATCAGGAGTTCATCTTGGGTTGAAATATGGCAGCAAGATCTTACGTGGTAAAGCGATTCCCTGAAAGAGCCAACATTTATGATGAATTTGTGGCTAGAGGAGTCCAAAAGATAGGGGTTTCTGCAGTTCCCGCAAAACTTAACCCAGGAACCATTAAAGTTTCTGTCAGCAGGTTCCTTGCTGCAGCAGTGGGATTGCCAGTTTGGTGGGAAGCAGATGTGACTCAAATATCAGAGTTGTGGGGTGTCGGATATCATGATGAGGTAAGGCCAACATCCCTGCTCCTCTGGTGCATGGAAAATGCAGCAGAGTCACTATCCCCATGGATGAAATTCATCCCATCTCTCTCCAACCCACAGGCAATAAAACTAAAAGTTAAGCTTAAAACATCTCAATGAACTCTCCACTCCCTGGAAGTATGATGGCCAGACAAGGAGCCAAGGCCTCCTGCCTCCAACAAAGGCACACGTTACTGGACTAACCATAACATATATTCTTTCCACTCTTCCCTGGTGGGGAGGATTGGACTTAAAACTGCCCCCATGATTCACGATTTATTTTTAATGAATATAAAGCCATGATTTTTGATTTTTCACTGTTATAAGATTTGCAATTATAATTCTTGCTACATTATAAATAGCCAGGGATGTGTTGAAATACTAGAGCTGTGAATTACTTTCTGGGACATGTTCCTCATACAAATTCTCATCCTTTTTTTTCTCTGGTATTCTACACACAGATGTACGTTTCTCCAGCTAATGCATGTGCTCCTGAAAACTAAAGATCCTGAACTTTCTTTTCAGACTGAACACTTCAGCAAATAAGTACCCTCTGTGTGAAAAAGTTGTCCCTCAGGTCCCCTTTAAATCTTTCCCCTCTCCCTTAAGCCTATAACCTTCTAGTTTTAGACTCCCCTACCCTGGGAAAAGATTGTGACCATCCACCTTATCGATGCCCCTCATGATTTCATAAACCTCTATAAAGTCACCCCTCAGCCTCCTACACTTCAGGGAAAAAGGCTCTGATCTATCTAGTCTGTTATAACTCAAGCCCTCCAGTCCTGGGAACATTTGGTTATCTATGTTTTGCTGGGCTTCTTAAAATGTATCTGCTTTCACATTTCCCATATATGAATTTTCTTACTTCCAAAATTAAAACAGTGAAGTCATCTGGTTTGATGTTGCATATATGGATAAGTACATGTGCTTTTGTAGATTTTTAAAACATTTTCTTTGTCCTTTCAACCCAAACAAAGGGCTTGAATATAAATGACGATTCATACATTTCCTCAGATAAGATTTAACGTTTTCACTCAACAGCAGGTAATGTGAAATTGGGAATGGTGATGATAAAGAAAAACTTATTTTGCTCAAGATGTTTTTCTTTCCAATGAACTGCAACAATTTGCACAGTCATAGGCTCAATCCTAATATACCTCATCTCCCGAGGGACACTGACAACTCAAGATATAGCTTTCAAGCATTATAAAGGATAAATGCCTGGCCATCAGTCCAACATTCAATTGTGGCTGCTGGAGCTCCATTGATATTCCCATTACACTAACTGTTCTATTACACCAACTGTTCTCTTGCTGTTATGATACATAAAATATTTCAGAAAAAACTTTTTTAAAGATCTTTGCATCATTACTCTGTTAGAAGTATACATGGGCAGTTAAATCATGAAGAGCTATGCTTTCCACTGAAAACACCTGATAAAAGGATATTATTACGTGCTGAAGACTTGAATTCTTTAATATGGATGTATGAACAGCTAACTTACAGAAAGATTAATCTTGGCTGAGACATCTTACAAATAAAGCCGAAAACATGTTAATTTATATGAAAACACTTTCATTTTACTTCACCATTGACCTGAAAACCAACCAGCTGGTTACCTTTGATTTAGGTTTCCAGAGGATGTTGCAATCCCCAGGTCTTCAATGGAATACATTGATTATTGGAAAGCAGATGCTTAATTCAAGTTTTACATTCTAAAGCTTATCTAGTTACAGGAATAGACAAATAAGTTGTTTAATCGCTCTCAAACTAAGGTGTCTATTTTCTTACCACATCATTCACTTCTTTATCTAGAAATGTCTCCAACTGTTATTTGAAACCATTTATTTGCACTTCAAAAGGTTTTCCTTGATACATTATCCCAGAATTCCATTACAATTTGCTGACCATTAATTTTGACCTTGTGCTCTTATATCTAAACTTCCACCAGAGTGCACCATTCCCCTGGATTAAAGTTGCCAGTTCCCATCATGATCTTAAAAACTTCACATAGATCAACACAGCAGTTCCCCTCTTCCACAGGAAAGGAAGTACGTTTTCTTTTCATTCTATACATTAAATTATTAACAACTGCACCTTGGAATCATGTTTGCTGTCCTTCCTTACAATATCCCCCAGCAATGAGTCTTGATGCAGGGCTGAGACCCAAAACATCGACCATCTCATTGCCTCCATGGACGCTGCCTGACCCACTGAGTTCCTCCAGCAGCTTGTTTTTCACATCTTGTCTGTTCATCAGGTGACTGGGAGGAGAGGACTTTTTCGGTCATTGCTATCTGTGACCAAACGTAATACAGACTGATATTGCAAAACTCTTCTTGTGATTGGACTCAGATCAGAGGGGACCACCCTGTTATGTTTCAGATAACCAATATACAGTATAAGACCCAAAATGTGGCAGGAGGAAAGCTTAAGTACATATAACCACACTATCACGTGGGATTAGTTTGTTTCAACATTTTTATAGCACTCCTAATGTCTCATTAATGATGTGCCAGGAAAAGTTGAAGGAGATTGGAATTGGAGGCCTCTGTGGCCATTGCAGTCTGCATTTGGGACGTTACTTCTTAGCAGCAGAAGGGAAGGGAAACAACCAGCATTGACTGAAATGGTCTGAGAGTGACTTCAGGAGGATGTAGGTGTTATGAGAAAGGTTCTTTTGGATCTTAAAGATAGAGGTATCTGGACACACAGTCTTTGTACTTTAAAAAGGAGAATTTTATTTACAAAGACAGATGCGGGAACAGAATGTGAAGGAACAAATAGACCCTTGCACGGGTGATCGCGAAACGTGGGGGGAGTCGCAACAGGGGTGAAGTGCACACACGCTCACATGCTCACACACACACACACACACACACACACACACACACACACACTTAATGAACTAGTACAAATGATTGGGAAACGAACAAATACATTGTCTGAACCCCCTGAATCTGGACAAACAATAGCTCTATGCTACTGGGAATCTACTTAGGATGCTCCTAGACCCCAGTGGAAGTGCACCCTCTCACCTCTGGTCTCAACCCCGGCAGCAATCAGAAAAGAGTGGGAGCTGCCCATGTGTACCATCTTTTATAGGGCTGTAGCTGGGTGGAGCCTGCTCAGGTAATTCAAACAAGCCAGTGATTCAGGGTCAAGAACAAACGTGGGTTACAAGCCAATCCTTAGGTATGCTCTTAATGGGTGGGGCGGAGCCGGACCCTTGATTGACGGTGGTGTAGCTTCCGACCCGATAGGCAATGCTATCATCTGACCATGGGGGTCAGTAGTGTTGTCACTGTCATCTGACCCCTGGCCTCTCATACTACAGTAGGTACAGCAGGTGAAGTTGAATGTGGAGAAATGTGAGCTGACACAATTTGAAGAGAACAAAAAACAGAAGAGGGCTTGATTAGTGCCAAGAGGCTGATTCCTCTCACTGGGGAGCCTAGAATTAAAGATCTCAGGATAAGGAGTTGGCCATTTAGGAATAAGGTGAGAAAAGAGGGTTGTAAATCCCTGCCTTGGAGGTTCTGTGAGTGTTTAGTCACTGAGTCTGTTCAAGATTAAGACTGATAGATTTTTGGGCACAAAGAGAACCAGAGGATATAGGGATTGGACGAGAAAGTGGAGTTGAGGTCAAACATCATCTCATTGAACGGTGGAGAAGGCTTGAAGGTCTTAGTCCTACTCTTGGTTCTATTTCTTACATTTCTTATGATCTTATGCATACTGCAACCCACAACTTTTGGGGTTGAAGTGCTTCCCTGAATACTGCACATCAAAGACTCTGAAAATGCACAAAGTTGGTGGTGTCCCATCAAGAATGGCACAGGTCCTGTTCTGGTGCTCACTTCCAGTCAAAAAACAGCCTGGGGTCATTTCAAGCTGTATTTGGGCCAGCTTGCAAGTTTTTGCAGGGCATCCTATTGGGCATGCAGTTAAGTACAGCCACGTTTTAACATTTCCCCCAACATTATCCTAATGTCCATGTCCAAATGTTCAAAGTACAAAGTCAATGCAAACTGTACAGAAACGCTAAAATGATGCTTTCCGTTCAAAACTAACAAACGTGGGCTGGGTTCGGGGATGCAGCTGGTGCAGACAGGGTGTAGAAGGTCAGGCCATGTCAGTTGGACCAGACGTGGGGTGTTGGGAATGATCAGGAACAGACGTAGATCATGTGAAGGTCAGAAACACCTGTGGAGTGGGAGTGGGAGTGGCTGCTACTGATATTATGGGAGACTGGAGACCAAGGCTTCTCATAACAGCCATGCACTGAATTTTTCTATCCTGCTACAACTGATGTTACTTCATTGGTATTGGTATTGGTTTATTATTGTCACTTGTACCGAGGTACAGTGAAAAGCTTGTCTTATGTACTGATCCTACAGGTCAATTCATTACACAGTGCAGTTACATTGGGTTAGTACAGAGTCCATTGATGTAGTACAGGTAAAAACAATAACAGTACAGAGTAAAATGTCACAGCTACAGAGAAAGTGCAGTGCAATAAGGTGCAAGGTCACAACAAGGTAGATTGTGAGGTCATAGTCCATCTCATCGTATAAGGGAACCGCTCAATAGTCTTATCACAGTGGGGTAGAAGCTGTCCTTAAGTCTGGTGGTACGTGCCCTCAGGCTCCTGATCTTCTGCCTGATAGAAGAGGAGAGAAGAGAGAATGACGCGGGTGGGTGGGGTCTTTGATTATGCCTAAGGCAAATGAACAAAAGCATGAACTTTCTGTACTCCCTGCACTGCAGGTCAATGCTAAGAGGTTACAATGCAAGGAGAGGAAGATAAATGAAGTCTACACAGTGGATTGGTATGGCCAGACAGAGTTTGTGATTCTGGAAGCAATACTACATCAAGGAAGCTTAGACCATCACTGGAGTCCAGAAAGGGTCAAGTACTCTGATGCTCACATTAAGGAATCTGAGCAGATAGGAGGGACCATAGTGTTTAGGAAGGTGTAACATGAAAAAAATTAACAAATAAAGACATTATTGAATAATTCAAAATTATTAAGGGAAATAGATAAATTGGACCCTGAGAGAAAGTTTGAATTGTCAGAATGCCCGGATCCAGTGGCTGAAACTCAGAAGATAGAAGGAGTAAAGTGTTTGATACTAGAGGGCATAGATTTAAGGTGAGAGAGGGAAAGTTTAAAGGAGATTTGAGCAGCAAGGTGTTTTTACACAGAGAGTGGTGTGTGGTGTGTGTCTGGAACGCACTGCAGGGAAAGTGGTGGGAGCAGATATGACAGTAAGTTTTTAAGAGACATTTAGACAGGTGCATGAATAAGCAAGGGGTGGGGTGGATGGGTGGGGTGACATCGACCATGTACAGGCAGATGGGTTTAGTTTAATTTATTATCATGGTCAGCAAAGATATTATGGGTCGAAGGGTCTGTTCCTGCGCGGGACTGTTCAATGTTCTATCCTTCTATGTATGGCTCCCAGCTTTGATGAGAGGTCATCACCCTGAAACATCTGTTTCTTCTTTCCCAGATGTTGCCTGACCAGCTGAGTATTTCCAGCATTTCTGTGTTTGTTTGTTACTGACATGTTTACCGGTGATCCTGGGCTGTTCACCTAACTCTCTGGACAATCGTTTCATACTCGGGAATGCTGCAAGCTCTGCTGCGCCCCGAATGCTGCACCTTTGCCTCCTTCAACATCATAGGGTCAACGAGACAGGGGCTGCACCGCGAGCCACAGGAGCAGGAGATCATTCTGCCTGGAAACCTGATCCTTATCCGAATCCCATCCACTGATACCATCAACATGCCTTGTTTCCGTTACACACTATACCCTTGCCTAACTGTAATCTATCACTCAGTTTTGACTTTCTCAGTTGGTCTAATATCAATAGTTTTGGGATGTAAAGGCTTACATTTTCTGGGACATATTGTTGAAATACTTGCTTTGCTTTTTGATATTAGCATATTTTACCCCATATTCCATGGTGCATTAGAATTTAGCACAACACTAACAGGGCTCCACCAGAGCTCTATATCTGCAACTGCATTTCCACCTCATTGTATTATAGTCCTTTTGAGACAAAAGTGAACACTCCACTACCCTTTTTAATTACTCTCGTACCTGTCCATTGTTTTTTGGTGACTTTTGCACCTATATCTGTAAATAGGGCTCCACAGTTTCCAGCTTCTCACTATCTTGAAAATGCTCTGATCTAATGTTTTTTGATCCAAAATATATAACCTTTTATTGTCCCACATGACATTCCATCTGTCACAGTTTCCCTTAAACCATCAAGGTCTCTTTTTAACTTTCAGCTCCTGCCTACACTATTTACTGTGCCAACTAACACCAGTTTTCATGAGACTTGCAAACATGGCTCTCCACTTATTCACCTAATGTATAGATAGACCCAAGGACACAGTACAGCTCCTGTGGGACAGGAAGGACACTTCATGCCACAATGGATAAATATTCATTATCCCTCATATCCCTAACAGATTCCCTAACGGTGAAGGACGCCTTCAATTGCATGTGCTCTCATTTTCGGAAGAGTCTTTCAGCTGAAACTTAATTGAAGGCCATTCAGATACTATCCATAGACACACTCCTATTTACAACAATGGATACCATCTCAAAAAATCAACTAGATTTATTAGATATGATTTATCCGTTATAATCTCCATGCAGTCTTTCCTTGCTTTCTCACCATCCTTTTACGGTTTCATGTTGAAATTGGCCGTTTAAAAAATAGAAGTACTGCATATATTGCAAATCTGAAATAAAAATAGAAAATGCTGGAAGTACACAGCAGTCAGGCACATGAGTGGTGAGAGGAAAACTCAATTTGTGGTTAAGTTTATTGATTTTCATCAGAACTAGAAAATATTAAAGCTGAATGCAAAAAGGCACATCAGAAAATGTAGGCTCAACTAACACACAAAAATAACCTGGTGAACATGATCACTTTTAACTTGGAGTCTTGGAATGAGCCAGTTAGTCTGTGAAGAATGGGCTCATAAGCAAAAGCAGTAATTTAAAGAATATTTCAGTCTGCAGTTGTGGAATTTTGATAGTCCCTAATCAAGAAGAAAACAAAGAAAATGGAAGGAATCTGAGAATGAAATATGTTGAAAAATATACACTTAAATCTTCAGATAAGAAGGATTTTTGAAGCTGAACTTATTGGAGAGTCCTTTTAAAGTTGGATGTGTAAGGAAGACACCACACTCTAAGAACTGTTGTTCTTATTTAGAGTTACTTGATATTAAAATATTTAATTGGTGACTCACCACATCTCCTGATTAAACAATATGTGACTCATTATTAATGATAATTAAATCCGGAATTCCTAGTGGGAGCAATGAAGCAATATAGGGAAGAACTGATTAGTAAGGTGGCTTTAATGAAATCAAAATTTACATACAGCAGAATTTTAGACAAAGCGGTTTCAGATCAACTTTACTGAACTCATGTTTGGGTTTTGGGTGACATTCGTAGGACTTATATTTATTGACCACCCCTAATTTCCCCGCAGATCATGTTGGGCTATGTTATCGGACTGCTGTAGTTCACGTGATGGCATTACTGCCATGATGCTTCTGGGTCTGGACTTCCAGGAATTTGACCCAGCACTGATGAGGCATCAAGAAACTGTGTTGAAAGACATTGGGTTATTATGTTACTTGGAGGTGATTGTGTTTCAGTACAGCTGTTCCCACTGCTTCTCCTTCAGGGCAGGGCTGCAATGTGAATATGTTAGGTTCAGCAGGCTTAAGTCTCCTTTACTTCAGAAAGTTGACCAAGTTTCCAGAATGAGGGAAATGGAAACTTGTTATTACTTCTTTCACCAAGCAACCTGATTGGCAAATGGACCAGAGACCCTCTGTCCCCAGTGCACTGGGCAAGTCATCAACTACTGGCCAGTACAGTTATAATCACAGAATCAGGAACTTACCCAGCAGCAGGCAGTCCATCATGCTAGTGCCATCTCCTTAAATGAGCTATCGAATGAGTCTCATTCCCCTTGGGGATTACCATTGAATCTGTTTTCATGCCCCTTTCATGCAGTATATTTCAAAGCTGATGTCACAGCAACGGATGTTCATTGTTGCAGTGCAGACCTTGCTGTGTTGACTGACCAGAGAGAGGCAGCCAGTATGTTTACCTCCTGACAGGGAAAAGCAGTGACGGCTGGCCATCATGGAAGGAATTGTGAGACAACTATTGCAAGATCAATCCACTGTGAGTAAAAATATTCCCACACTTTTTCTTAATGGTTATTCAGTAAATATTTGTGTCACAGTAACCACAAAGTTCCCAAACTTCATTCAGTACTCATTATGGCCTGGAGTGCTTCTATGGACCACAGAAGACCTGAGCTCCTGAGCCAAGCTGCTCCAGTACCTTCACAACACTGGGGAGAATGACAATGTGGAAAATTGCTCAAGAACGTCCTGTTCACACAAAACAGGAAAAATCCGCTCCAGCTCATTACGACCCAATGAGGACTGTGCGCTAGAGGTGAAGTGAGATTGAAATGAGAGTTGACATCAAGGCAGCATTTGACTGTGTGGCAATAAACAGCCCTGGCAAAACTGAAGTCAGTGAGCAGCTATGAGAAAACACTCCACTGTCATGGCTTTGCACAAAGGAAGGTGGCTGTGGTTGTTGGAGGGTAATCAGCCCAGTCCCAGGACATCACTGCTGGAATTCCTTGGGGCATCATCCTAATATATCACCAGCTCTTCAGCATCAGTGGTTCTCGGTCCTGGAACTCCCTACGTAACAGCACAATGGCATATCCTCACCAGGAGACTGCAGAGGTTCGAGACGGTGGCTCATACTCCCTTCACACAGACAATGAGATTCGGACAATAATGCTGACATTGTCAGTGACACTCAGATCCCAGAAACAAAGGTTAAAGAAGGGCTATATAAAATGAACATCAAAAAATCTTTGAGACCCAGTGCAAAGCAGCCAGTCACAGCACCTCACTGCTTACACTGAGCAACACAGGTTTACATTGACCAATAGTATGTAGAGCACATGTTTATTAATGCCTCAATTAAGTTCTAGCTAGATTATGGGATCCTGACTTGCATAATCATCAAAGACCAGAAACTGGATCTATAAGCAGCCACTTTTCATGTGCAAATTGCACATAGGTACAATGTTACCTGGGATAAATTAAACTAATGCTAATTTCTGAGTAAGATCAGGCCAGCTGGACCAGGCATCTCATATAAGATAAGATAAGATAAGATAAGATAAGATAAGATAAGATTTATTTATTAGTCACATGTACATAGAAACACATTGTACATTGAATGTAATTCAACTTGGCACAAGAGGCATTTTCTTGGCATTAGCTGCAGAGCTAATAATGTCATAGACAAGATATTTATTTATTAGTCACATGTACATCGAAACACACAGTGAAATGCATCTTTTGCGTAGAGTGCTCTGGGGGCAGCCCGCAAGTGTCGCCACGCTTCCGGCGCCAACATAGGACACCCACAACTTCCTAACCCGTACGTCTTTGGAATGTGGGAGGAAACCGGAGCACCCGGAGGAAACCCATACAGACACAGGGAGAACGTACAAACTCCTTATAGACAGCGGCTGGAATTGAACCTGGGTTGCTCGCGCTGTAATAACGTCACACTAACCACTACATGTCACACTTGGCACATTTGCTCCTATATCGGCATAAATTGGAGACTTTGAATGAACCTTTGTTCAACATACACAAAAAAACTGGAAGCAGCACACTGGTATTGCAAGTGATAGGTCAGTGAAATGGTCTCCACTCTGACACCAATGTCTTGAACATTCAAAACACCACCAGCATCACTGACTGTGGCCAATTCCCCAGTGTGAACTCTTTCATCTTGAACATCCTGTACATCACAACAGCGTGGGGCCACCTGCTGTGCAGCACCTGATCAGTACAGATCATCCATACACCATGAAGAACTCTGTGTCCCCTTACTCTCTGCTTTCCTTCTATCCAGCAGGTGCTGTGGGGAGAGTCATCTTAGGCCTGACACCTTTCCCCATTGACCTGCAGAGCAAAGGCTCAGCAGTTGCCACCTTTTCCATTGCCTCTGCCAGGAACCACACCGGTGCTGTTTCAGCACCACAGCTCTGCATCCAAACCATTATTGAGTTGTTTCTAACACACTTTTGACCAACTTCATGATGTTTTTGTGGAGGATGTAATTGGGTATCAGCATCACATACAGCCCACGTTTGGCATCTTAGTGGCATCAAGGGAGAAGGCACGGAAACAAGGGCTGAAGCCCCCGGGTCCAAGCTAACAGTCAACCATCCACTGACACAGTTCCTACATTCTCTTCAACCCCGCCCCCCCCCCACCCCCCCAGATTCTACCACTCACCAACACATTTGCAGTGGGCAGTTAACCTATCAACCTACATGTCTTTGGGACATGGGATGAAACCAGGACCCCGCATGGTCAAAAGGAGAACGTGCAAACGTCACCAAATTCCAATTTTGAACCATGTTTCCACTCCTGGGACAGGCAGCATAACACACTTTGGGTAATTTGTACTGTTATTGGCTGGGAGTGGGGAAGGGGAAGTGTGCGTAAAGTTGTCAATGATCTTTTATTAGGGAAGACTGGAGAGGTATGTTGCATATTTCCCACAGAAAGGCCGGCATGGCATGGTTTCATGTCAGTCCTCCTGTATTCAGCATAGCTTCCAGCAGCACACTCCTCAAAACCGGAGTGATCCCCTACATCTCAATCACTGTGTTTTAAAAGTGAATTAGTTCCATGTTTCAGTTCCATTTGTTCAGACTGCCAGGGATGAATGACTTTCCAATGTAAGAAGTGTGTGAGAGTCTTTACCTGCCCAAACGTGCTCATTGTTTATCCTCTTCAGCCAGGAGGGTGAAAACAACACGGCTTCTGATCCAACTTTGTTCAGATGCCTTTTGAAAAAAATGGGAAATGACAATTTGTTTTAAAATCTCAATGTAAAAATAACTTTCTTTAACCAAGTACCTCCCATATAGAATGGTGACAAAATACCAAAATAACACATCATAAACGAAACTTTATTTATGGCTTACGGATTCGTCAGCCTTACTGTCATTGAAAAGCTTCCTCATGGCATCTGATGAATCATAGTCGGTAAATTCATCCAGCGCAAAATTCATTGTCAGCTGAGATATTCTAGAATTATTTTATTGTTCTTTTAATGCATCAGATGAAGCAATCCAATACAAGTCTAGAGTGTAAATGGGTCTGAAATTAACAAAAAGGTTGTTGGCATGTATTAACTTAAAACATGTCTGTTCACTAAATCCTAGTGCTGGGTCAGTGTTTAAATAACCTCCACAATATATCAATTTGACAAGCTTTAATTGGCAAAATAGATTAAGTATGGAGATAAGTTTTCACCTTTAATATTCTTGCTATCAAGCTTTATGCGCAGGAAATGCGAGTCTATAATTTTGCATCTATTTATTTTATTGAAGAAGTCACTCATTGAACACCATAATGTATTTCTTCAATCATTGTTCTGTAAGAAAAAGCGAATTCCTATCATTTCTAACACTTCAAGGCTCATATTCGTTTTGTCCTCCAACACAGTGATCATTGTTCATGAAAAATAACTTACTGGAAAATTACTTTACCTATGCCTTGTGCACTTTAAAGAACTGAATCATATTCCTGTTGCAGATTTTATTTAAATGAAATGTGCTAAGTTCTAAGGGTTTCTCAGAAAGCACTCAAGATATTCTAAATGTTATCTGGTGCATCAATGTCCTTTTAATGTACTTGAAGCTGTGTAGATATTCCAAATATAGTTCTACAGAAGAGAATTATCTTGAAAGGACTGAGCTTTTAAAATAAAATGTCAAATATAACCTTTTTAGGACCATAATTGTAAGATTAATATAAAATGCTACATAACTGAAATGCAGTCAGAAACAACTAAGGAAAATATTTTACATCGCAGTAATTCCATTATTTCATTTATTACATGAGGAAAACTGAAGCATTGTTCTAATAAATTATAATGGGTACATTCAGAGGTAATGGACTCCCAAATGAAAATGTAAGCTAATGAAATAAACCATGATCAGTCACAATTCTGACTGCAACAAGCACCAAAAACTTCGATCCAAATTAATGGAGCTTAAAAAACGAAATATATTTTATACTCTCACAAAACACAGAACTCATTTATAAATGCATGTTGGTTTGCTAGTGAGATGAACTGTTTTGTGGTTTTGCCTCTAAGGACTGATTTGAAATAATTTTTTTGGTGGGAGTCAGTAAATCTAGTGTTTATTAAAAACAGTTGGTGAGGGAATTAGATTTGGGCTGGATTGCACTGATAGCTAACGAGTGGTCCTGTGGAGAGCTGCCAACAAACTGACGTGCACCCTATCGTGCATCCTTGCCCCCCATGCCTGCACTGTGCCAGATTGAGGAATGAGCTAGTATTTTACCCCTGGATTCTTCGGTAAGTTGCTAAGCCGAGGAACTGGATATATTTCATACTTTCAGCTTTACCCCACCTAAAGCTGCCTTATTCAGCACAGATGCAGCCCCCAACTTTCATTGAAAAGCTGCTCAGGCAAGTTTTTGTTTATTTTGAAAATCTGCAAAATAAAACTGCAGGTAATGAAAATCTGAAACAAAAACAGACAACGTTGGAGAAGCTCAGTAGGACAGGCAACGTCGGAATTTGGTTTGCTTTGTTTTTCTCAATTTCAGAGCGGGTTACTGCTTTCAATAAATTACCAGCAGGTTCATTAGTTTTTCAATAAAAGTATCTTTTTCAAATTAGTTCATGTTTTATAAGATTATTTCCAGAAGTCTCTGATGATAGCAGGAGCTGTCAGATGTCATGAGTGCTACAAGAGGCTGGGTGCTTGATTCCTGCCATTGCAGCCTAGCTGCGGATCACAGACGACTGCACCCAGAGAAAGCACAGCAATGATGGCATCACTGGTGCATTGGGAGCAGTGCAGCTGCAGGGCTGGCATGGGTTATGACTGCAAGGCAGGGCAGCGGTCAGCGCAACCTGGCCAGATGTAGTTGCATTAAACAGTATCCATTCACTGCGTGGATTTAATGGTGAAACGTCACACAACCAGTACAGCATCTCCACGGTGAAACGTCACACAGACTGTACAGCATCTCCACGGTGAAACGTCACACAGACTGTACAGCAGCTTCACACTGTCAAGTTATGACATCATATCTCTCCCAAATTGGCATATATGATATCATATATAATATTATTTTTATGAAGTGAAAATGAAAATAGAATACAAAAGACTGTGGTGTGCTCAGCAATTACTGAATTCTCGAAACAATTCAGAGGAAGACAGGAAAATGCACAATGAAAGTGTAAACGAGATAAAGGGATTAAATTGGAGAAAACAGTTTGGTTTTGAGTTGCAGAGAATGGGTGGGGAGGTATGGATTGGATAAATGGGATATCTCTGATAGAGTGAGGTACAGTTGCTGTGGGGATTAGTTGTGGCTGGAGTTATCCAGTTGATAGGAATGGGGACAGTTAAAGTAAGCATGGAATCTAATAGGTGAGGGCTGTTAGAGAGAGAGCTATGTTTCAGGTTAAGGGGACAGCCATTTTAGACTGAGTGGATTGTAAATCAGGGATTTTGTGTCCCGGAGAGATGTGAATACTAACTCATTGCGTCTATCCAAGGCTGAGGTGGATACATTTTTGGTCCATTAGGAAATCAACGGTTATGGGAATCAGCCAGGAGAATGATGAGGTCAAAGATCAGATCAACATGATCTTATTAAATGGCAGAGTAGGCTTGACGGGCAGTATGGTGCACTCCAGCTCCTAATGTTCTTCCCGAGAATGCTTCATGGATATCGGTCTCTGCTGAGAGCTCTTTGCCCTACCCAGTCCTCCCTTGTCCTACAACTTACACTGCTCTGTGTGCCCTGTGCTCATACTTCTAGTCAGGCTCTGCTGCAGAGCAGCTGGCTACTCCTGAACCCACATCTGGTTTGTGCAGAAACCTGAAGTCAATAAATTCTCCACCATCTGGCACTCCACTCGCTGTGGACTTCTGCAAATGACTACAACTGCAGAGACCGTCCGCACGTGGAGAGCCACAGCAGTGGCTGGAAGAAGTCCACTAGCACCCACAGTAATTATTGTTGACCCCTTTTAAAAGCATGGAAGGGGGTTCTTTCCTTCAGCTGCAGGGATGAGACATCAACACTTGACGGAGCTGGCGATGGCTATATACTATAAATGAATAAAAACACAACCTGATTGCTTGTCTGTGTTCAAGAGAAACATAGTGGACTAATTTGCAGTGCTGGGATGGAAGACTGACTGACATCTTGATGCACCTGCTGTTGATGCTTCTGATGGATATTCAGTGCATCCATACCGTTGCCCTCAGGTTGCCCATAGGTTTTCCCACTTTGTTATCCAAAGAGGTAATGCCCAAAGAGTGGATGAAATTATATCAAACAGATGAAGAGATGCAGTGGCAAAGGTGAGAGAAATAGAAAGGCAAGAACCAGAGATAAATAAGACTGTAAAGGAAGGTCTTCAGACAGAGTGAACGTTAGAACCATAGAACCATAGAACACTACAGCACAGAAAACAGGCCACTCGACCCTTCTAGTCTGTGCCGAAACGTTATTCCACTAGTCCCACTTCCCTGCACCCAGTCCATAACCTTCCAGACCTCTCCCGTCTATGTATCTATCCAATTTATTCTTAAAGCTTAAGAGTGAGCCCGCATTTACTACATCAGATGGCAGCCCGTTCCACACTCCCACCACTCTCTGAGTGAAGAAGTTCCCCCTAATGTTCCCCCTAAACCTTTCCCCTTTCACCCTAAAGCCATGTCCTCTCGTACTTATCTCTCCAAATCTAGGTGGAAAGAGCCTACTTGCATTAACTCTGTCTATGCCCCTCATCATTTTGTAAACCTCTATCATATCTCCCCTCATTCTTCTACGCTCCAAGGAATCAAGTCCTAACCTGTTCAATCTTTCCCTGTGACTCAACTCCTGAAGACCCGGCAACATTCTAGTAAATCTCCTCTGCACTCTTTCAATCTTACTGACATCCTTCCTATAGTTAGGTGACCAGAACTGCAAACAATACTCCAAATTTGTCCTCACCAATGTCTTATACAACCTTACCATAACATCCCAACTCCTATACTCAATACTTTGATTTATAAATGCCAGGATGCCAAAAGCCTTCTTTACAACCCTGTCTACCTGTGATGCCACTTTCAGGGAATTATGTATCTGAACTCCCAGATCCCTTTGTTCCTCCGCGCTCCTCAGTGCCCTACCATTTACTGTGTATGTCCTCCCTTGATTTGTCCTTCCAAAATGCAACACCTCACACTTGTCTGCATTAAATTCCATCTGCCATTTTCTGGCCATTCTTCCAATTGGTTCAGATCCCTCTGCAAGCTTTGAAATCCTTCCTCGCTGTCCACAACACCTCCAATCTTAGTGTCATCAGCAAACTTGCTGATCCAATTTACCACATTATCATCTAGATCATTGGAAAGGAGTGGAGTGAGCCAAGGGAGTGAGCCGATGACACGCCGTTAGTTCCACACAATAGAAATACAAAACAGTTCCACAAGCAAGAATCCAAACATAATAAGGATTTAAAGGAAAATTGAAATCTCACTTGTAAAGGAAAATTCTAAAAGATGAACAATAGATTGATTATCTAATGAAAAAGATAAAACGATGTTTTGGATTAAACTTTTCCTTGAAACACTCCTTCAATTTCCTTTAGAGCTGTTTTAGCTGCATTTTGTAATTGTCAGTAAGGTCCTCATTTTCCTTCATCGAGTTTTCCTTTCTCACCAGTACCTGAGGCTATGCCACATTTCCCACTTCCTTTCTCATGTTTCCCTTTCCAACATGTCTCGGCCTAAAACATTGACCAACCCTTTGCCTCCACAGATGTTTCTTGACTTGCTGAGTTCCTCTAGCAGTTTATTTTTTGGTCCAGATTCAAACTTCTGCAGTCTCCCGTGTTTCCAGCCTCTTGTCCTTACCTCTAATCCCGTCGGTTCCTGAATCTGCCATTTTCATCACCTACAGTGACAGTGGTGAGGCTGTGAAATCAATGGCTGACCACAATAAAAGCTACATAAACATTCAAGGTGAACATTGGTGGCACAGGAAGGGAGACAACAATTGAATGATCCATTGAAATGTCCCGAAACTTGCAACTTGTGACACATGTTGGTACAATACTGAAAATACTTCCACACATTAAAACCCAAATGTACAGAACAAACATTAATCCAGCAAATCATCAGTTAAGAAGCTCTGAGATATATTAGTTAGATAGAAGGGTATCAGGCTTTCTAAATGTTGAATTAAATTTTGTAGTAAATTAGAGTGTTTTGAGAATTTATTCCTTTAAATATATTCTATAGAGCAACAATACGAATGCTCAAGCCTTTTCACCCTCCACACTAAAACACACACATTACTCTCAACATATAAAATAACTACCAGCTCATTAAGCAGGTCTCCAGAAGTGTTGTGGGATTTAAATCAGGAAAGTTTCAAAGCTGCTGTTAGCAATTTGATTCACATTATTAAAGGTGCCTAGTGACATGATGCAATCCCACAGCTTCTCACAACACAATTCATTACATTAAGCTATTTTCTCAGTTGTGGGAAAGCTCTGACTAAATGAAGTTTATGACCTTTTTAATTACTAAAACATACACATTTACTGATCTATTACCCAAATAGATTTTAGACCTAATTAGCATGCAATTTGATTTATTTGTATAAATTTGAATTAAGTACAATTTCTTTTGACTTTTTGATCATGCAATTCATGTTTCCTTGCTGTACAGGAAAACATAGATAGTAATGGAATATTGTGTTTTTGATCCTCAAGAATCATCCCGCAAATATACACAATGTCCTACTTGGGTTGATTTTGCCGACAGTGAAGAGGAAATGACATTCTTGAAAAGAGTTGGCCACAAAGACGTAACAGGTTTTGTGACGAGCAGTGTGGTGTCATTTACAGGAGATTTATTGCATCCAGGAACGCCAGAACAAGTCTACAGATACAAGTACATAGTGGGAACACACTCATTACCCTCCAATTTGCAGGAACCTTTCCACAGAGAGCTATCATTGTAGTAAACTTGGCTTCATCCTGTCGAATATATTCCCTTTATCCTATCCATCCCTCCCATGTCCTTTCTGCAACTGACCATGTACTTGTTTTTTTCCTCTTTGTCTCAGATCTGGCAAAGGTTCTTCAACATAAAACCAAATGCTACAAACTAGTTGTGTTTTTCCAGCATTTCTGTTTTCATTACCTTCCTGCGTAGATTTGTGTCGTTAGCACATTTAACAACCGTACCTTTGGTGCCTTCATCCAAGTCACTCATAAATTGTCGAACCTTGAGGTCCTAGCATCGACCCCTGTGGCACAGCACTCATCTGATGATCACAGTAGGTAGCAACACTCACAGTGAAGACATCTGCGGGAACTCTGGAAGAGAAATCTATTACTTTGTAAGTCACACCTAGTGCTGCAAGTGATGAATCACAGGTAATAAATGCTTAGGCTGAATTGTCTTTCAGAGAGCCCTGTCGCCCTCTGGTCTGAACACACATACTGTCAACATCAAATCTTAGCCTTCTCCCTGCACCCTCCCAGTTCCACCCATTCATTATACATTGTTCACATCTATTTCATTATTCTTTCATCTACTTTTTGTCTTTTCCCTGACTGGGATGACTTGCCCATAGCATTGAGAACTTTTCACCTGTTTTGGGATTTTAAAAAAAATCCTCCTACAAAACAATGCGTTTGTCTTTTTTGTCCATTTAGATTCCTGTGAGGCACCTCGAGGTGCTTCACTGTCCTCAGGGTTTTACATCACCACATGTGGTTGTCATTAGCACAAACTAGCAAATGTGTACAGCAAAGGTACAAATATTGTTTTCTTTCCTTGCTGTTAGTACATTAGTGGGATCACGCTCGTTACACTCCAATTTGTAGAAATCTTTCCGCAGACTATAGAATCTTGGAAATGATAAACAGAGCTTTCACTGTCTCCATTAGACACCTTCTTCAAACCTGTAGACTATCACCTTGGGATTTAGCAATTTTCAGTCTCATTAACATTTCTAGCAGCTTTTCTTTTACGAACACAGTTTTCTTTTACATCCTCATTTGCACTGGACCTTTGGTCCTCGGTATTTCTGGGCAATTTTTGTTTGCCATGAGATGTACGTAGAACATACAACACTACAGCACAGTACAGGCCCTTCGGCCCACAATGTTGTGCCAACATTTTATCTTGCTCTAAGATCTATCTAACCCTTCCCTCCCACATAGCCCCCTATTTCTCTATCATTCATGTGCCTATCTAAGAGTCTCTTAAATGTCCCTAATGTATCTGCCCCCACAACCTCTGCCGGCAGTGTGTTCCATGCACCCACCACTCTCTGTGTAAAAAACTTACCCCTGACATCCCCCTTATACCTTCCTCCAGTCACCTTAAATTTATGTCCCCTCGTGTTAGCCATTGTCACACTGGGAAAAAGTCTCTGACTGTCCATTCGATCTATGTCTCTTATCATCTTGTACACCTCTATCAAGTCACCTCTCATCCTCCTCGCCAAAGAGAAAAGCCCTAGCTCACTCAACCTATCCTCATAAGACATGCTCTCCAATCCAGGCAGCATCCTGGTAAATCTCCTCTGCACCCTCTCTAAAACTTCCACATACTATCTATAATGAGGTGGTCATGTTATATATGTGTATAAATTTCTTACATATCAATTTATTGTTAAATCTCCTAATTTCAAAACAGGGAGTTCTAGATTTAGATTCTGCCACAAGATGATGAAACTTCTCCACGTTTACTGCCAAAACTCCTCAAGTTCTTGTATGTTTTACTCACTCAGTAACCTGAAAGAGAACATTATTTATATTTTTATTATCTTAAATTAAAGGTTAATTGTTGATACGATTATGTTTTATTATTTAGATGCTTTTGTTGATGGTTATTTATGTGCAAAAGCTGTTTTGAAAAGAAGTCTAGAGCTCTGAAACAGAATTTTTACACTTAATCTAATTGGAAAAGCCTTTTTGATTTATGAATTTTTGTTTAACAAAATGTTTTCCAGGAATGCAACCCTTCTGTAAATTGAGGAACTGTGTATGCCTCTATTTAAATAAATAATGTCCCTCTACCCCTCCCCTCCCACCCCCACCACTTCCAACGTCTCCAATGCATAAAATTGATAAATTTCTTATCTGCAGGCAAGTAAATTAAAGGAATATATTAAAGAAACAAGTCTCAATAAAAATTCTGTGGTAATCCTTCCCCAATATCTGTAATTAAGGTGCCCCACATAGAGTGACTTATCTATCTCTTCCAGACCTTCTTTTCAAAGAATATTGCAAACATAATATTGAGCTGCCTTCTCTGGCCGGTTAATCAAAATCTATCCAGCTCTTAAAGTTCCCCATATAAAAAAACACTTAAAGGCCGGAAAATTCACTGAATTACATGAGCCTTTAAGGAATTGTTTGACAATTGCATAGAAATTTTTGGTTTTAATTTCCATATAATAATAGGAAACTCAATATTACATGTTGCTATAGCAGTATTTTTAAATTTTAAATTTTATTTACAGTGTGGTAACAGGCCCTTCTGGCCCAACGAGTCCACGCCGCCCATTTTAAACCCAAATTAACCTACCCGTACGTCTTTGCAATGTGGGAGGAAACCGGAGCACCTGGAAGAAACTCACTTTCACACGGGAGAACGTACAAACTCCTTACAGACAACGACAGGAATCGAACCCCGAATACTGGCGCTGTAATAGCGTCGCGCTAACCGCTACACTAATTTTCATTAAAACTTATGACTTAGAATTGTTTGCAGAAGTCAACAATGTGTTATGTGGTACTTGTGTGGTTCAGAGCCGTATCTACCTTTGCAGTAGGTTTTAGTATGAATCTGACCTACAACTAGAAGAAAGCAGCAGTATTAGAACATAGAACATAGAACAGTACAGCACAGAACAGGCCCTTCAGCCCAAAATGTTGTACCGACATAGCTATTCCCTCCTACCAACAGAATGCCCATATCCCTCTATTTTCCTCTCATTCATGTGCCCATCCAAGCTCCTCTTAAAAGCTCCCAATGAATTTGCCTCCACCACCTTATCAGGCAATGCATTCCAGGCATCTACCACTCTCTCAGTAAAAAACGTACCCCTCACGTCGATTCTGAACCTACCCCCTCACCTTAAATGCATACCCTTTGTTTACCATTGTATTACCATTGTTTTAAAACATTCTCTGATATTAATGTGATCTAACTAATTAACTAACATGTTACCTGGCCACATGAAGTCTAACAAAGCTTTTATATGTACTTCCCCAGGATCCAAGCCTGTTTAATCAACATACCCTGGGAGATAAGACACTGTCAGATGGGGGGACAAGCAGAGCCGTCAGATTCTTCACAATATAAATGGCAGTGGTTGCAGTTCATGCTTGTGTTATAATGGGTGGGATTGAAGAGAATGCCGAGTTGCTTAAGACCCCTGAAAATCAAGGATTTTGATGTATTAGCACAGTATGAGCTTGGACAATTGGTCAGTTCATCCAGTGGTCATCCTGTCTGTGGATGAAACAATCGTGACAGTTGACATTGGTTGCAGTTTAGTCATCCTTGTGAGCCACAGGGAGATCAGAATGAGAAGGAATGCCCAGGTTTACAGCACTGAGGAATTGATTTGCCCATGGCATTTGTGGGGAGCTGGAGCAGCAGAGGCCAATTCTTTCACCTTGCTAAAAATGTATTTTTGCATGGAGAAGATCTTCTTTCAGTTACACTGAACTGCTGTCTTATGAGAGATAACACATTTAAAAATTACTAACTTCAGTTCCAAAGAATCATACCATAGGATAACTTAAAGAGATTGATATTTCAAAAAAGTCCAACAGTAATCCGAGTTACAACTAAATAAAGCCAAAATATCTTTTAACTTTCCATGATAACATGTAAAAACTACAGAAATCTGCAATTCACTGCTTACTGGTATAAAGCCAGTCTGCAATTTAGATAAAGGACAATTTATTATTCATTCATGGTGTTTCGGCAACTTATGGATTCCATTCAGAAATTTGAATCCAATTTACCACTTCATTGTAATTACTCACTCTAGTTTGTGAGCAATGACTTCTGTGTCTGAAATTTATTCTGAAGAAAATATTAAGCTTGAGGTCCTAACTAAAGAGGTTGTGTATATAACTATTTAGAGAGCTGCAACATTTCACAGAGACTGTCACAAGAACAATGAGAGGTCACTAGCAAATTAGGAAGAACAGAGGACAGAGGTTCTCTTTAAACATGAACTTTTGAGGTGAATGTGCTTCATGTTATATTTCTCCCAATAATAATTAGCACTTAACATGTGGAAACCTGCCAGAGACAACTGTACTAAGATAAGCCCAGGTATAAAAAATATCCTGGATGGAATTGCATCATTGAGTCATGGATGAAATAAAATCTTTGTTATGGTGAAGTTACATCATTGCATCCTGTGTGGAACTGGGTCATTGTGCCCTGCATAGATTGATGTTTTCATGGAGACACAGGAGACTGCAGATGCTCTAATCTGGAGCAACACTCAAAATGCTGGAGGAGCTCAGTGGATCAGCCTGACCGACTGAGATGCTCCAACATTTTGTTTGATGTTTTCACATCTTGAATGGGAGCATGTCACTGAGCCCTGGGTAAAATGCTCTGGTTGTTGCTAAGAGTCTGCAGGTGCTTAGAGATTTCTAGAGATGTTTAAAGCTGTTGAAATCTATAGGAAATAGTTTGCTGATTGCTGAAGGTCTTTGTCCTAACTTCAATTGTTCTTCACCAATCAATTGCTCCCAGACATGACTGCATTCATGTGCATTTCCCTTGGAATATGGCATGACTGGAAGAAAGTGCAGAGTTCACACAGATCGGAGAAAGCCACTGGGAGGAGAAGAAAGGGGAGAAGGTCTCTCAGCAAGAACCTGTATCAGCCTAGGGTGTTCAGGGAACAATTCTCCTGCCTTAACCTGAGCAAGGAACAATGTCAGATATTTGTGCTTCAGTTAGGATATGCCCACTGAAAGCTGCAACCTGCTCCAGCCACAATATCAGAGCAGGGAGAGGGCCACAAACCCCACGGGCTGTCAAGATGACCTTGTACATGTTGAGGTCCTCACAGGCTAAAGATATTTGAAATGTCTTCTAGTTTTCTGTGTCCTGCAGTTGTCTGTTACAATAAGGTCTGCAATGATGCTCTGCACAAGTAGTCTGACTAAATTTGTCTCCTGTTTAGAAGCAAGCAGCAGGTGGAATTAGCCATAAGTTTTTGAGAATTGTAGGCTGTCTCAGGGTGACGGGGGCCACTGGTATCCTGCAGGCCACTTGGTGGATATCACATGAGAACTCTCATATTAGCTACAACCTTATGGATCCAGCTCTGCATTAATCAAAGCTCACATTTAACATGCAAAGTCTTCAGTACACCTTCACGAATTAGCACTGCCTTAGCATCTGCACTACTAGCTTCAGAAATGGTAAAGTATATCATTGTAGGGGGCTGTGTCCTCAGCCCCTTGCTCTATTCCCTGTACACTCATGACTATGTGGCCAGATTCTACTCTAACTCCATCTACAACTTTGCAGGTGATACCACCGTAGTGGGCCGTATCTCAAATAATGATGAGTCAGAGTACAGGAAGGAGATAGAGAGCCTAGTGGCATGTTGTCAAGGCAATAACCTTTCCCTCAATGTCAGCAAAACAAAAGAGCTGGTCATTGACTTCGGTGTTGGGGAGGCAGGGGGGGGGGAGTCAGGGCACATGCTCCTGTCTACATCAATGGTACTGAGGTTGAGAGGGTTGAAAACTTCCAGAACCATTCCTGACTCTAATGATTCTTGAAAGATCACTACGAATGCCTCCACCATCTCTTCAGCTACCTCTTTCAGAACCCCGGGGTGAAGTCCATCTGGTCCAGGTGACTTATCTACCTTCAGACCTTACAGTTTCCAAAGCCCCTTCTCCCTAGTAATAGCGACTGCACTCACTTCTGCCCCCTGACTCTCTCGAATTTCTGACACGTTGCTGGTTTCTTCTACAATGAAGACTGACACAAAATACTTATTCAGTTTGCCTGCCAATTCTTTGTTCCCCATTACTATGTCTCCAGCGTCATTTTCCAGTGGTCCAATGTCCACTCTTGCCTCTTTTACTCTTTATACATCTGAAAAAAATGTTGCTATCCTCTTTTATATTATTGGCTAGCCTACCTTCAGATTTCATCTTTTCTCCCCGTATTGCTTTCTTAGTTGCCTTCTGTTGGTCCTTAAAAGCTTCCCAATCCTCTAGCTTTCCACTAATTTTTGTAATATTGTATGTCCTCTCTTTTGCTTTCATGCTGTCTTTGACTTCCCTTGTCAGCCACGGTTGTCTGATCCTCCCTTTAGAATGCTTCTTCTTCGGGATGAACTGATTTTGCGTCTTCCGAATTATTCACAGAAACTCCTGCCATTGCTGCTCTACCATCATCACTGATAGGGTCCCCTTCCAATCAACTTTAGCCAGCTCCTCTCTCACGCCTCTGTAGTTACCTTTACTCAACTGTAACGCCGATACATCTGATTTTAGCTTCTCCTCTCAAACTACAGGGTGAATTCTATCATATTATGATCACTGCCTCCTAAGGGTTCCTTTACCTTAAGCTCCCTAATCAAATCTGGTTCATTGCACAACACCAAATCCAGAACTGCCTTTTCCCTAGCTGGCTTGACTGCAAGCTGCTCTAAAAACCATCTCGTAGGCATTCTACAAATTCCTTCTCTTAGGATCCAGTACCAACCTGATTTTCCCAGTCTACCTGCAAATTGAAATCCCCCTGGACCACTGTAACATTGCCCTTTTTACATGCTTTTTCTATCTCCTCTTGTAATTTGTACCCCACATCCTGGCTGCTAGGCCTGTATATAACTCCCATCAGGGTCTTTTTACCCTTGCAGTGCCTTAACTTTACCCACAAGGATTCTACATCTTCTGATCCTATGTCATTTCTTGCCAAGGATTTGATTTCATTTTTTACCAACAAAGCCACCCCACCCGCTCTGCCCAACTGCCTGTTTAGCTCCCAGCTGTGATCTTCCTTCAACCACGACTCTGTCTGCGATGCCCACAACGTTGTACCTGCCAATTTCTAACTGCGCTACGAGCTCATCTCCCTTGTTTTGTATACTGCGTGCATTCAAATATAACACCTTCAGTCCTGTACCCACCACCCCTCTTCTCAAATTTGTCTCCATGTTGCCTGAAGTTAAATTCTTATCCCTTTCTAAACTTTCTGTCTTATTCTTTATTCTGGAGACTTCAGTAACCTCTCCTGCACGCTTTTTCCCTCTCCTTTACTTTTCCAATCTGTTGAACCCACCCCCCTACTATTTAGTTTAAAGCCCTACCCACAGCCCTAGTTATGAGATTCGCCACGACCCTAGTCCCAGCGTGGTTCAGGTGGAGCCCGTCCCATCAGAACAGCTCTCTCCTTCCCCAATACTGGTGCCAATGTCCCATGAATTCAGACCCACTTCTCCCACACCAACCTTTGAGCCATGCATTTAACTCCCTGATCTCATTGACCCTGTGCCAAATTTGCATGTGCTCAGGTAGCAACCCAGCGATTATTACTATACCATCCCCAATTACAACTACACTTCTCTTCCCTGCCCCCTCGTGAATGGCTCCCTGAACCACGGTGCCACGGTTCGGTTGCTCATCCTTCCTACAGCCCCCACCCTCATCTTACAAATGGAGTGTGTCGTGTTTTCAAGTGGTGTCACCCAAGGACAACATGTTAATTAGAAGTAGATGACACCCAAGATACATGCTGGGGATCTACCCAAGAGTTCACCTTCTAGGGTGCATGTTGTTGTATCTTTGTATTTACCTTATATTGTACATCTTTAATCTGCAATTCACCTTTCACACATGGCATCCTTTTATTGTGAGCATCTAATGTGACCAGTGGCTAAATTAATTGTGTGTGAAACCCTTTGATCCACCTCTCCTAGTCATGACTAATGAACTGCTGCCTGTTAATAAATCAGTAGACTGCACTCACAGCAGTGTAATATTTCTGTATGATTCTTAATGTAACCAAAATCAGATCATGTAAAATAGAACACTAAACAGAGAACTTGCCATCTTTTGCCGGATTGGTTATCTGATAAATGATTGATGTGATTTCTATTGGAATACCTTGTTGTTATTTAATGATTTCTTCGAAGTGCTTGAAGAAAGTGATGCTTTTGAAGCAGAAAGAATCAAAGCAGTTTAAAAACAGGTTCTCCAACTGATATTCAAAGTTAATACATCTTACGCAGAAGACAAATGTTTCATAAGGGGTTCCTCTGTCAAACGAGTTAAGGAATCCTTAATCTGGTGTGAAATGAAGGTCAGATCCCTTCAATCTACTCAATTATTAACTTAGATAATTGAATTCTTTTAATTAATGAGAAGTTTTAATTAATCTTCTGTATTTTATGTAGGTTTTCCTTTGTAATAGATTGGTTTGGAAAATTGCCAACGTTGTTCCATTATTTGAAAAGGGTAGAAGAGATAAATAAGGAAATTATAGGCCTATTAGTCTAATGTTTGCTGTGGGGAATGTTCCACCAATCTGTCACTAGAGACAGAATGACTGAGCACTTGCACAAACATAAACTGGTCTGAATGTTATTTGTGAAGGGTGAGTCATGTCTGATGAACTTAATTGAATGTTTTGAGGAGATAACTAAAGCGGTATATAAGGGAGCGTGCATGGATTTTAATTAGATGATCTTCCAGAAGCTATTCATTTAAGTTCTGTGCAAGACTATCAACAAAAAGAGAACACAAGAAATTAGGGGGAACCTCTGGATTTAGAGAGAGATAGGAAACAATGATTAAAGTTACGAGTGATGTGTGATGTGAATGGGGGGGGGGGGGGGGGTGGTCACAGACCGTCACAATGTCTATAAATGATTTGGATATAGAATAGAGAGACAAGTATCCAAGCTTTTTCTGATGACATTAAATTAGATAGCAGGGCAGAGGTGTGAAGAAAGTTGGACAGGGACATGGGCGGGAAATTCCCTGCTGGAGTTAAAGTCGAAGAGTAAAATCACCCACTTTGGCCTCAGAAAGGTAATGCAGAATATTTTGTAAATGATGTGAAGCCAGGAATAGTGGAGGAACCAAAGATTTCAGAGTACATAAATCAGTATCCAAGCTTTTGCTGATGACAATAAATTAATAAAACTGATGGAAACGTGAAAAAACAATGTGGAATGTTGACTTTTATCTGACAGAGCCTGGGATTCCTGTTGTGATACCACCTCCTGCTGGTGTAAGGTAAATTCCTTCTGTATACTATTCAGTTTTGGCTACCTCAGCTAAGGAAAAGTAAGTACAGCTCAGGTTCATCGCAATGATGCCAGGGTTAAAGATGTTACATTTGAAAGACAGATTACACAACCAGGCACAAGTATAGAGGTTACACTACTAGGTTTGTGCATCAGAGGCCTAGACTAATAACTATGAGTTTAAATTCCACAGTGACAGGTTATGATTTGTATTAAAATAAATCTGGACTAAAAGTTACTTTCAGTGTGGTGACCATGAGTCTATCGGATTGTCATTATGATCCAACTGCTCATTAGTGTCCTTGAAGAAGGAAACTAAACATCCTCCTCTCACTGGGCTCTGGACCACAGGCCTACACTTGACTCTGAGCTGACCTAGCTTTACAAAGCCTCCCAGTTGTATCAAATCGCAACAAATAAAAATGAAGAATTAAAACAAGGTGGACCATCAAGGAATCAGAATTAATCAGCCTCCAGCCAGGTCAAATATGGAAAGTTAATTAAAATGAATCTGGAATACAAAGCTACCTCCTTAACTAAAACCCAGGGAATTGAGGGCATATTCAACTAACTAGTTAAGCAACAGCACTGTTCAATACATCAGTCCCAGACACTGCACCATCATCCCTGCATGTCCTTCAATCCATGTTAATGGAAACCAGGCACAGGCAGCTTCCAACAACAAGGCATGACAGGGACGGTGAGAGGAGCGTGTTCAGAATCAGAATCAGGTTTATCATCACTGACGTATGTCATGAAATTTGTGGCCGCAGTACAGTGCAGCTCATAAAGACATTGTCACAAACCAGCAACAAAAGAAACACACTGAGCATGATTCAGTGTTAAAAACTATTTTATTAATCACTACTTATGGTAATACGTAAAATAAAAGTAAAAAAAAAATGTTAGTATGTTAAAATTCAAGAATGTTAAACCTCGAACGTTAACCCCAAACTAAACTCTTCGTGTGTGTGTGTGACAAAGTCCAAAACTCCCAGTTCCGGAATGGTTCTTAAAGTTCAGTTCCGCAAGCCATAAGGTGAAACATGAGCAAGGGCTTCTTCAACAACCACCGTTGTCTGAAGATAAGATGTAGATGTAGAAAAACATAGAGAGAGTACATACGAAATCCAGATGTTCCACGATGGAACCCAAACGACACTTCAGTGTTTACTCGGTAGTGACTTCCTCACCCCGAAAAGCATCCGAACCGTGGTCGTCCACACACAAATACCTGTTTCCTTCTACAGGTCAGCAACAAAGTGAACTCCACCGGATTACTTCCAACTTCCATACATGGATTTCAGTGGCAAACACAGTTATTGTTTCTCATCCATCGGTAGAGAAAACAAGCAGGCTGGTGTCTCTCTCCCTTCTCTCTCTCTTTCTTCTTCTTCTTCAACAACGTCATTACGTCCTTTATCTTCTATTGACGTAAGCACGCCCCACACACACATACACACACACTCTCTATCTTAAAGGGACTTTCACTGAGTCCATAACACCTCCCACCTAAAAAAAAAAATTTTTCCCAAGAAAAATTCAACCGCGCATACAGTTAGTAATGTTAATAATTATCATGTTACACAACTACAGACTATCAGATTAGTACAGATACATGTTTCCCATTTAACATCGGGAAAGACAATCAGCAATCACATTATCTTTGCCTTTAATGTGAGTTATCATGAGATCAAACTCTTGCAAAATTAAACTCCAGTTTAACAGCCTTCTGTTCTTGTTTTTGACTCGGCTCAGAAACACCAATGGGTTATGATCTGTATACACAGTCAATGGTTTCTGAGCGGTGCAAACATATACACTGAAATGTTGCAAGGCTAAAACAAGCGACAGTAATTCTTTCTCTATGGTGGAATAATTCTTTTGATGCTCATTAAATTTCTTTGAAAAGTAAGCTACAGGATGGTCAATATCATCAAGGTCACCCTTCTGCAACAACACAGCTCCTGCAGCTTCATCACTGGCATCTACTGCTAATGAAAATGGCTTTTCAAAGTCAGGTGTTCTGAGCACAGGATCGTAGCATAAAATGGCTTTCAGCTTCTCAAATGCTTCTTGACAAGAATCTGTCCAAACAAACTTTACTCCCTTCTTCAGAAGATTAGTTAGGGGAAGAGCAATATCAGCAAAATTTTTACAAATTTTCGATAATATCCAACCATTCCCAAAAATCTTCTAACAGTCCTCGTACCTGTGGGAATAGGGAACTCAGATATTGCTTGAACTTTTGCCTGAACAGGAGCTTGCTTGCCTTGACCTACAACATAACCAAGATACGTCACAGTGGCATGGCCAAATTCACTTTTAGCCAAGTTAACTGTAAGGTTAGCCTTGGAAAGTCTTTCAAACAACCTTTCTAACGCAGAGATGTGATCTTCCCAAGTATCATTCCCAGTCACTAAGTCGTCAATGTAGGCATCTGTATGTTTTAACCCATGAATCACTGAATTAATCATTCTTTGAAATGTTGCCGGAGCATTTTTCATTCCAAATGGCAAAACATTGTATTCATACAATCCAGAAGGGGTTACAAAGGCTGAAATCTCCCTTCCTCTATCTGTTAATGGAACACACCAGTACCCTTTTAATAAGTCAATCTTTGTAAGAAATTTTGCCTTTCCCACTCTGTCTATGCAATCATCCACTCTAGGAATAGGGTAAGCATCTGACTTTGTTACAGCATTCACTTTCCTGTAATCTGTGCAAAATCTAACAGTTCCATCAGGTTTAGGTACAATAACACAGGGCGAACTCCAATTTGAAGTAGAATGTCTAATAATATCATTTTCCAACATGTATTTTATTTCCTGATCAACAAGTTTACTTTTTTTCACATTCATTCGATATGGGTGTTGTTTGATTGGTTTTGCATCCCCAACATCAACATCATGGGTAATTATCGATGTTCTGTTTGGAACATCTGGGAACAGATTTTTAAATTTTAAAATTAATTCTCTCATCTGTTGTTTTTGTGAAACTTGTAAATGGTCCAACTTCGTTTCAAGGTTCTCCAGGATATTTTGGTTTTTCAGTTTCGATGGAACAATATTTGGTCTAAATTGGCCTTCCTCAACATCAACATCAGGTATTCTAGAAACAACCTTTTCACCATCCACCAAGGCCACAACTGAATCCCTCTCATAATAAGGTTTTAGCATGTTTACATGACAGAGTTGTGTTTTCTTGCGTCTATCTGGTGTTTTGATTATATATGTTAGATCAGTCACTCGAGATTCAATAACATAGGGTCCAGAAAAGCGAGCTTGCAAGGGATTATTTTGGCTAGGGAAAAATACCAACACCTTTTGCCCCACTGCGAATGTCCTAGGCCGAGCACGTCTATCAAAATATGTCTTCATTCTTATCTGGCTTGTTTTCAAATTCTCTCTCGCTAGCTGGCAGACTCTCTCCAACCGAGTTTTAAATTTTTGGACATAGTCCAACAGACTCAAGTGAACTTCCTCATTAACCCATTGCTCTCTCAACAACTCCAAAGGTCCTCTCACCCTATGTCCAAACACAAGCTCAAACGGACTAAATCCGATTGACTCCTGGATCAATTCTCTAACGGCAAACAAAAGTAAATGGATACCTTCGTCCCAATCCTTGGTGTTTTCAAAGCAATAAGTCTTCAGCATATTTTTGAGAGTAGAATGAAATCTCTCCAGAGCTCCTTGAGATTCTGGGTGATATGCAGATGATACAATCTGCTTTGCTCCCAGCTCATAGACTATTTGTTGAAAAATTTTTGACATAAAATTACTACCTTGATCAGATTGGATTTCTTTTGGCAAACCAAACAAGGTAAAAAATTTTACAAGAGCCTTTGACACTGTCTTGGCCTTAATATTTCTAAGGGGTATTGCCTCTGGAAATCTAGAAGTGGCACACATGATGGTTAACAAATACTGATTTCCAGTCTTAGACTTTGGTAAGGGGCCAACACAGTCCACAATCACCTTCGAAAAGGGTTCACCAAAAGCAGGAATTGGTTTCAAAGGAGCCACAGGGGGTTTTTGATTTGGTTTACCTACCATCTGACATGTGTGGCAGGTTCGACAAAACATCACCACATCTTTTCTCAAACCAGGCCAATAGAATTGTTTCAAGATCTTCCCTACAGTTTTATTCACCCCAAAATGACCACCCAAAGGCATACTATGGGCCAGGTTTAAAATCTCATCCCTATAAACTTTTGGAACAACAACCTGATGAATAACTTCCCATTCCTCATTAACAGGAACATGAGGAGGTCTCCATTTCCTCATTAACACTCCATTTTTGACATAGTATCCAGTTGGCACTTTTTCAATCTCCTCACATGAGAGAGCTTTTTCTTTCAATTCTGTCAACTCAGGGTCCTTTGTCTGTTCCACCATAAAATCCTTCCTCGACAAAGACAAATCTTTAAATTCAGGCTCACTATAAGGATGTTGATCCTCCAGTGAAGACAGAAAAGTCTCAGATAAGGCATCAAAATTTTCTTCCTGTTTAGGACTGTCACAAGGAACTACATCAGACTGCACCGGACTGTCTGTCTTGGCTAATTCTTTAGCTCTAGCTCGAGTCACCGCACATGATGGGTAAACATCTGAATCATCCTCAGACTCATCAATCCTTGGTTTGGTTGTTAACCGTACCACAGGATCACTTTCTCCATTTGCAAGGTCATTTCCCAATAACAAAGAAACTCCTTCCACTGGCAAACTAGGTCTTATCCCTATCTCGACTGGTCCTTCTACGAACTTTGACTTTAAAATCACCCTGTGAAAAGGGACAGACATGGTCTCACCTGTAACGCCTCGTACTAGATTTACTTCACCAGTGTCACTTTCTTCACCAAAATTTAAAACACTGTCCAGCAAGAGAGATTGACTAGCCCCAGTATCTCTAAGAATTTTCACTGGCACCTGGGGTGACTCATCATTCAGTGAAACAAAACCCTCTGATACATAAGAACGGAATTCTTTTCTCACCTCCTCCAACTTTTCCGCTTTTCCCTCTTGCAAGGACTGATCTTTAACAGCATCTCCTAAACCTTTTTGATTTTTAATTGCCTGAAAGCAAGCATTGGGCACAGCTTCCTTCTTTTTCTTCAAAAGGGCACAATTAGATATCACGTGGCCAGGTTTCCTACAGTAATAACAAGTACGCTCAACAGATTTCTCCAGCCCTGGCTTCTTTTCATCTTTTCCTTTTTGATTACCTCCCAATTTAATCTCTGGTTTACCTGGATTGTCTTTGTAACTCTTTTGAAAGGTTTTAGGTTGTCCCCATTTGGATTTATGGGTTAAAGCATAATCATCTGCCAACCTAGCAGTTTCTTGTAAAGTTTCCACTGCCTTTTCATTTAAATATGTTGTTAATTCAGCTGGAACACATCTTTTAAAGTCTTCCACCAGTATCAATTCTGTCAATTTATCGTAATCCCCATCTACATTTTTAGCCAGGCACCATCGTTCAAAACATATTCTCTTTCCATTGGCAAATTCCATATAAGTCTGATCTGCAGATTTCCTCAAGTCTCTGAATTTTTGTCTATAAGCCTCAGGGACCAATTCATAGGCCTTCAATATAGCTTGTTTTACCTTGGTATAATCAGCTGCATCCTCAGCAGACAAAGCAGAATAAGCTTTTTGAGCTTTACCTTTAATCACACTCTGTACCATAAGAGCCCATCCTTTCCTTGGCCAGTTTGAACTCACAGCAACCTTTTCAAAATGTTGGAAATACTGATCAACCTGATCTTCCTCAAAAGGAGGGACTAATCGAACCTCCCTGCTGGCTGAAAAACCATCATCAGAATCAGATTCCGAACTCCTACGCTTCATTTGTAACTCATGCTGCCTCTTTTTCTCCTCGTTATCCAGCTCCATCCTCTTCAATTCCATCTGCTTCATTGCTAGATCAGCCTCTATCTTCATCTGAGTTAGCTTTTGTTCAGTCTCTAATTTCTTTTGTTCGGCCTCTAATCTCTTTTCCTCTCGTTCAGCTTCTATCTTTAACTGGGTTTGCTCGCGTTCAGCTTCTATCTTTAACTGGGTTTGCTCTCGTTCAGCTTCTATCTTTAACTGGGTTTGCTCTCGTTCGGCCTCTAATCTCTTTTGCTCTCGTTCAGCTTCTAATTTATTTTGTTCTCGTTCAGCCTCTATCTTTGCCAGCTGCACCTGTGCCTCAGAAATTGCTATTTCACTGCCAGGAAACTGTTTTAACACTTCCTTCTCAAACACTTTCTTTTCCACATAATGGCCAGCTATCAGTCTCTGAATATCTGCCTTTCTCATAGACTGCTTTACTTCTGTAAGGTTTAGCCTTGTAGCAATCTTTATCAGATCATCCTTTTTCGCCACCTCCAATCCCTTTTGGGTTGGTGACTCCAAAAATGCCTTAATATCCATTGCTGCTGGTTTCCACACACACAAGCCAATTAAAAAGAATTTATCAGACCTCCCTCAAAAACCTTTGGATTGAATCTCGAACAAATTTCGTCAATCTGGGGTACAATCCCAGACGATACTCGTTAACCTTGGGAACTATCCCGGATGAGCCCCCAATTTTGTCACAAACCAGCAACAAAAGAAACACACTGAGCATGATTCAGTGTTAAAAACTATTTTATTAATCACTACTTATGGTAATACGTAAAATAAAAGTAAAAAAAAATGTTAGTATGTTAGAATTCAAGAATGTTAAACCTCGAACGTTAACCCCAAACTAAACTCTTCGTGTGTGTGTGTGACAAAGTCCAAAACTCCCAGTTCCGGAATGGTTCTTAAAGTTCAGTTCCGCAAGCCATAAGGTGAAACATGAGCAAGGGCTTCTTCAACAACCACCGTTGTCTGAAGATAAGATGTAGATGTAGAAAAACATAGAGAGAGTACATACGAAATCCAGATGTTCCACGATGGAACCCAAACGACACTTCAGTGTTTACTCGGTAGTGACTTCCTCACCCCGAAAAGCATCCGAACCGTGGTCGTCCACACACAAATACCTGTTTCCTTCTACAGGTCAGCAACAAAGTGAACTCCACCGGATTACTTCCAACTTCCATACATGGATTTCAGTGGCAAACACAGTTATTGTTTCTCATCCCTCGATAGAGAAAACAAGCAGGCTGGTGTCTCTCTCCCTTCTCTCTCTCTCTTTCTTCTTCTTCTTCAACAACGTCATTACGTCCTTTATCTTCTATTGACGTAAGCACGCCCCACACACACATACACACACACTCTCTATCTTAAAGGGACTTTCACTGAGTCCATAACAACATAAAAATTACTATAAAGTTACAAAAATAAATAAATAGTGCAAAAGAGGAATAACGAGGTGGTGTTCATGGGTTAATGGACCATTCAGAAATCTGATGGCGGAGGGGAAGAAGCTGTTCCTGAAACGTTGAATGTGGGTCTTCAGGCTCCTGTACCTCCTCCCTGATGGTAGTGACATGAAGGGGGCATGTCCTGGGTGGTGAGGGTCCTTAATGATGGATGCCGCCTTCTTGAGGTTCCACCACTTGAAGATGTCCTCGATGGCGGGAAGGATTGTGCCCGTGATGGAGCTGGCTGAGTCTACAACCCTTTGCAGCCACTTTCGATCCCACACATTGGAGCCTCCATACCAGGTGGTGATGCAACAAGTCAGAATGCTCTCCACCGTACATCTGTAGAAATTTGCAAGAGACTTTGGTGATGTACCAAATCTCCTCAAACTCCTAACGAAGTAGAGCCACTGGTGTGTCTTCTTTGTGATTGCATCACTGTGTTGGGCCCAGGATAGATCCTCTGAGATGTTGACACCCAGGAACTTGAAGCTGCTCACCCTTTCCACCACTGACTCCTCAATGAGGACTGGTGTGTGTTCTCCCGACTTCCCCTTCCTGAAGTCCACAATCAATTCCTTGGTCTTGCTGACGTTGAGTGCGAGGTTGTTGTTGTGACATCACTCAACCAGCCAACCAGCTAAACAAGTTAGATCAGAGCTAGGCAATTCCATAACCAACAGATCATATCAAAGCTCTGCAGTCCGATCAGATCCAGTTGTGAATGGGAGGGAACAAAAGACAATGGAATATTCTCATCATAAATAATAAGAGACCCCAGCATGTGAATGAAGAAGCAGGACTGAAGCACTCCCACCACCTTTAGCCAGAAGCAACCAGTGGTGTACCTACCTTGGCCTCTCCTGAATTACACACCATCACAAAAGCCAATCTTCAATAATTTCAAGCCGCTCTACATGATGTCATGACACAGTGAGGTAGAATGGAAAAATCAAAGGGCCCCAGCTGACATACAGAAGACTTGTGCTCCAGAACCAGCCATGGCTACAACCAAACTATTTCAGTACAGCTACAAAGCTGTACAAACCACTGTGAACTGATCTTGATACAGCAGTGAAACAGTTCTGCTGCAACCATTCAGAAGTTGGGGGCTTCCTGCTTGTGTGCCATGGACAGGCTGATATACTGGCCAACTGATGCTGGCTGATGGTTGGGGCCACGTGTGCATTCATGGAGTCACTCTCCACTGTCATCATGGGAGAATGAGATCCATTATCTGCGCAAAGGCCTCCACAAGCTTGATACTAAAGACTTTGCTGATGACAGAAAGACATATCGGAAATGAGTTATGTAGAGGAAATAAGGGGACTACAGAGGGATGTAGAACAACAAATGGGTGCCAGAGGTCAGCCAATTGGAATATAACGTGAGAAGATGCCAAGTTGTTCTCGTTGGCTGGATGAATAAAAAAGAAGCATTTAGTGTAAATGTGAGAGAGTGCAAAGCTCTACAAATCAGAGTAATCTGGGTGTCCTGGTTTATGATTCACAAAAAAAGGAGTATGTAAGTTAAGCAGGTAATAGGGGAAGCTAATGGAATGTGACTGTTCAGTGTGCGTTCAATTGAATACAAGAATAGACAGGTTATGCATCATTTATCTAAGGAATTGGTGGGATCATAGCAGGGGTACTTTGTTCAGAACTAGTCTTCTTATTTAAGGAGAGATCCAAATGGATTGGAAGCAGTTCACAGAAGGCTTACCAGATTGATGCCTGTAATAAGTGGGTTATCTTATGAGGAAAGCCAGACAGGTTTGGCTTACATCTGTTGGAAGCTAGAAGAATGAGAGGTGACTTGATTGAAACGTATTAGAACCTCAGGTGAGTATTGAGAGGATGTTTCCTCTCGTGGAAGAATCTAGAACGAGTGTTCAATATTTAAAATTAATGAGCTGCAAACTTTCTTAAGGCAATACTTTTTGAGATAAGGCAAAAGTTTTCCCTCAGAGGGCTGTGAGTCCCTGAAAGTCCACTTCCACTGCCCTTTGAGGAAGAGAGTCTGTCAACATCTTTGAGGCAGAAGTAGAGAAGTTCTTGACGAGCGAGAGGGTGGAGGGTAGATGGGAATGCTGGGTTAGGCGCGATTAGATTAGCCGTGATCTTATTGAGTGGGAGAGCCAGCTTGAGAGGCCAAGTAACTACATTCTGCTCTTAAATTGTACGTTCAAATGTCTGATTGTGCTCCTGCATTGTCCTTGACATTGGACACATACTTTCTCTGCACCAATCATTTAGTTGTTCATCCCCAGTAACTTTCTCCTTTTGGCTGCCCCACCTGAATCCTTTTCTGCATCCCCTGCAGCAGAATGTGTGCAGCCGCACCCTCTGGTGGCCTGTGTCACTGCCATCCTTTCCCTCTGTCCTTGCTGCAGGTCTTTGATGCCAGGATCACACCAGAATCACATCTTGCCGCTTGACTAATCACGTGCAGTAATCGCATCTGAACTGTGGCTGGGTGTGTTAAATGGAGTGACAGTGCACCTTTACCTTCACTCTCCTTAGGTTCCCCACCACAGGCTGGCTGGCTGAAGGGGAAAACACAGCATGGTAGAGGTGCTGGAAAGTAAGGATTCAGACAGACGTCATCAGGCATTCGAAAGCAGAGATAGAGATGTAAGTACGATGTGATATTCCTTGTGAGAATTAGGTGTAAGGAAAACCTTAACTACAATCGCTTCAATCTCACCACTAAACTTCAGGTATTATACCTGACAGGTATATATACCAGACAGCCTCAGGTATTGGAAGCACCGTCACTTGAATTTGGATCAGGTGGTGCAATTGTGCCTTTGTGCCAGCTCCTCATTGTTCAGTCTGCAATGATATACCAACTTGTTTTACAAAAGCAAGGGAAGTATCATGCAGTGTTTTTGGATGAAGTGCCTGTCACAGTGTTGCCACGCTTCCGGTGCCAACATAGCATGCCTACAACTTCCTAACCTGTACATCTTGGAATGTGGGAGGAAACTGGAGCACCTGGAGGAAACTCACGTAGACATGGGGAGAACGTACAAACTCCTTACAGACAGTGGCCGGAATTGAACCCGGGTCACTGACGCTGTAGCAGCGTTAAGCTAACTGCTACACTACCAAGATGAGCAGACAGCTTGAAGCTGGTGTCCTGCCTGCATTAGAAGCAACAATCAGGGGTTAACTGCATAGAATGGACCCTTCTGGTTTTTTTATGGTTATCCTAAGTTATTTATTCTTTTAATATTCCCAACTTATCCAAACTTGCTGATGCAATTTTCCTGGCACCTTTAACCTCAGGTGGTCTGCGGCTTTGCAGTCACGTGTAGCAGGAGTTGCATTGTTCTATTCCATTGGTGATCTGACTCCAATTCCATTTCTATGTCCTGAAAACACAAAATATAATGCAACCAAAAGGAAAGTGATGGACTGTACCATAGAACCATAGAACAATACAGCACAATACAGGCCCTTCGGCCCACCATGTTGTGCCGACCTTCTAACCACACCTAAGATTATCTAACCCCTTCCTCCCATATATCCCCCTATTTTAAATTCCTCCATATGCTTATCTAACAATCTCTTGAACTTGACCAACGTATCAGCCTCCACCACCACCCCAGGCAGCGCATTCCATGCACCAACCACTCTCTGGGTGAAAAACCTCCCTCTGACATCTCCCTTGAACTTCCCACCCATAACCTTAAAGCCATGTCCTCTTGTATTGAGCATTGGTGCCCTGGGAAAGAGGCGCTGGCTGTCCACTCTATCTATTCGTCTTAATATTTTGTATACCTCTATCATGTCTCCCCTCATCGTCCTTCTCTCCAATGAGTAAAGCCCTAGCTCCCTTAGTCTCTCCTCATAATCCATACTCTCTAATCCAGGCAGCATCCTGGTAAATCTCCTCTGCACCCTCTCCAACACCTCCACATCCTTCCTATAATGAGGAAACCAGAATTGGACACAGTACTCTGTGTGGTCTAACCAGAGTTTTGTAAAGCTGCATCATTACTTCGTGGCTCTTAAACTCAATACCCCGATTTATGAAAGCTAACATCCCATAAACTTTCTTGACTACCCTATCCACCTGTGACGCAACTTTCAGTGATCTGTGGATATGAACCCCCAGATCCCTCTGCTCCTTCACACTGCCCAAAATCCTACCATTAACCTTGTACTCCGCCTTGGAGTTAGCCCTTCCAAAGTGTACCACCTCACATTTCTCCAGATTGAACTCCATCTGCCACTTCTCAGCCCAGATTTGCATCCTATCAATATCCCTCTGTGAGCTTTGACAGCCCTCCACACTATCCACAACACCACTGATCTTTGTGTCGTCTGCAAACTTGCTAACCCACCCTTCCACCCCCTCATCTAAGTTATTAATAAATATCACAAAAAGTAGAGGTCCCAGAACCGATCCCTGTGGGACACCACTAGTCACAGCCCTCCAATCTGAATGCACTCCCTCCACCACAGCCCTCTGCTTTCTACAGGCAAGCTAATTCTGAATCCACACGGCCAAGCATCCCTGGATCCCTTGGCCTCTGGCCTTCTGAAGAAGCCTACCATGTGGAACCTTGTCAAATGCTTTACTAAAATCCATGTAAACCACGTCTACTGCACTACCCTCATCAATCTTCCTGGTCACCTCCTCAAAGAACCCTATCAGGCTTGTGAGGCAAGATCTTCCCTTCACAAAGCCATGCTGGCTGTCCCTAATCAGTCCATGTTTCTCCAAATGCTCATAGATCCTATCTCTTAGAATCCTTTCTAACAGCTTACCCACCACAGACGTAAGGCTCACTGATCTGTAATTCCCTGGACTATCCCTGCTACCTTTTTTGAATAAGGGGACAACATTTGCCACCCTCCAATCATCCAGTTCCATTCCCATGGACAATGAGTACTCAAAGATCCTAGCCAACAGTTCAGCAATCTCCTCCCTCACCTCACGCAGCAGCCTGGGGAATATTCCGTCAGGCCCCGGGGACTTATCTGTCCTAATATTTTCTAACAGCTCCAACACAACCTCTCTCTTGATATCTACATGCTCTAGAACATTACCCTTACCAACACTGTCCTCAGCTTCATCAAGACTCCTCTCCTTGGTGAATACTGAAGAGAAGTATTCATTGAGAACCTCACCCACTTCCACAGCTTCCAGGCACATCCTCCCACCTTTGTCTTTAATCGGACCTACCTTTACTCTAGCCATCCTTCTGCTCTTCACGCACGAGAAAAAAGCCTTGGGATTCTCCTTAATCCTACTTGCCGAAGCCTTTTCATGTCCCCTTCTCGCTCTCCTCAGTTGAACCTTCACCTGATAAATCACAAGAACATAAGATTTCTCATTCTCCTAAACGCTAAAGAATAGAGGCCTAGCCTTCCTCACATTCCCTTTTACAAACCTACTACGACAGGGACCAGTATGCTGAATCCCCCATGAAACCCTTTTTAGGTGTGGAGGCCACAATTGTACACAATTCTGCAAGCTTAGTTTCACCAAGGCCTTAATAATTACAGTAACTCTGGTACTCAAGTACTTTAGCAATTAAGGCCAATGTACCATTTACCTCTGTTGTACCAGCATGTTTGCTTTCAGTGACTTGTGTATGAAAACACCCAGGTCCTATTGAACATTAACATTCACCATTCTCTCACCAGTTAAAAAATGTTCACATTGCTGTTTTTTTCTTCCAAAGTGGAAACCTCATATTTTTCCACACTGTAATTTGGCCAGCAATAGAGTATTTTTATGCAACGTGCAAAAAAGTTTCTAAAACATACAAGGCATATTCTGACATCACTTGCTCAAAATTAATTTGCATTTAAGGTCCAGACACAATGTGCACCACTTCCACAGAACCAGGTCTAAAGTGGAGAATCAAGGTACATATGGCTATCCCGCTGTTATAAGACCATTGAACTGTCCCCTAGTACGATAAGATGGACTGTTGATCTCACAATCTACCTCATCATGGCCTTGCTCCTTACTGTCTGCCTGCACTGCCCTTTCTCTGTAGCTGCAACACTATGTTCTGCATTCTGCCATTGCTGTTCCCTTGTACTACCTCGATGGATGACATGCAAAACTAAGTTTTCACTGTACCTCGGTACGTGTGACAATAATAAACCAATTTACAATTTACAGCCAAGGCCTGCTTCTGCATTAGTTACAGGGAACAAGCCTTACTGTCTGTGGCTGGGACGTTCCAAGCAATGATTATCTGTCAGGTTAAGGATTGCTCTGACCTCAGCCTCCATCCTACCCCCACCCCCAGTATCTGACAGTGGTGGTCTGGCCTCCCCATCATTTCTTCAATCCCACCACTGCCATATATTCACCAGATGTCAACTTCTGTGCCTCATCCCGCAACATCCCAACTCTCAATGTCCCGTCTACCATGCCCAGCACCGAGGAACTCTTACACAGCAGAACATGCTGCCAGGGGACCAAGCTCAAAACTGGCACAGTCCCCATGCAGAACCAATTAAACTCACTTCTTTTATCCACCAGATAGTTTCTAGGCTGTTATTTCAAAGTAACCTCTTAGTCCTGAATCTGTGATCAGAAGCTAATCATCAGCCCTCCTCACTGACCTCCAATAATGTTCCCTTTAAAGATTTAGTGATGGCATTGGCAGGAACTTCCTTTCGCTAGTGCCTACTTCTGTGAGGTACACCTCAGGCAGACCTGACAGCTGCCACATTGGTGTCACCTGGTTGGTTGGACAGCCTAGTATGTTCAAGAATTCTCACAGACAAGGGACCAGGAAGCAATTTTTAAATAACTGTTTAAACATGAAATAGAGTACAAAGTAAAGACTGAAATGGGCACACATGATGCAAAGCTGAAATCTTACAAACAAGTTTTTCAAAATGTAATAAAATTTTTAAAAGTCATTTATTTAGAAATATCCACGTAAGAAATGTCAAATACTAAAGGGCATAGATTTAAGGTGAGGGGAGGAAAGTTTAAAGGAGATTTATGAGGCAATTTTTTTTTGCACAGTGAGTGGTGGGTGCCTGGAACACCCTGCCAGGGGAGGTGGTGGAGGCAGATATGACAGCAATGTTTAAGTAGCAGTTAGCCAGGCATTGGACAGGCAGGGAATGGAGGGGTACAGACCATGTACGGGCAAGATGGGATTAGTTTTGATTGGCATCATGGTCGGCACAGACATTGTGGGCCGAAGGGCCTGTTCCTGTGTGGTACTGTTCCATGTTCTATAAGCACAATACATAATACAATAGCCCTTTAGGGTCATATATCATACCATGAGGTGACCATGGCTTATATAGTGTGCCAACCCAATTACAAACTTCATGTAACCACAGGTCAGATTTATGGGCTATTGTGTAATGTGGCCATAGAATCATTGAGTCGGACAGTGTGGAAACAGGCCTTTGGCCCTCTGTCCACACCAGTCATTCACTGCAATCCTACACTAAACCTGTTTTATTCTCCCTGCATAAACACTCGCCTTGTCAACAACTCCCAGATCCTGAAAAATAGAAAGAAAAATTCAGTCACAAATCCTGTCTGGGTCTTGACGTTTATAACATGTTTTAACACTGTACAAGATTTTCTTTAATTATGTCTACCTTATTTTGAGTCAATTAATTCATTATTTCCTGTCCTGACACACCATTGATCTGTGCTGATTTCATGTCCGTTGCTCTGTTTTCAATATTTCCTGCTCTTTCATACTTCATAACAACATGGAAAAAGGTCATTCGGTCCATTGAGTCCAGCTGGCTCACAGAGCAATCCCACCCTTCCACCAATTTCCTCTGTAATCTATTCCCTCCCCTTCCCATCAACTCCCCCCAGATTCCACTACCCAGCTGTGCACCAGGAGCCAGTTAACTCATCAATTGCGATGAGGAGTGAAACTAGAGCAGCCAAAGGAAGTCACAGGAAGAATGTGCACACTCCACACGGATAGCGCCAGAGGTCAGGATTGAACCCAGGTGTCTGGAGCTATGAGGTGGCAACTCTACCAGCTTCACCACTCCACAGACCAGTTTTTAAAAACCTTGAAACACATAATCTGAGTGATTTCAATGTGATGGAACAACCTGGGTGGGTCACTAAGTTTATCTTTGGGGTTTCTGTGCTACATCGGTGTAAAGTTACTGTCAGTTTCACTGATTAACAACTGCTGATTGCTTTATCATCATTACTGTGACAAAGTGAAGCCCATGACTTATCAATCTAGTTTTATTTCCTTTCAAGACACTGAGTTCATGTTGTTGGAGTGCATTAGGCACAAATTCTGTATGGAAATGTGTTCCTTTCATTCAGAGAGAAAGTCACCTATCTTGGGGCTTGGGTGTATCCTAGTGTCTGGTTCTGGAATAGCACTGCCGGAGATCTGTGAAGGATGAGCTGGCTGTACTGAGCAGAAAATCAATCTGAAAAATGAAAGAAATACTTTACCAGAAAAGACAAAGTGGATTAACTTTTAGTGTAATGATGGGTTATTTCTGGCTTTGACAAACCTGCACAATGTAGGAAATGGTATGAAAATCCAACAGCTGCTAGAAATCTGAAGTAGAAATGAGAAAATGCTGGAAACACGCAGGTGATGCACCGAAGGTGGACAGAGTAAAGCTGAGTAAATATTACAGATGGGTAACCTAGAGCAGAACTGGACAAACCTGATCAAAGTGAGAAAGGAAAATGATTGATTTTGATATTGAGCCCTAAAACATGCCAAGACGGACGATGAGAAGCTGCTTCTCAACTTTACATTGGGCCTCACTGGATCAATGCAAGGAGCCACAGGCAGATACAGTGGGATGGACAATCAAGTTTTGATACCTTTTACTTAGACTGACTTTCACTGGCTTATGTTCATTAGTTAAATGGTTTGTCCTCTGTGAAAGAACAGCTTTCTGCCTTTATTATTGAAGTGCAAGTCACATTGAAATGTTTTCAATTGTAAAAGAAAGCCGTTCTGTGGGACCACAGTGCCTGACAATGGGACATCCTAAAAACTTAACATATCAGTTCAGTAAAGTATCCAGTGACTTCCTCAAAACTTAAACAGAAGGAAATGGAGCACAGCAGGGCATGGGGTCCCTTGAGCTTGTAATAAGGTCATGGCTGATGGCCTCAGCTCCATTTTCCTGCCAGATCCCACCTAATCCCCAGAAATCTTGATCCCTCTTCAATTCACAGAATATCCTAATGTTTAATCAAAACAATGATCTTAGTAGTTCCCATAAGACTATCGATAACCTTGATATACTTAACAGCTCAGACTTTCCAAAGTTTTTCAACCCTTTGAGAGAAGAAATTCTTCCTCATCTCTAAATGGGTGACCCTTTATCCTAACTTGATGCTCCCTAGTTGTTGATTCCTGATCAGGGGAAATATCATTTCAGCATGTTCCCTGTCAAACCCCCTCAGAATCATCTATGTTTCAGTAAAAGCATCTCTCATTCATCTAAATTCCCAGATAATTCACACATCCATTGATCTAATTTCTTTATCCCCAATAGCTTCTTTCTACCCCTCTCCCTAGGGTCTTTTTTACTCATTCCATTTAAGCTTTCCATTATTCTTATGCATCTCCTCTATTTGATGTTTCTGATTTGTTCTATTTTACTCTCCGATACACGGGAATATCCAAAACATTTTGTCTAAGAAATCATTCTCAGGTTTATTCATAATACTGACTCAATAACTCTCATTTCTGTTGCTTTGTGTCATCATAATGATTGATAAATCTGTGAGTCCATTGGAGATCTGGGTTTCTCCACTGAGGAGATGCAGTGGCCAGGTTCATTCCACTGGGATTTGTGAAGACAGTGCAGCTGGTAACGTAACTGCAACTGGGAAGAGCCAGTCAACCGCACTGTCCCTTTTCAGGGATCCCTGACAGTTCTGATGGGAGAAGCACCTAAAGGTGGTATGTTTTATTTCCATGGGTGGAGGGACTTCCTCAGAGCAGATGAGATGGAATCCCATTGGCTAACTATTTCAACATTACTGAGACACATCCATCCGGAAAAGGCGCAGTGGTGGATATGATGAATTGGGCACTTTCTTAAATTCAGGTTGGGGCAGAGTATGACACTTGGAGCAGGTGGACCATGGTTTCAGAGTGCTGTGCTCCTCCCACTGTTTCTGTGTGCACTCAACATATGGACTCAAGGTACTCAGTACCATCCTGAATGTTTCTTCTCCAGTTTGAGCAGTCGTGGGCCAGGGATTCTCAGGAGTCAGTACCTGTGTTGCATTTTTTTCACAGAAACTTTGAGAACATCCACATAGAGTCATACAGCACGGAACCAGGCCCTTCAGCCCAACTTGTCCATGCTGACTGTGTTGCCCAGCGAGCTGGTCCCATCTGCCCATGTTTGGCCCATAGCCCTCTAAATCCCTCCTATCCATGGACTTATTTAGATGGCTTTTAAACATTGCTACTGTGCCCGCCTCACCTGAAGAGTCACCTGACAACCTAAGAATGGTTATCACACTGCAACTGTGTGGCGACTTTGTTCATTGTTCAGAATTCGTTCGTAGTTTCAGAAAGTAATTGATTCTTTCAGCATAAATAAATTTAGAAGCATTGATATCATTTAAGTAAGGATGGGAAAGTACAGCATGGGAACAGGCCCTTTGGCCCATGATGTCTGCCCCAACCATGATGCTAAATTAATCCCATCTGCCCGCACATAGTCCACGTCCCTCCACTCCCTGCCTGTTCACGTGTCTGTCTAAATGTCTCTTAAACGTTGCTGTCGTACCTGCTTCTACCTCCTCCCTTTTACCATGTTCCAGTCACTCACCACTCTGTGTAAAAAACTTTCCTCGCTAATCTCCTTTAAACTTTCCCCCCTCACCTTAAACCTGTGCCCTGGTACTTGGCATTCCCACCCTGGGGAAAGGACTCTGACTACATACCCTATCTGTGTCTCTCATAACTTCATAAACTCTGTCAGATGGCCTCTCAGTCTCTGATGCTCTAGAGAAAAGAATCCAAGTTTGTCCAATCTCTTTATAGCTAATACTCTCCAATCCAGATAACATCCTGGTGAAGCTCTTCTGCACCATCTCCAAAGCCTCCACATCCTTCCTGTAAAGGAGCGACCAGAATTGCACAGAATTCTCTAAGTGTGGCCAAACCACGGTTTTATAAAGCTGCAACATGACTTCCTGAGTCATACTCAGTTCGCCATCTGATGAAGGTGAGCATGTTGTATGCCTTCTTTACAATGCTATCCATATGTTTAGCCACTTTTAGGGAGCTATAGGCTTGTACCCCAAGATCCCTCTGTACATCAATGCTCCTGAGAGTCCTGCCATTTACTGTACACTTCCCTCTTGCATTTGACCTCCCAAAATACAACCCCTCACACGTGTCCAGATTAAATTCTATCTGTTGTTCCTCTGCCCACATTTCCACCTGGGTTATTTCCTGCTGTATCCTTTGACAACCTTCCTCGCTGTCCACAATACCATCAGTTTTCATGTCACCTAGAAACTTACTAATCAGACCAACCATATTTTCATCCAGCAAAAAATAAACCACTGGAAGAACTCAGTGGGTTGAGCAGCTTCTGTGGAGGCAAAGGGATAGTCGATGTTTCGGGTCTCAACCCTGCATCAGGACTGTAGAGGAAAGATAGCCAGTATAGAGAAGAGAGAGGGAGAGTCGAGATAGGGGCTGGTAGGTGACGGGTGGAACCAGATGTGGGGAGGACAGGAATGACGGGCAAATGGAGCCGGGGGGGGAGATGGAAGGGAAGGGGGGAGGCCTGAGACACGCAGGTAGATGACCAGCGGAAACATAAGGAGAAGAAAATCAATCAGCAAATGGAGCTGGGTGGGGGAGTGGAGGGAAGGCCAGAGACAGGTCTGGTGGGTGATGGTTGGAACCAGATAAGGGAGGGATGATGGGCAGACAGAACCAAGTGGGGGAGGGGATAAGAAAGGAGAACCAGAGCAGAAGGACCCCCGGAATGTGGATGATGGACAGATAGTTAGGTCTAGGTAGGGGGAGGGAGAGAAAAGGGTGAGGGACCCTGGGTGGACTGATCGAAGTGGGAGAGGAACACAGCGGGAATGGGTTAACTGAAATAGGAAAATTCAGTGTTCAAACTATTGGGATGTAGGTTACCTAAGGGGAAAATATGGTTCTCTAGAACATAGGAACAGGCCCTTCAGCCCACAATGTTGTGCCAAATTTAATTATATGTAATCAAATGCCCAACTAAACTAATCCCTTCTGCCTACACAATGTCCACATCCATCCATTCTCTGCACATTCATGTGCCTATCAAAGAGCCCCTTGAATGCCTCTATCGTATCTGCCTCCACCCCCACCCCAGGCAGCACATTCCAGGCACCCACCACTCTCTGCGTAAAAAACTTGCCCTGCACATCTCCTTTGAACTTATCCCTTCTCACCTTAAATACGTGCCCTCTGATATTAGACATTTCAACCCTGGGAAAAAGATACCGGTTGTCTACTTTATCTATGCCTCTCATAATCTTCTAAACTTCTATCAGGTCTCCCCGCAGCCTCTGCCGCTCCAGAGAAAACAACCCAAGTTTGTCCAACCTATCCTTATAGCTCACGTCCTCTAATCCAGGCAGCATCCTGGTGAACCTCTTCTGCACCCTCTCCAAAGCCTCCACATCCTTCTTAGAATGTGGTGACCAGAACTGAATGCAATACTCCAGATGCAGCCTAACTAGAGTTTTATAATAACTTCCTGCCTTTTGAACTTTTAACGTAACTTCCTGACTTTTGAGCTCAATTTCTGGACTAATGAAGGCAAGCATGCCATACGCCTTCCGTATTACTGGTTCATGTCTCACCTCACCATGGGAGGGGAGAAGGTCGAGGACAGAAGGTCGGTGTGGGAATGGGAAGGGAAGTTGAAATGACAGGCAACGGGAAGCTTGAACTGGCCATTGTGGACAGACCACGGGTGCTCTGCAGAATGGGTAGCCTACAGCCCGATGGGATGTGTAGAGCGAACAGATTGATTCAGCCTTCAAACTTGTCAGCAATCCTCGGACTCTGTGTGTGTGTGTGTGTGTGTGTGTGTGTGTGTGTGTGTGTGTGAGTGTGTGTGTGTGTGTGTGTGTGTGAGTGTGTGTGTGTGTGTGTGTGTGTGTGTGAGTGTGTGTGTGTGAGTGTGTGTGTGTGTGTGTGTGTGAGTGTGTGTGTGTGTGTGTGTGAGTGTGTGTGTGTGTGTGTGAGTGTGTGTGTGTGTGTGTGTGTGTGAGTGTGTGAGTGTGTGTGTGTGTGTGAGTGTGTGTGTGTGTGAGTGTGTGTGTGTGTGTGTGTGTGTGTGTGTGAGTGTGTGTGTGTGTGTGTGTGTGTGTGAGTGTGTGTGTGTGTGTGTGTGTGTGAGTGTGTGTGTGTGTGTGTGTGTGTGTGTGAGTGTGTGTGTGTGTGTGAGTGTGTGTGTGTGTGTGTGTGAGTGTGTGTGTGTGTGTGTGAGTGTGTGTGTGTGTGTGTGTGTGAGTGTGTGAGTGTGTGTGTGTGTGTGAGTGTGTGTGTGTGTGTGTGAGTGTGTGTGTGTGTGTGTGTGAGTGTGTGAGTGTGTGTGTGTGTGTGAGTGTGTGTGTGTGTGTGAGTGTGTGTGTGTGTGTGTGTGTGTGAGTGTGTGTGTGTGTGTGTGTGTGTGAGTGTGTGTGTGAGTGTGTGTGTGTGTGTGTGTGAGTGTGTGTGTGTGTGTGTGTGTGTGTGTGTGAGTGTGTGTGTGTGTGTGTGTGTGTGTGTGTGTGTGTGTGTGTGTGTGTGTCAGAGAGAGAGAAATCTGGGAGCTAATCCAGTTTCAACAGCTGACACCAGCAGTTCCAGTCAGCACAATCCATCCTGACATGTGCAGACCAGATGAAACTAATCCCATCTCCCAATTTTAATCATGTATTTTAAACAAAAGTGTTGAAGTCGGCTTTATTATTTAATTAGCTGTTACTCTTTTGTTAGAAGACAAACTACATACATAATTGTGATTCCACTTGATGTTGTATGCTGAAGCATCTTTGCATGTAATGCTCATGTCAGATCAGGTCCCCATAAAGATTGCAAAATTGATTCGAAACAAGTTTCTAGCGGTGTTAGCATGGCTTCCACCTCAGGATATGTTCTGAATCACACACTCAGCGTGTCGTTGTAGTGTAGCTTTGCTGCTGAGTGCTCAGGAAAAATTGTTAATCCTTAAAACCACAATCCCCAAGACAGCCAAACATGAGCAGCAGGCAGGAAGCCACAGGGGAAAAGGAGGCTGCAAGGGGACGGGGTCTTGGGTGCATTTCCGTGTGTCCCTCCTACCCCACCCTCCAGGTCAGCTACCCTCCGATTCCCCCATCAACCTTCATCTGCACTGATGTTATCTGCGGCATGTCAATTAACCAAACATAACCTTATTTTTCTACGAGTTACATTCTCCAAAAACCACCGGTTAGTTTGAGCACAAACTCAGCACTTTGTGATGAGCAGCCTCCAACGAGCTTCCGAGCTGCTCGGTGAAGGGTTTTGATCTGAGCAACTGCGTGGTGCTCCTTTTGCTTTGTGACTTTTGAATGCCAGTTGTCTTTTGGACCTTTGGGAGCTGCAATATATATATCGCAGGGGACTGAAACCTGTACTGTGTGATGATTGACAATACTCTGTGTGCATCTGACACCATGAAAACTTCAGGCATGCTCATGTGGATCATGGCAGGGGGTTCCATTTCACAACTGGCACAGTTCCATGTGGAAATGACAACTAACATGAATAACATTAACTTTGCACAGTACTGAATAAAAGATGTTTCATAATCCATTTTTGAAGTTAACTTCTTTCATCTGTGAATCTGCTTCAACTTCTGCACTTTCTTCTTGAGTCCTACTTCCCTCCTTCCCCCAAATGTCTGAGCGCAAGGAGACCTTGTGGTCGTGAAACATTCTTTCCCAGAACTTCAGACCTTGAATTACTTCACCTCCCTTTGCATTTTCTTTCTCCCACATTCTTCTTTTCAAAACCCAGTCTGGTGCCACCAAGCTGTATTTTAATATCCCATTGATTTAATTTTCAGTTCTGAGACGGTTTGGCATTACTACTTCCTATTTTATCAATTAAAAACAAAGTGGATTCAAAAACATTTCCTGCCAGAGGAATCTGAATTACACACAAAACTTACATGATAGTTATAATTTTATGATTGCAAATAAAAGGAGCTCTCTGATCTGGTGCAGAAACCAGCCTGTGGAATCCCTCCTGGGTGCTGCACGACTAACATGCCACAGCCCTGCCTCATTTGGGAGCATCTTTGGATCAAAAAGTTTTGGGTTCATCCCACCCCAGAAATTTGAGTTTAAAAGTCTTGCCTCCTGTTCCAGTATAGTACAGAGGGAGCATTGTACTTTTCTTTATTTTTCAAAAATATACTTTATTCATAATAAAAAATATATACAAAGGAAGAAAACAGTGCAAAATACAAAATCTTAACATTCATGGTTGTTACAGTCAGTAGTGTAAAACTTGAGAGAAAAAACACACAAACAAACATAGGACCATTGCCACTTATGTGGCTCCCTGAGGTGATGCACCTTTCACTGTTTGAGGGGCTTCCCCACTCGACTCTGCCCCTCCGTGTGCAGTAGGGGAAGGGGCCCAGACTGTGGTTCTTCCCCACAGAGCCTTTGCATTGGCTGCACCGAGCTTCAGTGCGTCCCTCAGCACGTACTCCTACAGCCGGGACTGTGCCAGTCAGCAGCATTCCCTTATGGACATCTTACTGTGCTGGGAGACCAACAAGTTTGGGGGAGACCAAAGGGCGTCCTTCACTGAGTTGACAACCTTCCAGCAGCAGTTGATGTCTGTCTCGGTGTGTGTCCCCTGGAACAGCCCATAAATCAGAGAGTCCTCTGTCATGCAGCTACTGGGGATGAACCGGGATGCGGAACCTTGCATCTGTCTCCACACCCTCTAAGCAAATCCACAGTCTGCAAAGAGGTGGGTGACCACCTCCTCCCCACCGCAGCTGTCCCGAGGACAGTGTACATTGGGGATGATGTGTTGTCCGTAGAGGAAAGCTGTGACTGAGAAGGCACCTCTCACCACCAGCCAAGTGAGGTCTTTGTGTTTGTTGGTCAGATCTGGCAATGGGACGTTCTGCCATATGGTTTGGACTGTTTGCTCAGGGAACAATCCCACAGAATCCACAGTGCCCCTGTCCCGCAGTGTCTGCAGGACATTCCGTGCTAACCTTTGCCTGATGGACCTGTGGTCAAAGGTGTTTACTTGGAAGACCTCTTCCACAAAGGACGGGTAGTGCGGCAACGTCCAGCTGACCGGGGCGTTGGGTGGTAGAGGGGCCGGGCCCATCCTCCGCAACACCGGGGACAGGTAGAACCTCAGGACGCAGTGACACTTGGTGCCCAATTACTTTGGCTCCACACTCTGACTGATACAGCCGCACACGAAGGTGGTCATCAGGATGAGGGCAACATTGGGTACACTTCTCCCCCCCATTCTCAGGGGACTTGTGCATCGTGACCCGTCGGACTGGCTCTATCTTGGACCCCAGATAAACTGGAAGACATCCCGGGTGATTGCTGAGGCAGAGGACCAGTGAACAGGCCACAACTGTGCCAGGTACAGCAGCCCTGAGAGCACATCGCACCTGATGACCAAGTTCTTCCCAGTTATTGACAGAGAATGCCGTTTCCACAGACTGAATTTTTGTTTGACCTTCCCAATCTGCTCCAGCCAATTCTTGTTACATGCCTCAGCCCCTCCGAACCAGACCCCCAGCACCTTCAGGCAGTCAGACCTGACGGTGAGGGCGACGTTGGATCAGTCGGGCCAGTTACCGAACAGCACGGCCTCGTTCATCCTGCAGTTGACTCTGGCCCCCGATGCCAACTCAAACTGGTTGCAGATGCTGATCAATCTGCGAACTGACCGTGGGTCCGAGCAGAAGATGGTGACGTTGTCCATGTACAGGGAGATTTTGACCTGGGTGCCCCCACTGCCTGGCAACATCACCCCACTTGTGCTCTCTTCCTTCCTGATGGATTTGGCAAAGGGTCCTATGTAACACACAAACGAGACAGGGGAGAGTGGACAGCCCTGCCTGACTCCAGACTTGATGGGAAACTATCTCATTGATTTGGACTGCACTACAGATATCTGTGTGGAGCAGTTGGATCCAATTTCTGATTCCCTCCCCAAACCCATTTTGGAGAGCTCATCCAGCATGTACGTGTGTGATGTCCTGTCGAAGGCCTTCTCCTGGTCCAAGCTGACCAGGCAGGTGTTCACTCCTCTGTTCTGCAAGTAGGCGATGGTATCCCTGAGCAGTACAAGGCTGTCAGAGATTTTCCTGCCAGGTACAGCACAGGTTTGGTCCAGGTGGATCACCTATCCCAGAGCAGACCTGACCCTGTTGGCAATGGCCTTGGACAGGATCTTATAGTCCACATTCAACAGTGAAACGGGTCTCCGATTCCTGATGTCCGCCCTCTCCTCCTTTTGCTTGTTGATGAGGGTAATGATACCCTTCCTCATGTAGTCCAACATGCTGCCAGTCAGAAGCACAGTGTTGTACACTTCCAGCAGGTCTGGGCCCATCCCCAGTCCCACACAGCCAAGTACTATTCTGCCTGTAAGCCGTCGCTTCCAGGAGTTTTATTCATGCCAAGGGGATGGATGGACCCAGTCAGCTCCTCCAGGGACAGTGACTGATCCAGGCTTTCCCACTTGCTGTCATCTAGTGCCTCTGTAATAGAGGACAGGAAGTTTTGGGCAGTCGTGCTGTCTGTAGTCTTCCTGTCATACAGACCGGCACGGAAGGATCTGCGGATCCTCAGTATGTCCATCTGTGAGGATGTTACTGAGCCGTCCTCTTCCTTCAGGCTGTGGATCACAGAGCTCCCCCTGTGAACCTTTCGGAAGAAGAAGCGTGAGCACGTCTCATCCTGCTCCATGGAGCGGACCCTGGATCTGAAGATGATCTTTGAGGATTCGGAGGCAAAGAGCACAGCTTGCTGGCTCTTCACCTCTTGGAGTTCCTCTCTCACATCCACCCCCCTCGACTGCAGAAGGAGAAGTTGCTGCAAGTCTGTCTGGAGCTGGCGCAGTTCCCTCTGACTCTGTCTTGCTTTCTAAACACCTTTGGGGATGAAGAACCTCTCGATGTTCTCCTTGGTTGCTTCCCACCAGTGAATCGGGGATTTAAAGAGGGGTTTCATGGTTCTCCAACCTGTGTAATCCCTCTTTAGTTCCTTGATGTCCTCTGGGGTCAGCAGCTTGACGTTCAACTTCCACATCCTCCTGTCTGCCTTCAGGTCCTCCTAGAGGATCATACTGAGCTGTCTGTTCTGGTCCAAGTATATTGTGCCTGTGCTCCACCTGCAGAGGTGCTGAAGGTGTCACAAAACTTTGCATCTTTAACCGTTCCCATCAGGATTCTGGAGCTGCTGTCCAGTCTCCTGTCGGCACTGCCGGATTGTCCAGCTGCAATTGAAGTCACCGACCAGAACAACTGGTAGGGACGTTGCCAGCAGCGGTGGGAGCTGCTTGAGGACAGCCAGCTGCTTGTTTAGCACGGGCGAGGAGTACACATTGATTAGCCGGAGCAGAGTGTTACGGTACTTTACATCAGCCACAAGGAGCCACGCCCCCACCTCCTTTTTGACCTCAGTGAGAGAGAAGTTACCTCCCCACAGCAGAATCCCCAGGCTGGATGCATGGCAATCCCTGGGACCACCATCATGACCACCTCCGATAGTTACGGAGGTGGGGCAGACCACACTCCTATAAAAAGGTTACATCAGCCTTGACCTTGGCAAGGTATTGTGAAGGTGTTCACACATCGCACAGTGCTCTTCACACTGCACACATTCAGAGGTGCCAGATTTATCCCCATAGTTATTTAAGTTCAGGGATCACAAATGCTGTCCATTGTCAATCAGCCTGAGCCCTCATGCCGACAGCCTTGGTGAACTGCAGCACTGTGTTTGGGCTCAGGTACTTGGAATGGTCCTCCCCAGGATGTGGTGATGCTGGTAGTGTTGCTGGGGGGAGATTAGTCTCTGTCCTGCCCTCTGGCTCTGTTTGCTCTGTATCCTCTGTCTCATGGAGCTGGGGTGCACCAGACATCATGCTGCTCCCAGTCTCCTGGAGCTGGGAGCCAATGGCCTCTGTACAACTCCCGGTCTCCTGAAGCTGGGGTGCACTAGACACTGTACAACTCCCGGCCTCCCGGAGCTGGGTGCGGTGGACACCGTACAACTCCCGGTCTCCTGGAGCTGGGGAGTGCTGGACGTTGTGCTGCTCCCAGTCTTTTGGAACTGGGGGCCAATGGCCTCCACAACTCCCGGTCTGCCGGAGCTGGGGTGAGCTGGTGGCCTCCTTGTAGCCCTCAGTCTCCTGGAGCTGGGGGGGCGGCAGGCTGAACTTCTTCCTCACCTTTATTTGTCTGTGGCCTCTCCTCTCTTCCCCCTCCATTTTGGCGCTTCCTCTGCCTGCGTCGACAGTTTCCCATATTGGCTTCATCCTCCGATGAGGAGAGGTTGCTGGCGTCTGTCTGTTGCTTCGCCCTCTTATTCCTGTTACTTTTACTCTCCACAGCCCATTGTCTCTTGGGTGGTGTCCTCTGTTCCCCCACCTGCCATTCCCCCCCTTGTCCCTCTGCCCTCCCCTCCTCCATTGACTCCTCCTCTTGGGGAGGGGCCTGGGGGTTTGTGGCATGGGTTTGGGAGCTCAAGGCAGTTGGTTTTTCCTCAGCCCTGGTCTCAGCCTCTGCTGGGGCCTCTGCACTGGTGGGGGGGGGAGAGGGGCGTGTCGGCATCCCTCTGGGGGGTGTCGGTGCCAGCTCCCCCTCTCATTGCCTGTGCAGAGGTACAGGAACGTTTTGGGCAGGCCTTGTAGAGATGGCCTGACTCCCCACACAGGTTGCAACTTTTGCTTTCCCTGCAGTCCTGGGTCTGGTGACCTTCCTGCCTGCAGTTCTTGCAGACGACTGCGTTGCATTGGGCGCCACGTGTCCGGATGTTGCAGTTACGGCACAGTCTGGGCTGTCCTGCATACACCATGTACTCGCAGTTCCCTCCGAGGGCAAACACTGAGGGAGGGTGGATGACGGTACTGACCTTCACCTGGTGCTGCTGGTCCAGATCCCAAACAGGTCCTTGATGTCCGCACAGCTTCCTGCTCCCTTGACATAACAAGCGGGAAAGGTGAGGACATCCACCACGGGCAGATGTGGGTGAACATCTGCACCGTTACCTCACGCTCCTTCTGGGTGGGGAGGGTGAAGAGAGGCTGCACCTTCAGCAGCGACAGCGGAGCCTCGTTCCCCTTCTCCCGAAAGTCCTGCAGCAGCTTCTGCCATCCTGCTGGGTACTTGAAGGTAATGTCAAGGTACCCATTACCTGGGAAATCTTGGAGGCAGTAGATGTCCTTCACCTTGAAACTGCAGCACTCCAGTAGGACCTTCTGGATGAAGAGGTCCCTGGTGAAGGGATTCCTCATGCTGAGATCCTTCACTGCCACCCTGACAGTGTTTCAGATCCCGTGTCCTCCTTCCGAGGCGCTCATCGCTGCAGCCCTCCTGATGGAGTTGGTTGGTTATAGCAGGTAATTTGCTGGATAAGGGTGTTCAGACTGGTTTCCCAGTCAGCATTAGGATACAGCCCTACGTCAGCAGGTCAAGCTCTCATCAGGCAGCCACGTGAGCGCGAAGAGTCATCGCATTCTTCCTTCTTTTTCATCGTCAATGTTCAAGTTCACCTGTGAATCTGTCTCTGTGATTACCGTCCTCGGAGAACCGCCTTTCTGACCACAGTCTCTCCTGTCAGCAACGCTGTCCTCTAGATGCTAAACTGATGTTCTGGCAACTCTTTCAAGTGGATGTAGAACATCCTGTGAAACCACTTCAAAGAAGTGTGAATTGATGCATTTTGGGAGGTCAAATAAGGGCAGGACATATACAGTGAATGGTAGGGACCTAGGAGTATCGAGGAACAGGGAGCTGGTGTATGTCCAAAGATCCCTGAAGGTGGTAGATAGGGTGGTAAAGAAGGCATATGGGATGCTAGCCTTCATTAGTCACGGCATAGAATATAAGAGCAGGAAAATTATGGTGCAGCTTTATAACATGTTGCTGAGGCCACATCTGGAATATTGTGTGCAGTTCTGGTCATGATTGTTCTGCAGAGGGTGCAGAGGAGATTCTGGAGACGCTGCCCAGGATGGAATGTCTCAGTTATGAGGTCTGACTAGACAGGCTGGGGTTGTCTTCCATGGAGTGGAGGAGGCTGCGGGGGTCCTGACAGGCGTACAAAATTATAAGGTGCATTAATAGGGTAGATCGTAGGAAACTTTCCCCCATAACAAGAGTCTATAACTAGACACCATAGGTTTAAGGTAAGGAGTGAAAGTTTTAGAAGGGATATCAGGAAGAATTTTTTTTATCCAGAGGGTGGTTGGAATCTGGAATGCACTGCCTGAGACGTGATGGAGACACAGGTTCTCACAATATTTAAGAAGTATCTGGACAAGATCTTGAATGGCTGAGGCATAGCAGACTGTGGACCAAGTGCTGGTAAATGGGAACATTATAGATGGTACTCAATGGTCGGTATGGATGGGTGGGTCTGTTTCTGTGCAGTAGGACTCTTTGAGTCTTTGAAGAGCAGGAGAATTATCTGCAGCACTCTGGTCAACCAAAATCAAATATAAAAATACAAATTTTCACATTACTGCACATAAGAGCATGCTGTGTGCAAGTTGACTACCATGCACCCTACATTACAATGACTCTTCTTTAAAAAGTAATTCATTGGCTGCAAAGATCATTGCGATGTTAAGAACACCACCATACACATAAAGCTCTTCCTTTCAAATAAGGAACTTTTGAATGACTCCAGTAACATGTTGGACAATGATAAACAAACCCTTGGAAGCTGCACAGTGACTTCTGCCCAGATGTACTGACACTAGATTTTATCTCTGGTTTAAACAGGTGAGAGTTAAATCTTTTCCTGTACTGGTTGAAATGATGGTCCGTGGGATCACCACACTGGAGCAGCTGGTTCTTCTTCTAAGCCACTGGAATTTTGAATGGAAATAAAAGAGCCAGACTTTCAGTGTGACTCAGTCGAACCCCATTTTTAAACCCTCTACTGCAAGAAGTCTGCTATTTTTATGTCACTTTAAAGCTAATTCTCATCAAGATGTACATTTAGATTAAGTCCACCAGAGGGGAGCAGAGTAGCACGGTGAAATAACGTGCAGATCGCTTCATGAGAGAACTGATAGTCTGGATAGCTCGCCAGTATTGTTTCATCCTGTTCCTCCCTCACTCTATGTCCAGCACACAGCCGTACTCTTACTATTGATCCTCTTCTTCTTAATAGCATCATTGTTCTAAGACATCTGCCTTCCTGAGAACACTTCTCTTCCCCCTCCCCCCATTTTCCAGCACGTCGTCCCACTCTGCATGCTCTCTTCTCATTCTCCCAGTCACGCTGCACTCCAAGTGTGACACCAACTGATGTACTTAAACTGGAAGCAACTGGTTTGTGCAGAAGCCTTGAAGTCAGCAAAAAAAAGTCCTTTGGCACCTGCCACACCATTCCCTGCAGACTGTGGCGATTTCAGCAGAATTTACTAAAGCACCAGGCACTGTTGGATCATAGCAGCAACCAGAAAAAAATCAGCTCACAGCTAACAATGATGCCTTCAACAGGACTGACGGAAGGGGGAGGGGGTCGGTGAATGGGGGAGTGGCTGGGCTTCTGGCTAATGAACATGTGTTTGCCTTGTGATTAAGAGCGGTGGTGAGCTGAGGTCGCAGTGTGAACACAAATCAGTTTTGCACACAGAATGGTGTCACAGTTTGGTCTGGTGTCTATACTCCCAGCTGGCATTAACTGCGTGGGGGTTTGTGACCAATATTATGTCTGGTGTGATCATGACTCAGACCCATATTGGAACAATCTTTCTACTGCTGGCTCCCAACACTCATGCACCACAGTGACAGAAAATGTGGCAAAATTATCCAAATTTTGTTGACTGACTTACTGAAATTTGCAAAATGAGCAACGTTCTCTTCATCTGATTCACACAGGGTGAAAACAAATGGTAGAGTTGGGGACATTTCAGAAGAGGGGAAAGTAGCTTTCCTTTGCTATTCCAGCCACCTTCTGTCATCCAGATCAAAGCAATTGTTGCACACCAGGCTTCCTGTTGTTGTGACTCTCCTTCTCTCAGTAAGGATTCCCAAATACCCTCACCCATATCGTACCATGGCCACCTCTTTATTTCCCTCCCTGATCCTCTCCCACTGTTCCCTTGGACCACCCCCCAGCCCTGAATCCCTCCCAATAGTGAACTCCCGTCCCAACAATCCTGAGCCAGCTGTCATGACCGACACTTGCCCCAATGACCCTGCACACCTTCACCGTCCTGATCCCACCCTCCCCTTGTGCCTGTGCTGCCCTCGTGTTATCTAAGACGGGACACAGACTCAGCTGATTTATTTTGTGCCCCTCCACAGCAGCAGGATCTTGAAAAAGTGTGTTGGCCTGCCACACTGCACCCAGTTAACTGCCTTCACAGGCTCCATTCAATATCTAACCAATGGTGCCACTGCTGGACACCACTGATCAGCACAATGCTGACATAAGAGCCAGGAGCACAGACTGGGTCATTCGATGTCACAGTTTAGTACAGAGCAATTCCATTATACCTCAACAAGGAAAATGCTGGCACAAAAAGAGACCATTCAGTTCTGTAGGTCTATGTCTTTGCTATTCATTGTTGTAGCTACCTATTCCCATACACTGGTCTATTGTATTGTAATATTTTGCATCTTTAAGCTTTTAGCTAATTGCTTATATTCCATCACAGTTGGTTTCAATGCCCACTTGTATAAATGCTTTTCATATTCTAACATGTATGAAAAATTTCTTCTGATGCCTTTATTTTTGCCTCCAATACTAATCTAAGTTTATACCTTTTGTTACAGCTTCACTACTCAGTTGATTAACCTTTCCAAACATTCTTAAAATTTATGTTCTTATCATGTCTGCCATCCATGCCATCTTTTCGCAGCTCCCAGCGGGCAGGAGGTACAGAAGCCTGAAGTCCCACACCACCAGGTTCAAGAACAGCTACTTCCCTTCAACCATTCGGTTCTTGAACCAACCAGCACAACCCTAATCACTACAGTTTAGCAACACTGTGACCACTTTGAATACCTTGCACTAAAATGGAATTTGTTTTTTTTTTGTTCTAATTGTGTTGTTTCTTGTAAAAATTGTGTATAATTTATGTTTAATTTATGTTTTTCTTGTGAATGCTGCTTATATGATGTTATGTCCTGTGATATTGCTGCAAGTAAGTTTTTCACTGCACCCTTGATACACGTACTTGTGTATATGACAATAAACTGGACTTTGACTGTTCAATATATAAAGTGCGGAATTGTACTTTCCCTTTTCACAGTTAGCTACCTTTTATTCAAGAGATAGGGCCGAGTAGTAGCAAATAGATTTCAATACAGATAAGTATGAGGTGATGCATTTTGGAAAGTCAAACCAGCGTAGGACTTATACTATGGACGGTAGGGTGTTAGGGAGTGTAATGGAACAGAGGGACTGAGGAGAACAAGTGTATGGTTAGTTGAAAGCGGTGTCACAGGTAGACAGGGTGGTGATAAAGGCATTCAGCATGCTGACTGTCGTCGGGGCACTGAATATAGGAATTGGGACACTACATTGCAGTTGTACAAGTCATTCGTGAGGCTGCACTTGGAGTACAGTTTTGGTCACCCTGTTATAGGAAAGACGTGGTTAAGCTGGAGAGAGTGCAGAGAAGATTTACAAGGATGTTGCCAGGACTAGAGGGCCTGAGTTATAGGGAGAGGTTGGCCAGGCTGTGTCTTTATTCCTTGGAACGTAGGAAAATGAGGGGTGACCTCATAGATGTTTGTAAAATCATGAGGGGCATAGATAAGGTGGATGGTAACAGTCTTTTCCCCAGGACAGGGGAGTCCAAAACTAGGGGGCATAGGTTTAGGATGAGAGGGGAAAGATTTACAAGGGACTTGAGGGGCAACTTTTTCACGCAGAGGGTGGTGAGTGTATGGAACGAGCTGCCAGAGGAAGTGGGTGAGGCAGGTACAACAGTATCATTTAAGAAGGATAGGTACATGGAGGGGCGGGACTTGGAGGGATATGGTCCGAGCGCAGGAACTTGGGACTAGCTGGGTGGTTACCGTGGTCGGCATGGACTGGTTGGGACAAAGGGCCTGTATCTGTGCTGTATTGCTCTATGATTCTATAATGGGCCAAGAAATAAGGATCAGTCACACAAAGGCAAAGGATATTATATGCCAAATGTCAGTAAGCCCACAACATGAGTGTTCCAGGGTGTTGTGATGGTGGGGGTGGGATTGGAGGGCAGATGAAGGAGCAGAAGTTCCAGTCAGAACTAAATGGTAGGGGGCCAGGTAATGCAGTCAGAGCTGGGAGCCCCACTAGGAGTGGTACACTTTTGTCCTCCAAATGCGCAACAGGGAGGTCATGGTGCAGTTGTACAGGACGCTGGTGAGACTGCACTTGGAGTATTGTGTTCAGTGTTGGTTGCCTGCTATAGGAAAGATGTTATTAAACTGGAAAGAGTGCAGAAAAGAATACAAGGATGTTGCCAGGACTTGAGGGACTGAGAGGTGATCTTATAGAGGTGTATAAAATCATGAGGGGCATAGATAGGTGAATACACTCAATCTTTTTCCCAGGGTTGGGCAATCAAGAACTAGAGGGCAGAGGTTTAAGGTGAGAGGGGAGAGATTTAATAGGAACTTGAGGGGCAGCTTTTTTTACACAAAGGGTGGTATCTGAAAGAAATTGCAGAGAGTTGTGGACATAGCTCAGCACAACATGGAAACCAGTCTCCCCTCCATGGACTCTGTCTATACTTCTTGCTGCCTTAGTAAAGCATCCAGCATAATCAAAGACCTCACCCATTGGGCAGAAGATACAAAAGTCTGAAAGCAAGTACCACCAGTCTCAAGGACAGCTTCTATCCCACTGTTACATGACTATTGAATAGTCCTCTAATACGATAAGATGGACTCTTGACCTCACAATCTACCTTGTTATGGCCTTGCAGCTTATTGTCTACCTGCACTGCACTTTCTCTGTAGATGTTACACTTTATCCTGCATTCTGTTATTGTTTTACCTTGTACTACCCCAATGAACTGTGTGATGAATTGATCTGTATGGACGGTTTGCAAGACCAGCTTTTCACTGTAGCTCAGTACATGTGACAATAATAAACCTATTCTAATCTATGTGGAACGAGCTGCTGGAGGAAGGGGTTGAGGCAGGTACAATAACAACTTTTAAAAGATGGCTGGACAGGTACGTGGGTTGGAAAGGTTTAGAAGGTTATGGGCCAAACACTGGCAAATGGGACTAGCTTGGATGGGACATCTTGGTTAGCATGGACCAGTTGGGCCGAAGGGCCGGTTTCCATGCTGTATGACTCTTAACAGAATTTCTAGCTGAAGATCTCCATTATGTGTTCCATTAAGAACATTATTGCTTAGTATATACTGAATTGGACTAAAGGTACTAGAAAAATAACATTAACAAAGCCTCTGCTGGAAGGATAAATGAGCCAATGACGGCATCTTCTTCAGACCAACATCCCCATCATTAAGGCCCTAGCTACTCTTAGTCAGCTACATTGGATGAGCAATATCATTCCCATGTCCAGCAGCAGAGTCCCGAAACCGACACTCTCTTCTGAATCCTGGCATGGGAGATTATCATGTAAACAGAGTACAAGGTTCAAGGAAATGTCCAAAGCTCCCTTGAAGAAGTGCAACATCCCCACTGACAGGTGAACCCTCTGATCCATGGCTGCTCAGAGTGTAGATGGAGATGGTATTGAGAACTTGGAGCCCACGCACCTGGAGTACACAGAGATAAGTGATGGAGGGAGTGCATCACCTTGCAAATTACCAGCTCACCTGCCCTGTCAGGCACCACCTACCCCTTCTGTGTAAGGATGTCTGCAGTTCCCACGATGGCCCCTTCATTCACCTCAGAACCAACAAGAACTGGAATGGTAGCAAGTCGTCCTTCCCCCCACGTGTTGTCTAAGAAATGAGGAAAAAGCCTCTCCTAGAATCAGTTGGACTGTTAATGGAGCACGCAGTTTAGAGAACTGTGATATGGAAGGTTCACTATCATTTTAACATGTATCGTTTCATGCAAAAAATGAAAAACTTAGCCGTTAAAATATTTGGGATCTTGCATTGGAATCACGCTAAGGCAATGACATGCAAATGTATTGTATTCAGGGAAAATGTAAGATGAAAAGAAAGTGACTGTTCTTTTCAAATTTTATTTACAGCATGGTAACAGGCCCTTCTGGCCCAATGAGTCAGCGCTGCCCATTTTAAACCCAAATTAACCTACCCGTACGTCTTTAGAATGTGGGAGGAAACCAGAGCACCCAGAGGAAACCCACGCAGACACGGGAGAACGTACAAACTCCTTACAGACAGTGACGGGAATCGAACCCCGATCACTGGCGCTGTAATAGCGTTGCGCTAACCGCTACGCTACCGTGCCGCCCTCTCTCTCTCTCTGGCACTCGCTCTATTTTTCCCATTGGTTGGTCTCAGTCTGAAAGGTAATGCAGCTTCTTATCATATTATAAAACTCAAAGTTGAGTTTAATGTCATCTGCACAAGTACATGTGTGCACAGGTGCAATGAAAAACTTACAACAGCAACACGGGCACATAGCATCAGATAAGCAGCATTCACAAGAAAACATAAATTAAACGAAAATTATACACAACTTTTACAGGAAAGAACATAATTAGAACAAAAATTCCTTGATTGTGTTAGAGTTAGGTGAGAGGTTTTTTCAGTGACACAAGCATCAAGGGCTCTGTGAATAAGAGGGCTCTATACTCATTCAAATACATTTTTTCCTGATTCCACATCCAAAAGAAGAGTTGTTTGGAGATGGTACATTGTTAAATGGGAAAGTTGCAAACTTCTGAGAATGAGGTTATTTGACAAAGAGTGTCAGTGACTAGCACCCTTCAGGATCACTGGCATATAAGATCACCACTGGTGATGGAGATAGTGAGTTTGATTTTCATCTTCAACTATAACAGTAGATTTCCAGTTTGGAGGACTGCTAAACCTACTTTGCCTAAACTTTCTGATTCTACCTTGTTTTCCAGGTAAGGATGATTTACATGTCAAGTCCAAAGATGGAGGCCACTTGGAGAGCTAATGAAATGCTCAGTTCAGCACAGGGGAAGGGAAATTACTGAAAATTCTTGCTGCTGTAGTTAATATAAAATGCAGAAATTGCAGACCCTTGCAGGCAATAAGTCCAGCATCTCAATTGACAATAAATATGATGTATTATGTCATTTAATGTGCATGTTATTCATACAGGCTCATTGAAACACCCATTTATCAGCAAAACAAATTAGGAATTTTGGAGCAACAAACAATCTGCTGGAGGAACTCAGTAGGTCAAGCACCATCTGTGGGGGGAAAGGAACTGTTGGTGTTTTGGGTTGAAACCCTGCATCAAGAATTTTGGCCCCATTTCATTAAATCTTGAAGTTCTGAACTTAGCCATGCAGGTTAATCATTAGTTGATTCTCAGAGGCTTCTAACTAGTTAGAGAAAACATCAAAATGGCTTTTGATTCCTTACACTTGCACACTATATGCAAAGTGGATCTGCTGCACGTGGTGAGCAGATGGTGAGAGTAAAAATTGACTTCATTGGGCGTTGAAAGTGGCTGAAAATCGTCAACAGTTTTTAACACCTCAGTTAATGTTCTCTTCTGTTGATTTAGTGCCACCACCAGTCAAACTCAACAGCTGGTAAATTATAGCCTCTACCTTTGCACAGATTTTGCTTTCTCTCCCTATGTCCTGGCTGTTTGTCACTTTCCTACTTCTTTCCTTTTGGATGGTGTGGCTGACGAAGAAGCTGCCAATTTTCAGGGAGGAAACTCAATCATCCTTTACTGTCCCCCTTTCTATCCCCTCTCCCTATATCCAAAACTCTTCCTCCTTCAGATCTGAACAAAGAATTTTGCTCTGGCTTTCTTTCTAATACTTCGTTCATGTGGCTGACCAGGAGCAACAACTACATATCCAGTTAAAGGTCAGTTAACCAGTCTAATGCCCTTGAGGAGAGGGAATACACCTCTGTAATGTATACATCTGATTTGTATACAGAGCAACGTATTGTTCTATAATCCATATTTTGGCTACTAAATTCCCATATACATTTTACCTTTAAAAGAGAACTGGAAAACGATTCAACTGCCTGTAGCTTCTTTCAGCAAGCGTAAGCATCAGAACTTATTCACAAGACTTGTCCCTCATCTTCTGCTATGCTTTTTCACAATCTGTAATATTTCTGCAGTTATCTCTGTAATCATTCCTCATTTCCAGCTAGTATCTATACATTCTCACTTTTAGCATTATTTGTAAAACAAGTGCATATTTTTAATTAATATCTCTGCAGTGCAGTCATCTTGCAAGATTATGGCTGTACCCTTCATTAGTTGATTCCAAGTGCTTTTACCACCCCTCAAAGTATTTCAATTTTATATTAATATTAAAGCCCGTTATTACATTTCAGATCTGCCAACTTTTTCTCATCACATCTCCTTCCCCATTAAAAACTTTATATTCCTCATGATTTTTCAATTTTCAGGGATATTGAATCTATTTTGTTATGTGCTTCGCTTTCAATTTCTTGTATTTCTGTTCTTTACACCTCCTTACGCCTTGTAGCAATATATCTACATTCTGCTGAAACCATCCCCTAAATAATTATTCCCTTTGCTGATCTGATGAGTTACAGCTAACACAGCCACTCAGTTAACTTATCCCAGTTCCTGTTTGTTATTTTTGACTACAGCTAGCTAGAAAACAGTCACTAATGTACAATAAAGTGCATTCCCTGCCTCAGCCACATAATTGCTTTAATTGTTTATTGGTTAAAATCCTGAAATTATCGTGATGGCATCATCTAGCTTCAAATCCCTTCACTTAAAGAGAGGAAAGTGGGACCTCTACTTTGAAAAGGCCAGACGCCAACTCTCGGGACATTTCCTCCTACCTACCCATGAACCATGACCCCCACCAAGGACCACCAGGACATTATCTCCCGCACCGTCACTGACCTCGTCACCTCGGGAGATCTCCCCCCCACAGCTACCCACATGATTGTCCTGCAACCTAGGACTGCCTGCTTCTATTTTCTCCCCAAAATCCCCAAGAAGGACTGTCCCAGCAGACCTATTGTCTCTGCATGCTCTTGCCCCACGGAGCTCGTATCCTCTTACCTGGACGCTATCCTGTCCCCCCGGTCCAATCTCTTCCCACCTATGTCTGTGACACATCACACACTCTCCAACTCTTCCACAGCTTTAAGTTCTCCGGCACACACAACCTCATCTTCACCATGGACACCCAATCCCTATATACCCCCAACATGACGGCCTCACCGTCCTCCACTTCTTTCTTGACCAGAGACAGAACCAGTCCCCTTCCACTAACACTCTCCTCCGCCTGGCTGAACTTGTCCTCACCCTAAAGAACTTCACTTTCGATTCCTCTCACTTTCTACAGACCAAGGGCATAGCTATGGGCACTCGCATGGGCCCCAGCTATGCCTGCCTCTTCATTGGCTACGTTGAACAGTCTCTGTTCCAAGCCTACTCTGCCCCCATTCTTCACTCTTCCTCCACCATATTGATGACTGCATTGGGGCCACCTCCTGTACCCGTGCGGAAATCGACTGTTTCACAAATTTCGCCATAAATTTTCACCCTGCTCTCCAATTCACTTGGACTATCTCTGACACCTCTCTCTCTCCTTCCTCAATCTTTCCATCTTCATCTCAGGAGATTCCTTATCCACTAGCATCTTCTACAAACCCACTGACACCCACAGCGACCTCTAGACTCTTGAGTTTAGAAGAATAAGACATGATCCTATTGAAATGTAAAAACAACTTAGGTGGCTGGGCAGGGTAGAAGCATGGATGGACTACGTCAAAGGGAAATGTGGAAGTGTTTTCCTTGGCTGGTTTGTACCCAGGTTCAATTCCCACTGCTGCCTGTAATGAGTTTGTACGTTCTCCTCATGTGTCTGTGTGGGTTTCCTCTGGGTGCTCCAGTTTCCTCCCGCATTCCAAAGACGTACAGTTTAGGAGCTGTGGGCATGCTATGTTGGTACTGGAAGAGTGGTGACACTTTTGGGCTGCCTCCAGCACATTCTTATTAACCCAAGAAGATGCATTTTACTGTGTGTTTCTATGTACATGTGACTAATAAAGAAATATCTTAAAAAAAGGAATATCTTAAAATAAGTGGTCAGCCACACAGGACAGAGATGAGAAAAAATTTCTTTACCCAAAGGGTAGTAAGTCTTTGGAATGCTCTATGCAAGTGGGCTAAGGAATCTCAGTTGCTGAGTAAATTCAAAATATTGATAGATTTTTATATTTTAAGGTGATCAAGGCAAATGGGGTTAGTACAGGAGAGTGGTACTGGGGAGGTAAAAGATAAACCATGGTTTTATTGAATGGTGGAGCAGGTGTGAGGAGCTGAGCGGCTTATTCCTGCTTCTGCTTCTTATTTCTTATCTTTTCATAGAGTTCCTCTAATCTTTTTTTGATTATTATATTTTAATTATTATTTTGACATCAATTACTTGTTAGTTCAAAAGAATCCTTGGGGTATGCCATAATGCTGACTAAGCAGCCAGTTATATAGAAGAATTCTCACTGACATCAAACAAGGAAAGAAAGGGTAAAATTTTTATCCAACTTTTTAAATTTTTTACACAACATTAAGTAAAGATCGGAGCATCTGTAAATAACTTAGGATGGTGGTAACATTTCAAAAATAAACTTTTTGAAAATTGTTTATTTTTAAATTCATTATATTTATGATGTATTCATATGAGATAATTACATTTCACAGATAGAAAATTCGACTTTTAGGGCCAGAAGTTTGCTAAGCAGAAATTGTGGCTTCTGATGCTTCTAAAACTCACTTAGACCTCACTCAAGAAGTATAACTATTGCAGGACTTTTACGGCTTGTAAATATTTTGATAATAAACTATATGCTTAATAACTAATCAAATATATGGCATTCCTTCTAAAATTTAATTATTTCTTATTGATTATTATTAATATATTCATTTGGCGGATATACCCTAAGATAGGTTAGTGCAGTGTTACATTGCCACCTTGTTACACAAGGTGTAAGCATCAAATTGGGTATAAAAGTACCAAGTTATTTGAGTAAATGAAGGCACCTCTGAGTGAGAGACTCACCCAGGGGTTGGCTACTCAGGCCCTCACACCTGCTCCACCATTCAATAAAACCATGGTTAATCTTTAGTTAACATTTCAACTTGGTTAACCCCCCCAGTACCACTCTCCTGTACTAACCTCAAATGCCTTGAATACCTTAGTATCTAAAAATTTGTTAATGTTTTGAATTTACTCAGCAACTAAAATTGCATAGCCCACTTGGGTAGAGAATTCCAAAGACTTACTCCCCTGAAACATGGGAACTAATAATATCTAGATTAATCCAACAGTCAATGTGGATTTTACCGAAGAATTAAAGTCGTATGTGATGCATCCCAGGGATGGTGACAAGCTGATACATGTATGTAATAGTTTCTCTGACAAAGAACCAGAGGGCTTCTGCTCATGGAACTTCAGCCTGGCAAGTGATAACATATTGAGGAAAGCATTAGTGAGAAGCTAATAAGTGAACAAAAGAAGAAAAATAGATTAGTTTTGCATGTTTTGCTTGAGAAAATGTAGTTGTTAATATGGTCTGAAATACTACGTAAAATATTTGTTAATAACAATGGTGATATAACTTCATAGTACCAGTATAGCTTTAGGGCATAGAAGAGGTGATTATACCATAGAAACACATGTGTTAATCATAGTATTCAACGTGATCGCAGTATCAGGGAATTACCATTGTAATATGATTAACTGGTTTACATACCAAATTTCCTGGAGTTCAGTAGATGCATTATCAACATTTATTTTTCACTAAAGAAAATGTTAAAATGACAAAGTAAATTTGCCCAATGACAATCATTAATTACACTTACCTACTATTGGGTGTTGATTTTTGATGCACAATGCTTGATAATACTATAGAAACCCTATAAAAAGGTGTTTCTCCTTACATTTTTTTCTTTGACAATCTGTTTTTCCACAGTTGACATGCATAAAGCACCCATGTGTGTCTCTTTAATCTAATTAAATTTTTGACCTAGTTTTTTTTTACAGTGCTGCAAAGCTGTTTGTCACAGCATTTTAAAATGAGAAAGGAATTCAATACAAAATGTGTTGCTGTCTCAGTTTTAAGCCTTGATTGCTGTCTTTGTCTAGGCTAGAAATCCGTGCTTAATGCTGCATACATGCTGCATGATGAATATACGAATATATCAACCCATTTGGTCTCATAAATTGCTGTGCTCTTTCTATGAGGTTATTTATTTTTCACAGATGCTATATAACATTTATGTAGTTTCCTTCATAACATATCTTCTATATTTCTGAGAGGAAATGTCAATGTGAAAATAAATTCATCAAAATGATTACACATTAATTTAATCTAATTAGAGCACACATAATTCTAAATATTGTAATTTTCCATGAGTGCTGTATACTTATTTAATTTAAATTGTTAATTTCAAATTTGCAACAAAATCCTCAAAATTCAGATGAAGATTCAAGCTATAGAGTACCCTGCAGTCTTTGGTCCGAACAAAACTGAGCTCATGACCATCTGGACATGCTAGGTCAGGGGAAGGCTGGCAAAGGGCCAAGATTCAGAGGCTGCATGATGGTGATTAAAAGCAGATAACAAAAACCAGTAGGAGATGATGAAGGGAGGACAGCAGAGAAGGCAAAGAAAATGATTTTCATTTAAAGCAATGTTTTAATAATGCAGTAGAAAGGAAAAATGATTCAATTTCAATATGCCGCTTCCTCGTTATGTTTAAAGCTGTTTGCAGAGATTTGCGAGTTACCAGCAGTAAAAGCTGACTTGGAGTGTCTGAAAAATCCGTCAATAAGACCTCAGTGAGCAGAATTGGTTTCCGTTAAGAAAGAAGCATGATGAAGCTTTAGAGAGGTATCATGAAGATTCACTTGGATGTTAACTAATTAGGAAGACATGGAAACAATGGAAGGATCTTATATCCAAAAGACACAGATCATGCAGTGGAAAGTGTTTAAATCTATAAAACAAATGAGAAATGATAGGTAAAAGCAGGGTGCTTCTCATTATTGGGAAGTTTGAAAATATACAAAAGAAGAGGAAACTTCTGCAAGGTAACTAAAGAATATGGAATCAGTTTCCAGGGTAACTGTATTCTGCCTTCAATCCTTTTTCCCCCTTCCTGTAATTGGGCCAATGGAGGGTAAATACTGACAAGATCATTGGCTTGAATATCAAGTTGGGCGGCAAGGCCTTTTTCCACATTGTAGCTTTTATGAAAGTAACAGCAGAGATGGGTGTTAAACACAGTGAACTATTCAGAAGAAGAAATAGTTATGGAAGAATCGGAGGTGATAAAGGTATAACTTAATGAAGAGGACCATAAGAACACCTTTAACAACTCAGGTGATGGAGAGTAAAAACAGGTGTGAAGACATCAGCATGAGGCAAGTTTTAGTCAAAACTAGAGTGTCAGTCCCTAATAGTATTGCAGATGGCAAAGACTTTGTTCATTAATGAATGTTTTAGGTTTAGTGGAGACGCAAAGCAAACAGTAGTTGTTGATTGACCAGTAGGCTGGAGTGGCAGGAGGGTGGGGACTTCTCTGGAGTAGCTCTGCCAATCTCTTGGCATATACCCGTGTGTGGTAGGAAGCTGCAAAGTAAGAGAATCACCACTGTATGGAAGAAAAGTGAGGCAATATTTGCGGATATAGCCTTTCAGAGAGTTCTTTATCTTCCCCCACCCCTCCACATTCCACCCAACATCAAAAAGAAAAAGATGGGCAGTTGATTTTTACACTGGAAGCATCCTGAGATATTTGAACAAAAGGGATCTGCTTGTAGCATCAATAACGTGCTTCAACAAATGGCTAAAGGGAGAAATCTATAATCCTTTTCATGGGGATCTGTGCAGTCACATCAAACATAGAACAATACAGCACAGGACAGGTCCTTCAGCCCATGAGTTGTGCCGAAATAATTAAACCAATGACGCCGAATTAATCTAATCCCTCTTCCCCACACATTGACCAATCCCTCCCTTCTCTGTTTATTCATGTGCCTATCTAAGAGTCTATTTAATGCTCCTATGCTATCTGCCTCTAGCACCATTCCTGGCATTGCATTCCAGGCTCCCACCACCCTCTGTGTAAAAAAACATTTCAATCCTGGGAAAAAGATACCGGCTATCTATCTATGCCTCACATAATTTTATAAACTTCTATCAAATCTCCCCTCAGCCTCCACCACTCTAGAGAAAACAGCTCCAGCTTGTCCAACTTCTCCTCATAGCACATGTCCTCCAAATCGGGTAGCATCCTGGTAAACCTCCTCTGCACCCGCTCCAAAGTCTCCACATCCTTCCTATAATTAGGCAACCAGAATTGAATGTAATACTCTAAATGTGGTCTAACCAGTTATGAACTTACTCAACTATTTCAGCACAGTCATTTCAGGCAATCATGAGAGATAACACAGGCTGCAGTACAGTTAGTGTTAGTCAGTTAGCTCCAGCACTTTACAAAGAGAGCCAAGGAGTTCAACAGGCCAGGACTATCATCCTATTTTACAAGGACGCTGGCTGGCTTTCCCGTGGCTCAGGCTGAACACAGGTAGCCTAGCTGGTTCTACAGGCATCTCTCATGATCGTCTAAAATGATTCTCTGCCAGTAAGAACTTCACTCCCTGAATGTATATTGCAACAGAGAATTTTGCACAATGATGTGACATGTGCTTGAAGTTATCACATACATTAATCCTTCAAAATTTTGCTCTATACAATTGGCTACCCAATTTCCACCGGATAAAATGGTTTCCACAGCATCTTCTTGGCTTCTGGGAAAAAATATATAAAGAAACAATGAATCTGATTGAAAATTTAAAACTAAATGTTCTAATTTATATTTCAACCTAGCAGAGAAAATGATATAAATATATATATAATAACTTCCCTTGAACAAATAATAAACTGTGGCAAAATGGCATTTTCTTTTTATTTTGAGCCCATTTGACTTGTGTGAGATTTCTGTTTTTCTGTATCAAAAAGCAATATAATTTTACTTCATATTTACCGCATATTTTGGTCTGGATATACTTGTATAGAAAAATGTATTGTTTATTCCTTCCATACTTGGAGATATTTGCAGAAGGATTATTAATTTGTGTTCACTTCAAGCAATTTTTTATTGATTAGTTTAGAATTGCATGACTAACAATGACTTTGGAATCTGCATGCCTAACAATGTGTTATTGATACCTCAGTAACTGATCACAAAACCACTATTTGAGTTTTATTAACAGCGTGGTAACAGGCCCTTCCGGCCCAACGAGTCCGTGCCGCCCATTTTAAACCCAAATTGACCTACCCGTACATCTTTTAGAATGTGGGAGGAAACCGGATCACCCGGTGGAAACCCAAGCAGACATGGGAGAACGTACAGACTCCTTACAGACAGCGACGGGAATCGAACCCCGATCGCTGGCACTGTAATAGCGTTGCGCTAACCGTTACGCTACCGTGCCTGTATTTGTGAACATTTTTGCAAATGTATTAAAATGGAATTATATTCAATTGCTGAAAATTCCTATGGCTGCATTATTTTTAATCTTCATCATGATATCTCGGAAAATGTTTTGTTGAATTACTGATTGAAACTCAACCTCAAATATACTATATTACTTGAAGCACAAGAAAATTGCTAACGGTGTATATAATTCACAATCATTTCTTCAAGTATTCTCCTCCCACACTTTGAAATATGATTTTGTTGCCAGTGTTAATGTGCTTGTGTACATCAAATTAATTGGCTGACTGCTATACAAGATAGCACAATTTGAAGGCATACCTCCTACCTCTTAGGCAAAAACACATACTCTGACAGCCATTTGAGAATTTGTATTTATAACTCTCGAACATGCTGCACCACAACTGCGGCTATTTCTGACCGATCATATTGAACTCAAGTTTTACATAACTCTGTCCTGTCAGTTACTTCCATTTTAAGATTGCTTTTACACTTTTTCAAAACTTTGAAGTGATTTATAACAAATGATTTGATTTTAGCAAAACAGATTTTTATTGGTGAAACACTATGGAAAAAGGCATTAGCACATGAAGTTAAATCTCTCAACACAGATCCCTGTCTATTTTTTTTATTATTTTGGTTTCACTGTTACAAATCAGTGCATAAATTTGAGAAGCAAATTTAATAGTTAGTGCACTTTATAACATTACTTTCAATTTTTTGTGTTTTGATTATTCGTGTTAAATTCATGGAGAATTTTGTGAATTATATGTGGTTTAGTATGAGTGATAACATAATAATCAACAACATCATAAATGTTTTTAAAGCACCTCCTGATTGGATTTATCTGGTAAAGGGTTGAGGCTTTGTTTTTTAATCATGGTGAACCATTTGAAATGTTGCATCGTGATGAACTTTGCACAAGTTGTTATAAAAAACTCCATCATAATGGCAGTTAGGTTATAAGCTTAGCTATTCATGGAACCAAATGAAAGCTTTCCAAGATTAAATGTTTGTGAACAATCCTAATTCAAAATCATTGTGACAAATGACCTTTCTTCATGTGTCTTGGTCTGACTGGTAACTTCCAGTGAAATATAATTTTAAGGACACTTTGTATGTAGAAAGATTAGTCACAGCATAGATTCATAAACATAAAATTATGCAAGTTGATTCTTCTAAGTACTGTGCATGAGGGAGCATGAATTGTATTAGATTTAAATAATAACATAAGAACATGATTTTTTTTCCCCAATGACCAGATGTTCAAATAATCCTAAAAACAGCTCAGAATGCATAGAATGACGCACCATAAAATGAGGCCTTCTCAAGGGTATTCAGAGATGGCAATATCTGCATCCTGTGTGTGAATAAAATGGGCATTCTCAGTAACATAAAAGATGCATTTCACTGTGTGTTTCAATGTGACTAATAAATAAATATCTTATCTTATCATTTTTGTTTCTGTAACACCATCAATATTATACCAGTTAGTTAATATTGTTATCGGCATTCCTTACATCCATTTGATCACTCTGCACTTATGTCTGCTATGAGCCTACCCATTTTCTCGTCTGCCTATACCCTTATCCTTTATTACACTTCTGAGTTTCATAATATCTGCAGATTTTGAAATTATGCCCTTTGTACACATACGCAATTATGTGCATCACAAAATAAAAAGCTGTGGTCATAACACTGATTTACGGAGACCACCACTGTATTCATCCATCCTGTCTGAGAAACTACTAACTTACCATAGAAAAAAGAAAATGCTCTGCTTCTGAGGCCTCACCAATTTTGCATCCACACTGCCACTACTCCATTACGTTTTAATGTTAATGCCGATAATGTGGTATTTTGAAATGTACCTTTTGAAAAGATTGCATAATATTCACTATCAAATTTCCCTCAGTCTTGCAGGATGAGGTGAGGCACAACCCGAGACAGCAGGGGTGAACTGGAAAGGGACGGACGCAGCTGCATGGCCCAAAATGTCATTCATAGAGAAGACAGTACTGGCCATTATTGGGGCAGCTGTTGCTGAGGTTCTGGCCAGCAGCAGGGCTGAAACTGTCAAAGATGTCAGTATGCTCACACCTAATCCTCTTGCTCATGTCCCATTTCCCTCTCAACACACACTCTTTTCTGATTTATAAGCAGCAGATGTTATAAGCAAGCACCTCTCACTTTCACTGCCCACCCACCCCTCTCCGTGTGTCACAGCCATCATGGCTTTCTCCTTTCAGAATGCAACATGGTCAGGCAGTGAAGAAGGGATGTTTATGGAGCCTTCTCTTGTTAGCTATTTAATTCCCCCCAATCACTTAAGAGTCATCATAGAGTCATAGACTTGTTTAACACAGAAACAGGCCCTTCCGCCCAACTCACCCATGCCGACCAAAATGGATATCTATGCTAATTCCATTTCCCTGCCCATGGCTCATATCATTCTTTCCCTTCCCTTTCCTATCCATGTACCTGTCCAAATGCTTTTTAAACACTGCGACTGTACCTGCCTCTCCCACCTCCTCTGGTAATTTCTTCCATATACCCACCACCCTTTGTGTAAAAAAATTGCCTCTAGATCTCCTTTATATATTTTCACTCTCAACAAAACTATGTCCTCGAGCTTTAGAATCCCCTACCCTGGAAGAATACTGTGACCATCTACCCTATCTATGCCCATCATAATTTTATAAACCTCTATAAGACTGTATGCAGTGGAAATGCTGCACAAATACAATGATCTATTGTTGTGAGATTTCTGACCTCTGTCTGTTGCATGCTGTTCCTGCTGTTTAATATGCATATAGTCTAGTGTTGCAGCTTTGTCAGATTGGCACCTCGTTTTTAGATGTTCCTGGTGCTTCTTCCATTTGCCAGGGTTGCTGTGGGTTTGATAGCAGTGATAAACTAAGGGGTACACCAGGCCATGAGACTGCATATTGTGGTGAAAAACAATTTTGCTGCAGATGGCCCATGGTGTCTAATGGATGCCATGGTTTGAGTTTCCATATTGGCTTGGAATATATCCCATTGAATATGATGGTAGTGTTCTACAGCTATCTCATCTAACTGTTTTGGAAACATGTGGCTGGAAGCACTCTTAACCTCCTAAAGATTCATGACTTCTACTGACCAATTCCTGCACTAATGTTTCCCTTGTAGTACCTGAAATCTTTGAGCTAGCTTTCTTTCACACACTTCAATGTTTCCTAGAACAGACTCACTTGAATAATGACTCCCACTGCTTGTTCCAGCTACCAAGCATCTCTGCTTTAAGAGATACAGATTGGCTTTAAGCAACAGTCTGGCTTTCTCTGTCAATTATCTGCAAGGTTAACTCTGGTTAGATGCAGAGGTTAATTATAATTATTTTTATTGAAAGCTACTTTTAAAATTATTTTTATTGGAAATGTTGGAACTAGCAGACAGCACAAAGATGACATGTTGGTTGTATTGCAATCATTGGGTGCAGTTAGTCGTGCAGTGTGGCCTCTTGTTTTGAGGGACTTCTGAATTACCACCTCAATCTTTCTGCTTGTGACTTCTGTCCAATTAGAAAACAATTTGGCAAGGCCAGGCATTCCATTTACTGTCTGGCAGAGATGTTGATACAGATTGACAGCTATGACTTGTAGATTATTGCATGAACTTCTAGGTTGTCTGCAGCTTTTGATGTTTGGATGAGTCCAAAGTTTACGTTTACTTGGGATTCAAGGGGCTGCAGCATTTCTTCCACTGATTTAAATGGATGCTACTCAGTTTTAGTACTGAGCACCTGATCTCTGGCCATACAGTATACAGAGGAAGACAACCCGTCCCTTCATCATCATATGGTCTAAGTCTTGGAACTCCCTACCCAACAGCATTGTGGGAGTACCTTTTCTAGGATGGCAGTGGCTCAAGAAGGTGGTAAGCCACAAACTTCTCAAGAATGATTGGGGATCAGCAATGAATGCTGGCCTCATCAGCAATGCTCAATCCTGAAAAATGGATAAATGGAACAAAATTCTGGGGGCCTCATCAAAGGACTTTGAAACCTCGCCAAAGTGGTTGTCCACGTGTCCAGGCAGTATATAGTAAAGGAGATTTTTTGGCATAATTGCTTGCCTCTCTCATGAGACATTGTCTACATCAAAAGGGTCAGTGGAGAGGGAACACAAGGTTTTTCAAGTATGCTTGAGGTTTTCCAGGCCCTGTGATCACAGAGATTCCAAGATATGTAATTAACACTTAGAACAACATCATACTTTAATTTGATATTTCCTTTTGTTTCAGATAACATAAATTTATTGGCTGTGCCACTTCTGTTCATTTTTTTTTGATGCTACCTATGCTATGATAATTTATAAGAATTACAAATTCTCTGAACTTGGAACCAATGTGGATGACTTCACACTTAAGTCCATAAGACATAGGAGTAGAATTAAGCTATTCAGCCCATTGAGTCTGCTCTGCCGTTTGATCATGGCTGATTTATTTTTCTCTCTCAACCCTATTCTCCTGCCTTCTCCCTGTAACCTTTGACACCCTCACTTATCAAGAACCGATCAACTTCAGCTTTAAATCTACCCAATGACTTGGCCTCCACAGACGTCTGTGGCAATGAATTCCACAGATTCACGACCCTCTGGGTAAAGAAATTCCTCCTCACCTCTGTTCTAAAGAGACGTCCTTCTATTCTGAGCCTGTGCTCTCTGGTCCTGGAGTCTCCCACTACTGGAAACATTCTCTCCACTTCTACTCTATCTAGGCCTCTCAATATTTGGTAGGTTTCAATGAGATATCCACACCCGCCCCCCCCCCCTCTAAACTCCAGTGAGTACAGGCCCAAAGCCATCAAATGCTCCTCATACATTAACCCTTTCATTCCCGGGATTATTCTTGTAAACCTCCTCTGGACCCTCTCCAATGCCAGCACATCCTTCCTTAGATATGGGGCCCAAACTGCTCACAATACTCCAAATGTGGTCTGACCAATGCCTTGTAAATTAGATCCTTGCTTTTATATTCTAGTCTCTTGAAATGAATGCTAACATTGCATTTGCCTTCCTTACTACCGACTTGACCTACAAGTTAACCTTTAGGGAATCCTGCACTAGGACTCCCAGGTCCCTTTGCACCTCTAATTTCTGAATTCTCTTCCCATTTATAAAATAGTCTACACCTTTATTCCTTCTACGAAAGTGCATGACCATACATTTCCCTACGCTGTATTCCATCTGCTACTTCTTTGCCCATTCTCCCAACCTGTCCAAGTCCTTCTGCAGACTCCCTGCTTCCTCACTACTACCTGCCCCTCCACCTACCTTTGTATCATCTGCAAACTTGGCCACAAAGCCCTCAATTCCGTCATCCAGATCATGAACATATAACATGAAAAGTAGCGGACCCAGCACTGACCCCTGTGGAACACCACTAGTCACTGGCAGCCAACCAGAAAAGGCCCCCTTTATTCCCACTCTTTGCCTTCTGCCAGTCAGCCAATCTTCTATCTATGCTAGTACCTTTCCTGTAATACCATGGGCTCCTATCTTGTTTAGCAGCCTCATGTGTGGCACCTCGTCAAATACCTTCTGAAAATCCAAGTGAGCAATATCCTCTGACCCTCCTTTGTCTAGCCTGCTTGTTACTTCCTCAAAGAGTTCCAACAGATTTGTCAGGCAAGATTTCCCCTTAAGGAAACCATGCTGACTTTGGTCTATTTTATCATGTGCTTCCAAGTACCCGGAAACCCCATCCTTATTAATGGACTCTAACATCTTACCAACCACTGAAGTCAGGCTAACTGACCTATAATTTCCTGCCTTTTGACTCCCTCCCTTCTTAAAGAGTGGAGTGACATTTGCGATTTTCCAGTCCTCCAGAACCATTCCTGAATCTAGCGATTCTCGAAAGATCACTACAGATGCCTCCACAATCTCTTAAGCTACCTCTTTTAGAACCCTGGGATGTAGTCCATCTGGTCCAGGTGACTTATCTACCTTCAGACCTTTCAACTTCCCAAGCACCTTCTCCTTAGTAATAGCATAGTAAAAGATGGGGCAGAAAGTTACAAAAATGTAATGATTGAGTGGGTAAAAGAGTGTCAACTGGAGTTCTGTGCACTTCCCTCCAGTTGACACTCTTTTACCCACTCAATCATTGTTTCTGTAACTTTCTGTCCCATCTTTTACTATACCAGTCACCCAATTTAAGTACCAGCAGCAAACTTTAATCTTTCTTACGATTCTTTCATTTTAGTCAATTACAATATGGTTGTTAGTTGCAGTCACAATTGAGATTCCTTAGGCATACCACGTCACATTCTGCCAACTGGAGTGCATGCTCTTTATCCTTACCTCCTGTAGTTCAAGCCAAGAGGTTGTCTTCAATTCCATGCATTCTGTGGAACCTTGTTGATCTCTCTGCAAGTCTGCATTATTAACATTTACTGTCATTCACATGTTAGTTAACTCTACATAAAAACATCCAGACTCATTTGATCAGTTTACAAATTCATTCTGGCTCACTCTGATCAGCACATAGTCAGCAAATACTCAGTAACATTCCTTAATAACAAGATATTGCAATTTCCCCATAACTGGTATTCCACAAGTGGCTACACAATGACCTTATTTCTTTTGATTTTTTAAATAGTGGTGACATTAATCTGGGTTTCCATTCTAAGGGGGCAATTCTAAATCAAGTGCTGGTTTGGAAGATCATGACCAAGACAATAGCAATTTCCTCAAATTTATTTTAATAACCTGGGGTAGAAATCATCAAGTCCTGGAAATCTGTCTGTTTTCACCTCACCTCACTAGTTTCATCATCACCATGTTTTAAATATATTGAATCTCATTAGTTTTACCTTATGATTTATGATTTCACTTTTTTGTGTTTGTAGTATTTTATCTTTGTCTGCTGGAGTGAGGACTGCAATAAAGGAACCATTCAGCAAATCTGTCATTTTCTTATTTCAAATTACAAATATCAATTGCAGTTATCATTATTTTTAGGCAGAATTTATCTTCTATTTATAAAACGCTTTATAATTTTTCTTTTTCTCTCTCATTTTACAGAATCACTACTGTTCTATGCCTTGGTTATTCTAGTTTATGCTAATCTTCTGCCCTTTTAGATCAAGAATTTTTATCCAATTAGATCACTGAGCTCTTGGTTTTTTAGGGTATATACAAGTCTTGTAATATACCAAATATTTTTTGAATACCTTCTACTGTTCATCTGTAATTTCACCTGTAAATAATTCCAACCAGTCTATAGCATCAATTTTTGACTGATCTCTCCCAATTTGATCTTCCCTGCTGTACTGCCATTCCTTCATGTTTAGTTCAGGCTCATCATGCATTATTAATCTAAGGTGGTCAGTTCTTTTGTTGGTTCAAGTAGATATTGTCCCAGAAAACTATCAAAAATGCACAAGAGGTACTCTTCTTTTGGGATTGATGCTATTTTGCTTCCTCCAGTGTGAAAAATTAAAGCTTCCTATCATAATTGCTCTTTGTTTTTGTAATAAGCTTTTCTGATCTGTGTCTCTGTGGCCTGTTTCTTTACTGAAGCTATCTGCAAGTCTACATACAATTTTCACTGAAGCCTTATTTTTAGTTCAAGTTTACCCTCTGCCTGCTTAAGCTTACTAATTTTACTTCCTTCTGATGCTTAAAAGTGTTCCTTCTCATTATTACTATATCTTTTCCAATTTTCTTGTCCTTTCTAAAGACTTGCTCACCTGCAGTGTGCATCTAGCCGTCAGGTCCCAGTGACGAACACTACATCATACCCTTTTTGCTGACTTTTGTGTTTCAGTTCATCTAATACTTCTTATGCTTTGTGTATGAAATGGATATAACTCTTAGTTTCACAGCGATCAGATCAAAGCTCTGTGCAACACCGCAACAAGTCTGGATTTTACTGGGATTATTTGGCTTCAGACCTCATTACAGCCTTGTTCTAAACATAACCAAAGAGCTGAGTTACTGATGTGACTTGATAGTGACTTCATTGCAGTGTCGTGGGCCCAACCTGCTTCACATTCTTCATCCTTCTAGCAGAATCAGGTTTATTATCACAGACTTGTATGTCGTAAAATCTGTTGTTTTGCAGCAGCAGTACAGTGCAAAGACATAAAAATTACAAAACATTAGTGCAAGAAAAAAGAATAACAAAGTAGTGCTCATGGGTTCATGGACCATTCAGAAATCTGATGGCAGAGGGGAAAAAGCTGTTCCTAAGTCATTGAGTGTGGGTCTTCAGGCTTCTGTACCTCTTCCCTGATGGTAGTAATGTGAAGAGGGCGTGTCCCAGATGGTGAGGGTCCCTAGTGATGGATGCCTCCTTCTTGATGTTTGCTATCATTGCACCATGGTCAATCCATTTGGAGCTGTTTAGCAAATAAAATAGCCCATGCCTGAATGCAGCAAGATGTAAATAATACTTAGGAAAATAACATTCATACCAAGACATGGTATTACCACTGCCAAGATCCCCACCATCAATGTTCCGGAGGTCATCACTGATCAGAAACTCAACTGGACCAGGCAAATAAATACTGAGGCTACAAATACAAGTCAGAAGCCAGGTATCCTACAGTGTGGTTCACCTCCAGGCACCCCAGAACATTTCAGGGCACAAGTCAGGAGCATGGTGAAATAATCTCCACTTGCCTGGATAAATACAGCTCCAACAGTACTCAACACCATCCAGAACAAAGCAGACAGCTTGATTAGTATCTCATCCACTATTATCTACATCTTGCTGCATTCAGGCATGGGCTGTTTTATTTGCTAAACAGCTCCAAATGGATTGACCATGGTGCAATGATAGCGAACATCAAGGAGGAGGCACCCCCTCCACCACCAATGCACCCTAGCTGTAATAGATACCTCTCATTGCTTATTTCAGGGATCAATTATTTCACATCAATTGTAATTTTGCCAGCCGTCAAAATACTCTTATCAAACATGGATGGTTGGCACATTTTTTATATTTAGCCCATACACCATCAAGAGCCATACTTGGGGTTTTAAGAGAAATCCGATATGAAGGCGATGATGATGCGTTTCATCTGGTCAAACAGTAAAAACAGACCACAGAATGCACTTGAGACGTAATGAACAAAGCTAATCCTTATTTCAGTGGGCGTGTGGTAAATCTATTGAACAAGCACAATAAGGAGACAGTGGAAACAGATAGTTTTGATTTCTTCAGTTTCAATTGTGTTCCTTTCACCAAACATTTTAAGATGCGGTATGCGTAATTTGAGATACAACATACGGTAAGTGTGGAATGCTTGGGATGAACAGGTGACTTTGGACCTCGTTTCCATCGCTTTCCACCACTGGGGATTCACTTCGCTCTGTGTTTGGATCTGTTGCCGAATGATAAAACATTAATTGCCATTGATCAGTTTACAACCTCAGTGTTCTGCCGTGAATCGATCCGACTGATAGACGGAGTAGAGCAAGGACCCCGGCCCTCGGTGCCCCTCAGTCCCTTTGAGCCGTGACTTTACCAGCACACCACACACTAATGCGCTGCCCCACAGTCAGTCCACCATTCAGTCACCGACTTTGGTTGAGACACTGGCGGGGCTCCCTCCTGTACTTCAGTTCGGTCACTTCAGCCCCTCTGCAGCGGGCGGCCGGCATCACTGAGGCACTGCCAGCGCGTTAACAACCGAGGGCGGCGGCCAACTCATGCACACACCGGGAGCCACGTCCCTCGTCCCTTAGTCGGAGGCGACCGCCCGCACTCGACGGCCGCCGCGCCGGCTTTGCGGCTCCGCATCTTGACGCATGTTCCCGCCCGGCCGGGCTTCAGCGCCCCTCCCCCCTCCCGCCCGGCCGGGCTTCAGCGCCCCTCCCCCCTCCCGCCCGGCCGGGCTTCAGCGCCCCTCCCCCCTGCCGGGCTTCAGCGCCCCTCCCCCCTCCCGCCCGGCCGGGCTTCAGCGCCCCTCCCCCCTCCCGGCCGGGCTTCAGCGCCCCTCCCCCCTCCCGCCCGGCCGGGCTTCAGCGCCCCTCCCCCCTGCCGGGCTTCAGCGCCCCTCCCCCCTCCCGCCCGGCCGGGCTTCCGCGCCCCTCCCCCCTGCCGGGCTTCAGCGCCCCTCCCCCCTCCCGCCCGGCCGGGCTTCAGCGCCCCTCCCCCCTGCCGGGCTTCAGCGCCCCTCCCCCCCGCCCGGGTTTCAGCGCCCCTCCCTCCCGCCCGGCCGGGCTTCAGCGCCCCTCCTCCTTCCCGCCCTCGGCGCGGGGCGGGGCCGCGGCGTCGGTGGCACCACGTGACGCCGCACGGCCGGCGGGACCGCTGCTGTCTCCTCGCCATCTTCTGTCAGGGGAAGCCCGACTTCCCGCTGGGATCCAGTCGCCCGCCGTGCTCGGCTCTGTGGAAGGCGGCGGCGGCGGCGGCGGGCCGGGGCTCGCCGGTTGTGGGGCCGGGCGGGCGCGGGGACACGCTCGCACACAGGTCTGTGCTCGTACTTGTGGCTTCATCCTCCCCCTGCCCGCATCTCAACTCGGTTCCTTTCTGGTGATTTTTGCTTCAACTAATGGCTGCGAGAGCCGTGTGTGTGTTGTATGTAAGTGTAATGTTGCAGTGAACGTAATAAGCCGGCGTTTTCAATGTGAAAGTTTGTGGGCTGTCTGGGGGTGTGCGAGAGCAACGTGGAGGGTGGCTCGGTCGGAGGTGTTTTAACTGCTGTCCCGTTGTGGGGTGTTCATTCTGTGACCATGTTAAATCGTTGTGTGGAGTACACGGTTAGTACTGGTGCCCGTCACTGGGGCAGTGGTGGGGGTGTGGATGCAGCTTCAGGGCGGGCTGCCTCATTCAGGAAACAGAGTGCGCCTGGTCACTGAATAAAACCCTTCATGTGCGAGCACGGGGGGAGATTAATCCACGTGTAACATTAAAAGTGGGTTTAATTTTGCATAGCCCGGCTTTGATATTACCAGATGCATAATCTGAAGCGATGAGGTTGTTCTCGGTGTGTTGGAATGACTTCACAGTAGTTGGGAGATAATTTGCTGTAAATTACCTACCGGTTACACATTTTTCTGCGGATGCGTCCGGTTTTACAACTGCTCGGAGAGACGGTAATAGTTGCTCTGAGCTGGTGAAATTCTCAACAACAGGTTTGTTAGTAATTCATGATGTAGCCCGCTGGGTGTTCTTGCCCTGTTGCATTCGCAAGAATGTCGAGGAGAAAAATCACGTTAGTTTGTAAATACCAATTTAACGCAAACATAATTGGCAGTTCGATAATATGACTGTTCAACGTTACACCACATTGCTTCTGAAACTGGAGTTCTCATCTCTGTAAATCCAGGTATTTTATGTACTTTGCACTCATTCCTTCTATAATGTGAACTCATACTTTGACAAGATTGCTTCTGGCATTGTTTTCTTGGTGGATAAATCTTGACGCACGTGGGTGTTGACGGCTACAGATAATTAGTGTTGATCGCTGTGCTTTGGTGAAGACTGGACCTCCTCCCAATGTGTTTCTCTGAAGGTGAAACAGCAATTTGAAGTTAAATATTTTAGTTGGATCTGGAATTTTGGAGTCTTAAAATCAAAATACTATAGATGATGGAAAAATGAAAATTTTAAAAAGAAAGTAACGGAGGTACTCAACGGGACAAGCAGAATCCGTGGGACAATTAATGTTTCAGTTTGATGACTTTTTGTTATTGCGTTTTAATGGAAGGTAATCTCTGCGTTCTGGATTAATAGAATGTGATTTTCAAAATCCTGCTCAAAATTCAGACTCTCAATGTATCAAAAGAACTGAATTTGAAATGTGTTCAACAGATCATTTAAAAGTAGTTTTGTATGCTTCTGGTTCCAAATCATTCCTTGCCATAGTGTCTACACCCTCATTTAGTCCAATGTCTTTCAACATCTTACTTCATTCTCATCTGTTTATTTCCAATGCTTTTTACTAATTTCATTTCACCATCTGGTTGATAATCATATACATGCACAAAAATAGGGTGGGTGGGCCAGGAGCAATCATGTAGTTTTAGACTAAGGGACATTATCCATAATAAATTTGATGTATTCCTCCTTGATTGATTGTGACAATACTGGCATGTCTTCTGACTTTCAATTTCCTGCTCTTGGAAATCATCCTAATTTCCTCCATTTGCCACATGCTTTGATTCTGAAGATCTTTGCCTTTTTAGCATTTTCTAAATTTTTTTCCACTCCTGCTAATTGTCTTTCTTGCAGGATGTGTCATCTTTGGAGAGGGTACAGAAGAGGTTCAGCAGAATGCTGCCTGGATTAGAGAGTATTAGCTGTAAGGAGAGGTTGGATAAACTTAGATTGTTGTCTCTGGAGTGTTGGGGGCTGAGGGGCGACCTGATAGAAGTTTATAAAATTATGAGAGGTATAATTAAGGTAGGCAGTCAGTCATTTTCCCAGAATGGAAATGTCAAATACTAGAGGGCATAGCTGGTAGGTGTCTGGAACTCGCTGGGGGTGGTGGAAGCGAATATGATAAGAGCATTTTAAGTGGCATTTAGACAGGCACATGATCAGGCAGGGAATGGAAGGATATAGACCACTTGTGGGCAGATAGGATTAGTTAGGAGGGGCATCATGACTGGCACAGAGATTGAGGGCTCAGGGGCCTGTTCCTGTGTTGTACTGCTCTATGTTCAAAAAGGAATATTCTCTGAAACTAGCCTCTGTTTAGGAATAAGCTTTGGGAACTAATTTCTTGGTATTGGTTTATTATTGTCACTTGTACTGAGGTACAGTGAAAAGCTTGCCTTACAAACTGACCGTGCAGGTCAATTCATTACATGGTGCAGTTACATTGAGAACGATTATAGTAAAGGTAATGAGTAGATCTGTAGAGAGCAGTTTGCAACGTGTCACCATGCTCCGGCATTTAAAGCAAATAAATTGTAGTCAATTTATGAATGGTTTGTACCGTTCCATGTTCTCCATGAAAAGCTTAAGATATTTTGCCATGTAACTGTTGCATGTTCAATTTAGGCCATAAGTTTGATATTCCTTAATTTTGGTGCACTTTGATGAGGTTGCCAAATTTATTTTTAATCCTTGTCAACAATGCCCTGTAATTATCAACAAGGATTTCTTCGATCAGGGTTGATGTGCTTGGATACCTTCTTCTGCACCCCTTCTCCAGAACTCTATTATTACTTGGTTGTGTTGAAAAGTATGGACTTGAAAAAATTATGCTAATTGGCCAGGTTTAACAACTTGCCATTTCTTATTTTTTCCCCACCAAGTTAACTGCACGTACTCCATCTTCACACTTTACATAAAATAGCTTTATCCTGTGTCTTATGTACTTAATCAGTTCTTATGTGTTGGCTTTTATTTTTGATTCTGTTAATTTCTGTTGAGAAACAAAGTTGAATAACTTCTGAGTCTCCTCACAATACAGACATCTTAAAATGCCTCGTCTTTTCTGTACAACCTTCAGGGTTGGGACTTATTTGCTTTAATAAGGCTACTGGAATTCATGTGCTATTATCTCCTTTTGAAGCTTCCACAATCTTGCTCTCACTCTCTCTCTCTGCATTGCCCTGTTGGTTTGTGAGCTAATGGCCACTACTCCTAGTGTGGTTAGGGGTGTAACCCTGGAACCTGACCAGTTGCTTTAGAGTCTTGCTCTTAGTTTCCCTCCCTAGTCTCATTAACTGTACATTAAATGATGCTTGCATTCCAGGGCACCTTCCCAAGATACTCAAAGTTTCTATTGTTTGAAATGTCCCTTGCAAATACAGTATTAACAAAGGTTTTGCTTTTGTTCGTGGGCACATATAATTTTTCTATGTGTGTCTTTTGCTATAATCCTATTCAAAACAACCTTTGCCTGCTTGTGGGATTCTGGTGTTTGGATCCTGGGTTCTTTTTGGAGTCAGGAACGAGGCATAAAAACTTGTTGCTTCGTAGTTGTTTTATTAAGAGTTGAGGAAACTAAGGAAATGATTACAGGCACATGGCAACTTAAAAAGAACAGGAAAACAGGAAGCGCAGGAAAGTAAGAGAGGCAAAAGAGATAAATGAAAGAGAGAACAAGAGAGCTTTTTAACATAAATACCAGATTCCTCCTCCTTCAGCCCCTTGCCTCTTCTACCTATCACCTCTCAATTTATTACATCCCCTCCCCCATCCCCCTCTCACTTGGACTTGCCTATCACCTGTCTGCGTGTGCTCCTCCTCCTCCCCCTCCCCCCACCTTATTCTGGCTTCTGGCCTCTTCCTTTCCAGTCTGTTGAAGGGTCTCGGCCCGAAACATCGACTGTCTATTTCCCTCCATAGATGTTACCTGACCTGCTGAGTTCCTCCAGCACTTTTTGTGTATTGCTCCAGATTCCAGCATCTGCAGAATTTTTTCAAAATCAACCAATGGAAAAAAACATTCACCTGGTGGAAGAACACACCAGCTAAGAAGCAGTTATATCTTTTACAGCCACTAGAGGTATATCAACCACTATACATGTAAAAATTACCTATATATATTAAACAGTGGAATTCAACATGGTCCAGCCAAATTTTTTAGCCCACCACAAGTTTGTATGCAATACTATTTCAGCCTATTTTGTAGAATAATCTTATGTGACACAGGATCAAGACCTACTTAAATCCATCACACCTGTGACTTTTTTTTTACATCTGTCACTCATTTTACCTGCTTGCTTAATGTGCATTACTGGTATATTACTCTGGAAAATTTGGAGTTATGTTGGTATACCTGGTAAACACTTTGTTCCTACTGTGATCTCCTTGAGTGGCTAGGCAAAATGGTCAATAAGCAATCAGCTTTCTGTTTATACCATACTTCATCTTCTTTTCTGTAGATAGTCCAGGTGTAAACTGAGCTACCAGTTTTCTATGATCATGCAAAAGAAACAATGGTTGGTGCATATGTGGTGGGCCAAAGCACCTGTTTCCATGGTGTATGAGTCCGTAATCAGATATGGGTTAAGTGGTCATTTAACTTAAGTGATTATTAGAGAAGAATGTCATCTGACAAGAATCTCGGCAGAACTCTGCAATTCATCATATGCTTTGGTATCTGTAACATCTGCCAGAGAAGACAGGAAAAGGCATGGCTTAAGCAATGATTTCTTTTAAAGGATGGTGCTTCCAAGAGTACAATATTCCCTCAGTGTTTTAATGGTGCATAATCTTTTCCAAAGAAAAACAATGTAAGTGTACTGTGAGTGATGGAATTTCTTGGGCTGTAGGGGAGGAAGCTGAGGCCTGTGTGAGGATTGATTGTTTAGTGTTAGGAGAAAATCAGAAGGGATACCAAAAATACAGCAGTGTAGAACTGCTGAGATTGGTTGCTATCTATATGGTAATTGACAGAATTCTGAGGGAAACTGATTTACTTTCTTGGTGTCTGAACAGCATTGTGGGAATGTCATTACTGGAGCTGGTAACACCACTGTCCTGTGGCCTCTCCTTGCTTATGTAGACTTAGAGTTCAATACCAGCAAGAGAATCCAGTATTACAGTTGCAAAATGAAATAATGTAAGTCATTGACAAAAAGGAGGTGATGTTTTGAATAAAGATAACTGAGTTTTTGTAATGAATATATGTACTTGATCTGTGTGTTACTTGGCCTTTCAAATTGTATAGAAAAGTAATAGTTTACACTTTTATAGATTCTTGGAATGACATCTTCCTTCACTTTTGAATGCTTTGTCTCCTGAAATTTGTGCTAGCAAACTTTATGATCGATCAGAAGCTTGATAACTGTGTATTACTTTTTTTTTAAGCACCACCACTTGCTTTTCTCAGTTTGCAGGTGGGTTGTTTTTCAACTATCCTCCAGACTTGGAGTTAAAATCAATTTTATAGTCTGGGATTTTAAACAATGTTTTAGAGTCTTTAATTACTGTATTTAAATGATTTATGGCAAGCCAAATTACCAGATTTTTGAGGGCTTTATTGATATTATTGCAGTTGCATTTATGCAGTTTTGTCCCTCTCCATAAACTGTAAATTGATGGATTCAGCTGAAGTTAGCTGCCTTCTGCAGTGCTTGATTGGAATTGTATTTAAGGTAGGGCCCGTTGTAAGTAAGATTAGTCTTGAAAATTAATGATGTTTAGGTTGCCATTGTCACAATGCTTTAGTACTATGGATGTACCAGATGATGATGCCAAATTGTTGTTAGATTGATTTCAGTATGGCTTTATTATTTCAATGCATGGATCAAAAACTAAAAGCACAGAAGGAATTTTCATTAAGGCCAGGGAAGGTAGGCAGAGAGATGGCAAGAAAATACCCATCTTGGAATTTATTCTAGTATGTGGGACAACTAAGTGCCTCTTATAAATGTAAACAATTTTCATAATACTTCTCTCTATTACAGATATTTGGCATTGCAGGGTAATTTTTCTATTCTGTTTAAAATGGACATAAATATCATTTAGGTATTTAAGTTTTGCACCTTTTCCTACCTGTCTAGTGTGTTGTTTTCTTTACATTGGGTGCATTTTAATTTCCATTAGACTGCCCCTTTTGAAATGAAGAGCTGTCAGTTGACTAGATGTACCAGCTCTTTTATGTTGGTTTACTAATGCTAGATTAAATTATTCAACGTGGAAGGGAAGTTTTGGCAAAGATTTATTAATACTGGGAATGAAAGTAGGCATTTGTAGGGTTGACGTCAGTAATCTCTGCTGAAGGGCAAGTTAAAATCTTCATTATTCCTTTACCGTGTACTTATTGTGCTAAGTGAAAGGCATGTGAATGAGTTTACTTTCTGGAGTCTATTTACAAAGAACAGCACAGAACAGGCCCTTTGGCTTGCCATGTCTATGCTGACCATGATGCCAATCTAAACTAATCCCATCTGTCCATATCCCTCTATTCCCTTCCTTTTCATGTATCTATCTAACTGCTTGTTAGACATTGTATCTGTTCCTCGTAAATCTCCTTTAAACCTCCCCCATCTCCTTAAACCTGTGCCCTCTAGTATTTAACATTTCTGTTCTGGGAAAAAGACTCTACCTTATCTAGGCATCTCATAATTTTATAAACTTCTAACAGGTCACTTCTCAGCCTCCTACGTTCCAGAGAAAACAATCTAAGCTTGTCCAACATCTCCTTGTAACGAATATTCTCTAATCCAAGCAACATCCTGGTGAACCTCTTCTGCACCCTCTCCCAAGCCTCCACATAGTTCCTGTAATGTGGACTAGAACTGGACACAATAAAGTCTTAAATGTAGAAGAATAGACCTCCAGGATGCAAATGCTTATTGAAAAAGTGGTTGTAAAATGCTAGTAGAAGGGTACATGCAACTGTGACAGACAATGTCTGATGATGGTATCATTGCAGATGATGTGGTATTTTCAATAAGAATTACTATCTTTTCATAATTCCAGTTTTTTTGACTGTAGTGCTGATATATTCCCATTTGATGTACAATTAGGAATACTGGTACTTTTTTGTGAGTATTTGCATTTCACAGTTTGGTAGATGAAGCAATTTGTACAGTTGAATACAAAGTAGGTGTTCTCCAGCATATGCACAACCATAACAAACCTAATGTGCCAACATGGTAGAAAAATATTGGCATTATTTTCTTCCTTGAATCTGAATGTGAAGTGCATGCTTAAAGTATGAACCAAATTAATCAAATGTCTGGGAAAAGTTAATTTTGCATGAACATGCTGACAGATGTAGGCTGCACAAAATCTTCTATGCTATTGTTTATCACTGTATGGCATATAGGGGCTTCATAATTTCAATGCTTGAGTTAGCATGGCTGCTTCAAGTCTCAGCTGTAGGTGTTGCAAAATTGGCAGGTTACTCATCATTGTGATGGAATTATTTTCACTTTGAAAGCTTTCTTTAATTTGGTTAGGGCTGGTAATATCATTGAAGTTTCATTTTAAAAAAAAATTGTGATCTGGCTTTTATAAATTACTTGGGATGCATTGAGTGTCCCCTTTAGTATTTATTTGTGCTTACACATTTTTCCCTTTTTTTACCCCCCCCCCCCCCCCCCCCCCCCCCCCCCCCCCCCATTAAGATTAAGAGGTTTTTTTGTGGAGAATGCTTCTCCTGGCATTTTACGGTTTTTACTTTGCATTTTTGTTTTGCTACTAGTGCGTATTTCAGTGGTTCTTGCATGTATTCAACTGACTTCCTCAGCATAAACTAGTAGTACTTACGTGAATGGGATAAGTATCTGTCCTCCAGAATGCTGATCTGAAGTAACAAAACGGACTGTACAAGCTAAATATTTCTGCAGTCCTTTATTTCTCTAAGTATTTCTGCATACTTATAGATGTTCTTACAGATTTGTGAGTGTGCTTAACTCCATACAACAGCACATTACATAATGACAATCTCGCACTCTGTCAGCCCTGCAAGAGATCGAAAGACCATCTGACAACTGGAAAACAGCAAGGCCCTTAATCCCAATGAAGTACTAAAACATTGGCAGGAAATTGCTTCTCCCATGAATGCATGACATTTTTTTCTGTTGTCTTGCAAGATGAGAATATGCCAGGAGATCTTGGAGATACAGAATTCATGACCACCTACAAGAAAGGAGACAAGTCTGATTGCAAAAGGATTTCCTGCTCAAGATGAAAAGAATCTGGTCAATATTTGCTGTTTCCACTCCAGAACCAAGATCATTGCAGCTTTGTCCATTGAAATAAAGTACACAGAAGAAAGCTGGCTATGTTTGCATTCGGAGACTATAAAACAACATCTGTCCCTAACACAAAACACTGCAGGTTGACAATTAATATCCAGAAGATCCTGCAATACATGGATTGAAGATATGGTCAAGGGAGGCAGTGGAGCATTTACAGGAATGATTTGGATCAGTGGGCTGGACCATATTCAGGGATTCGTATTCGGATCTGAATAAATGTGCCACAGCCATCACTGAGGTTGGTAATTAACTCCTGCCTGAGCAAGGACCTGCTGCAATTCACTTACTAACAGTTCTACAGCAAAAGCAATGTCGCTGGCTCTCCACTCGGCTTTGGAGCACCTACACAACCAAAAAACATACGTCAGGCTGCTGTTTATTGATTACAGCTCGGCATTCAATACCATCATCCCCTCAGTACTAATCACCAAGCTTCAAATCCTGGGCCTCTGTACCTCCCTCTGCAACTGGACCTAGACCCCCCCCATATTGGGAGACTACAGTCAGTGAGTGTCAGTAATAACATCTGCTCGCTGACAGTCAACACAGGTGCACCTCAAGGACGCGTGCTTCGCCCACTGCTGTTCTTTCTACACTCATGATTGTGTGGCTAAGCACAGTTCAAATGCCATCTATAAATTTGTCGAAGAAACCACTTGTTGGTAGACTCCCACATGGCGACAAGGAGAATACAAGAGTGGGATGGATCGACTGGTTGAGTGATGTCGCAACAACAACCTAACCCTCACCGTCAGTAAGACCAAGGAATTGATTGTGGACTTCAGGAAGGGGAACTTGGGCGAATGCACACCAGTGTTCATTGAGGGGTCAGCAGTGGAAAGGGTGAGCAGCTTCAAGTTCCTGGGCATCAACATCTCAGAGGATCTATTCTGGGCCCAACACATTGATGCAATCATGAAGAAGGCACGCCAGCGACTACTTCATTAGAAGTTTGAGGAGATTTGGTATGTCACCAAAGGCTCTTACAAATTTCTATAGATATATGGTGGAGAGCACTCTGGCTGGATGCATCGCAGCCTGGTATGGAGAGTCCATTGTGCAGGATTGAATGTGGCTGCGGAGTGTTGTAGACCCAGCCAGCTCCCTCATGGGCATAACCCTCCCTGCTATCTTCAAGAAGAGGTGCCTCAAGAAGGCAGCATCCAGCACTAAGGGCCCTCACCATCCGGGATGTGCCCTCTTCTCATTATTGTCATTGGGGAGGATTTACAAGAGCCTGAAAACCTACCCGTGATTCAGAAGCCGCTTCCCCTCTGCCATCAGATTTCTGAACTGTCCATGAACACTACCTCGTTATTCCTTTTTTTGCACTATCTATATTTGTAATTTATAGTAAGTTTATATCTTTGCACTGTGCTGCTGCCAGAAAACAACAAATTTTCATGTCATGTAAGTTGGTGATGATAAATCGGATTCTGATTTCCAAGTTCTGCAAGCTACCTCTCTGTGAAGGCCGACATTGGTGAAATTCGCCATTGCTTCCAATGTTGCAGAACAGCTTTCAGCTGTTTGACAAAGAATATTTGAAAGTTTAAGATCTACCGTGATAAAAAGACTCCTGTCAGTATCTCTTATCTACACACCACCTGATTTTATAAACCTCTATATGATCACCCCTCAGTCTCCTTTGCCCCAGGGAAAACAGTCCCAACTTATCTAGTCTCTCTTTATAACTCACTCTCCAGTCTTGGCAACATCCTTGTGAATCTATTCTGTATCCTCTTCAGCTTAATCACCTCCTTCCTGAAGTATGGCAACCAGCCTCATCTGTGTCTCGTACAGCTGGCATAGGAGTGCACTGCCATCTAAACTCTCCACCTGCTTGTCCTGTCAAATAACTCCTTCCCTATTTCTGTTGGTGAGTGGGTCCCAAAATGGCTACATCAGTTCCCTCAGACCATAGTCATCAACCCCGAGGGATGTATGAAGACGCAAGAGACCTAAGTGAAGTCTCCAGATTTTGCTGACAAAGCAAATTGCTTAGCAATTAGATGTAATGTTGGCCAAGTAGAGAGAGCAGTTTCACCATCTCCTTTGTTCCATTTGTAATGACAGCAGTGGGAGAGAGAGATATAAGGTGAGGAGGGGAGTGTGGGAGCAAAAATACTGAGCAGTTCAATTCTCTTGTGCTATTTGTTGTTTAAAAGGAATAATGCATAATAGCAATTGTTATTGAACCCACTTTAATTAGCATTTTTAAAGAATGAAAGGCAAGTCATTTCAGTGATCACGCCATATGATAGTGTATGGATCAGCAGTTAATGTTACTCTTTCCATAGTTGCTAATTGGTTTGACGTGCTCTTTAGAATTTGTTTATTAAAAAAATGACATTCTGCCTTGGGTATAATGGGAATGTGTCAATTCTTGTATCTCAAACTGCTCAGTGTAATGTAAGCTATGTGCTGGACACAGTGTATGCATGCACACGGTTTCTTGTGCTCTCTCCCATCCACCTGAACAGGTAGATTGTAATTTGGTTGGTGAAGCATCAGAGAGCCATCACTTGTAACAGTACAGCAGTATTGTATCAAGTTGACATGATGTAGGCTGCATCTTGGGATAACTGAGAAACTCGGGACAGTAGTACTCTTCATAGGCACTAATTAAATTGTATAGTCCTTGATAACAGTTGGTGTTTAAAAAAAAACCCTTTTCTACTGTATTTTGCTTTAATTGTTGAATACTTTTATTTTCTCTGCCATCTTACTTTCTCCTCCCATTTATGTGTTATTGGCACCGATCAGTGAGAGTGCAGTATGTAATTTGATGCTTGGTCAATAGGAATGCAGTATACGAATTTTCACAGCCAATGAGAGCACAATACATCATTGTTGCTTGGCCAATGAGAATTTGCTGATATAGTACAGGATATCTTAACTAGGGGCAGAAGAGCAGGAGAAGAGGTTTTACCCTTCAACAAAATTGGGAAAAGTTAGAAATGAAAATTATTTAAAAGTTGTCGAGAAGGGCAGAGGGTGAAGAAAATATGTGAAATGCCTGCGATAGGATAAATACCAGGAGAGACTGAATGAACAAATGGAGCTGGTCTTGATTGAGGGAGAGTGGTGAAGAATTGTTAAATGCAGCTGATCTGCCTGGAGGATTTATAAATAGAATGAGGAGGAACAAAATAGCATTGTCTGAACTGAGATGCAAAACACTGCAGTTATTGGAAATCTGAAAAAGCACATGCTAGGAATACTCAGTGGGTCAGTCTACATCTGTTGAGAGGGAGAAAAACAACTAATGTTACTAGTTGATGACCTTTCATCGGAGATGGCCAGTTCTATATGAAAATGGTTGTCTGAAATCGTTGAATTCGGTGTTGAGACCTGGGGGTCCTAGCATGCTTCATTAGAGGATGAAATATTGTTCCTCAAGCCTTCATTGGAACAGTACAAGAGGTGAATGGCAGAGAGGTCAGAGTGGGAGTAGGGTGGAGAATTAGTGTGTCTGGAAGCTTGTGTTCATCCTTGGAGATGGAACAGTTGCCCAAGCTGCAGTTTTTTTCTCTAGTGTACTGGAGACCACATTATGGACACTTTGCAGAGAGAGGTCCTGATAATTCACTGCTTCAACTGGGTGGATTGCTTGGGTTTCTGGAGAGTGGAAAAAGAAAAGGTAAAAGGGCAGATGTTACATCTCTTGCAGTTGTATCGTTTGTGCATTGTGATGGCATCTTCTGTTTTATACAATATTCTAATTAAGGATTTTATCTAGGCTTTCAATTTCTGAAGTTCTATAGCAATAAAGAAATTATTGTTTCATAAATGTATTCCCTCAAGTAGAACTGGGGAAAATATTTTTAAAAAGTGACTACTAGTGAGTCATTTTCTGAAATTTCATCATTTGCAAAAGGTTTATTTGCTGCTTGTTAAAATCAGATGAATTGCTCATTTTAGATTGTCCTCCCCAAAAAAAGTAAAGAACTGGATGTAAAAGAAATCACAACCTATATCCTTCCTGCTCAAAATGGGAAATGTAGTAGATAAGATAAGATACCTTTATTAGTCACATGTATATCGAAACACACTTTTTGTGTAGTGTTCTGGGGGCAGCCCGCAAGTGTCGCCACGCTCCCGGTGCCAACATAGCATGCCCACGACTTCCTAACCTGTACATCTTTGGAATGTGCGGGGAAACCGGAGCACCCAGAGACACGGAGAACGTACAAACTCCTTACAGACAGTGGCCAGATTTGAACCCGGGTTGCTGGCGCTGTAAATCATTACGCTAACCGCTACACTACCGTGCTTGCCTAGAGCTTTGTGGACAGCCTCCTCCAAAACTCCATGGGTTAACCAAAGTCATTCCTGTGAGTGAGCGTCCTTTACAGCAAGAACTAAATTCACTGACCTACATAAATAAGATTTAAAACCAGGTCTCAGACAGCTGGATATTCTAGTTGTATACTTTCCCACTAGTTCTAGATTTAAAATTCAGCAGGAAACAAAGGTAAAACAGCATAAATCAAAACTCCTTTGATCTTTTTTCTAAGAGATGAATTCTGCTGAACAAAACTGTAGCTGAAGACCTGGATCAGTTTTTATAGTGCAGGCATTCTAGGAAACAGATTAGCACCATGATACCTAATGGCTTTATTACATGTTTGCCTTGTAGCAGGAAGGAAATTAAGTAGTTTTATCCATGAGTACAGCTGATGACAGAAAATCCAATTTTTTTTCATCATAAATAAAAGAGAATGAATTGTAGCCTGGCAATATTGTGCTATTCACATTAGGATGTCCCTGAGCACTTCAACCAATAGAGTGGAGTTGAAAACCAGTTGTTTGTAGGCAAACACATGGAAATTTGCTTAAAGAAATGGTCTTGCTTTGGTGCTTTGCTAATGGGTAAAAGTTTGGTCAAGATAGCAGGCAGACTCCTTCTCTTGAAATAGTGGTATGGATTCTTTTGCGTCCATCTGGAACAGGCAAGCTGTTAACCATCTCATCTGAAAGACAGTTTGTCTGACTGTTCAACATGATGGGATGCATCCCAGGGTACTGAAAGAAATGGTGGAGGTTATAGTAGAGGCATTTATGATAATTTACCAAAATCCTTTGGATTCTGGGCAGGTCACAGCAGATCAGAAGACAGTGAATGTCACACCACTGTTTTAAACAAAAAGGATGCAGGCAAAAGGCAGGTAACTATAGGCCAGTTAGCTTAACATCTGTAGTCGGGAAAATGCTTGAAGCTATCATTAAGGAAGAAATATTGAGACACCTGGATAGAAGTGGTTCCTTCAGGCAAACTCAGCATGGATTCAGGAAGGGCAGGTCCTGTTTGACAAACTTACTGGAGTTCTTTGAGGATATAATGAGCGCAGTGGATAGACAGGTGGATGTTGTATACTGGATTTCCAGGAGGTGTTTGATAAGGTGATGCATAAAAGACTTAACTATAAGATAAGGATGCATGGAGTTGGGAATAAATTATTAGCATGGATAGAGGATTGGTTAACCAATAGAAGGCAGAAAGCTGGGATAAATGGGTGTTTCTCTGGTTGGCAATCAGTAGTGAGCAGAGTGCTGCAGGGGTCAATGCTGGGCCTGTAACTGTTCACAATATACATTAACGACTTGGAAGAGGGGACTGAGTGTAGCATATCTAAATTTGCTGATGACACTAAATTGAGTGGAAAAGCAAATTCCACAGAGGATGCGGAGAGTCTGCAGAGAGATATAGGTGGGTTAAGTGAGTGGGCAATGGTCTGGCAGATGGAGTACAATGTTGGTAAATGCGAGGTCATCCACTTTGGAAGGAAAAATAGAAGATCAGATTATTATTTAAATAGTGAAAGATTGCAGCATGCTGTTGTGCAGAGGGACTCGGGAGTGCTTGTGCATGAATCAAAAGGTTGGTTTGTAGGTGCAACAGGTTATCAAGAAGGCAAATGGAATGTTGGCCGTCATTGCCAGAAGGATTGAATTTAAGAGCAGGGAGGTTATGCTGCAACTGTACAGGGTACTGGTGAGGCCACACCTGGAGTACTGCGTGCAATTCTGGTCTCCTTACGTGAGGAAGGATATACTGGCTTTGGAGGCGGTGCAAAGGAGGTTCACCAGGTTGATTCCGGAGATGAGGGGGTTAGCTTGTGAGGAGAGGTTGAGTCGCCTGTGACTATACTCACTGGAATTCAGAAGAACGAGAGGGGATCTTATAGAAACATATAAAATTACTAAAGGGATAGTTAAGATAGAGGCAGGAAAGTTGTTTTCACTGGTAGGTGAGACTAGAACTAGCGACATAGTCTCAAGATTTGGGGGAACAGATTTAGGACAGATGAGGAGAAACTGCTTTTCCCAGAGTAATGAATCTGCAGAATTCTCTGCCCAGGGAAGCAGTAGAGGCTACCTCATTAAATATATTTAAGACACAGATAGATTTTTGCATAGTAGGGGAATTAAGGGTTCTGGGGAAAAGGCAGTTAGGTGGATCTGAGTCCACAGCCAGATCAGCTATCCCTTGGTGCTTTACTGAAGCAATGTCCTAGATAATATATTCGGGTTCTGTAGAGGACTACCATAGAACCTAGACTAATATTAAAATGACTAATGCTGGAGAGGGAATATACATCAATAGTGATTTGATAATTATTTGAACATGCATTTCCAAAACATTGAAGCTAAACTGCAAAACATAAAGATTGACAAGATACAAAACACTTGTAATGCCAATTCAGCTGAGTCATTTTGTCACAAGATGTGGTATTGGAATTTTAGCTACAGGTAAATATATATGTAGCTCATAAGCAAGTTGTCGTACTCGCAGGAATTGGAATAGTATTCTGAAAAGACGTGTTCTTTGTAGATTTTTACTTCAGAATTGTTATTGAATTTAAGGCCATTCCTGGAGACTAACCTTGAACTAGGCTGTGTCTTTACCTGTTTGATATCTAGATGTATACTTTTGGATCTAGGAGCTGAATTATACTGGAACACATCACATTCCACATGAATAGGTCTCTGTTGGGTATGGGTTATTATTAATCAAATTTACTGAGTGTTAAATGGACAAATAGCAATAGTAAATTCAAAAATATGTATTTAAGCAAAGCCCTACAACATTATTTTTAAAAGATGATTTCTACTTCAGTTTGATTATAATCTACCATGCATTCACTGAAGCACACTCCTTTTATTGATTATAGAATTGCCGATCTTCAGAGAAATCCACTTATGATGCAGCTGCAGATTTCTGTACAGTGATCCCAGAACATTAGAACATCAGTATGCTCAGACTTCCATCAGATTCAAATCAATGTTTTCTGATGCAAATATAACTATCGAATAAATCAATTCTGTCAACAGCTCCTTCATAATGGCCTGTTGATCCATTTCAGGTTCTTACAGTTGCATGAATGGTATGTTAGAATAGAAGAAGGCTTGGCTATAACAAACTGGCATTTAAGGAGCCTGCGAAAGGTTAACATTAGCTAAGGGGTGCTTGCCCCTATGTTGTTATATCCCAGCACTTGTTGTTCCCAATCTGTCTCCTCCACAATTCTGTTTCAGGAGAAAATAGTCCTCAGACCAAAAAAAAAGATCCAATGCCCCAGGTTTTTTTTAAACATTGGGAAGTATTGGAAATGCATGAGTTTATATTCTACATCAGTTAAACCATAGAACCATACAGCACAAAACAGGCCCTTCGGCCCACCATGATTAGAATTACTATTAATACATTCAATGATAATTCAAAGATCTGCAAACCATTCTTGTCCATGCCCCCTTTCCTGGATTCAATACTCATTAGATACTGGCAAAATGACTAGGTGTGACTGGTGGCTCTATGGACAAAGAAAAGTATCAAAGAATTATGCAATTTTTTCCCCTAAATTTTTAACCAGGGAGGGTGGTGATTTTAGTAGCATGTGATAATTCGTGTTTAAACTTCATCACATTTTGTTAATAGCCCCATTCCTAAAGCAAAATGTTACTTCTACTTCTTTGTATTTTGTCATACAATTTATTCTGGTGCCAAACTGATCAGAGATCTCTTTTTGTTTTTTCCTCCACTCTTTCTCCATCCCCTCCCCCACCACCCTTTTCCCTGCATCTTAAAATCCATTCAATTCCATAGTCGCATTCTGACTTACTGAATATTTACAACATTTCATCTCCCGGTACCCCTTGGAAAGATTTCTGTACCACTTAATTAGAACACAGGACGGTTGACTAAACTCATTACTAGATCGACCTCCATACAGATTTTGCAGAGACAAATTCCTTTTGTCAATTTGTTGCCAGTGAACTTAATTGTATCATAAAAACACAATCATGATTTTAACTATTAACACCCAATAGTAAATCAGGAATTTGTTATCAATGGTTAATAACACAATTGCTGTGGCGTTCCCACCTATTACTCAAATAACTTCTGTAGTTTCCCATCCATTTGCAAATTTAATCTCTGCTCTGAAAGCTAAGGCACACCTAGAAAAATAAATTATTAAAATACAATCAGATTTTTAATGTAATTATGATAGGGATACACTGATATGGCTTGGTGATTATTTTAGCAAAGTGTTTATTGGTAGGAAAACCTGGTTTTAATGCAACTAACCCTTAAGCCAAGAGTGATATGTAGTCCAGTTTCCTCATTGCAGCAAAGGGCAACTTGGGTATGCTGCGTTTTGGGGAAGGGGGCTCAGTAACAAATGGGACAATAGAGATGGTAATGATATGAGCGACCATAATATATGGTATGATGTAATGTAATAATGAGGTGAACTACAGCAAAAAGGGTGTTAAATATGTATCAGAATTCACAAAGTCGATTTGGAGGAATGTGGCTGTTTGTGCAGGACCATTCATTACAGACAACGTGGGTGGTTTAGGAATGGGGCATCAATAATGCAGGTGAAAGATGATTGCCTGGATATGGTGGTGATTGATTGCCTGGATATGGTGATGTGCACGTGAAAGATGATTGCCTGGATATGGTGGTGATTGATTGCCTGGATATGGTGGTGATTGATTGCCTGGATGTGGTGGTGATTGCCTGGATGTGGTGATGTGCACGTGAAAGATGATTGCCTGGATATGGTGATGATTGCCTGGATGTGGTGATGTGCACGTGAAAGATGATTGCCTGGATATGGTGATGATTGCCTGGATGTGGTGATGTGCACGTGAAAGATGATTGCCTGGATATGGTGATGATTGCCTGGACGTGGTGGTGATTGATTGCCTGGACGTGGTGGTGATTGATTGCCTGGACGTGGTGGTGATTGATTGCCTGGACGTGGTGATGTGGGGCAACAGCAAACATAAGGAAGAACTTGTGGCAAGAGATGGTCTTGGGGCTTGAAGTTATCTCACTACAGGCAATGCAGTATTGGTAGATAAAGGCATAACCGTGCAATGTCATCTCTGAAAACAATGGTTGAAGGTGGGCAATGAGGAAACATTGTGCAGTCCCAACATATCAAATCCTGGCAAACTTGAGGAAGACAAGCAGGAAAGAGCACCAAGGTCTAATTTAGAGGATACTGTTTGTGATATTGGCACATGCTGATTGAAATGTTTGAAATCCTAGCCTATCTAACTTAAAACAAGTCTTTATGAAGAGCAATTCATTGCTTAGGCATATTATAATGGACTTTTCAGAAATGGGACTAAATGACAGATGGATATCCATTAGGGGACTAACTGTTATGCTTTGAAGCATAGGGACAGACAGAATTGTCCAAACAAATTAAACTTGTGCAAGATTGTTACCTTCATCAGAATGACTGCATTTCATTTAAATGAAAATAATTGAGCAGGAATGGCTTAAAGTTATCAAAAATAAATGCTTTTGACGGTCCTTTCACCAATTATCCTCTCTTCATCATTGTTTTATAGAAAGGACTAGTGTTTCAAAATATAGTAAAGTTGTTTTACATTTTTATCTAGTAAAACAGATTAGAGTTTATTTTAGCAAAGCAACCGAGTGAATATAATTTCCCAGTGATATTGCAGTGTTTGGCATCTACGAAGTGCACTGCAGTTACTGAAATAGTTAAACACGAGATATTTCCTCTAATTGAAGAGGAAATTATTAAACTGACAATGATTAAAATTACTGAAATTGTACAAATTTTGATTTACAAAACAATTTGCGAAATCAACAGTTATCTAAAATATTCTCTTTAACTTTATGTACAGTAGGCCAATAATCTCAGTATAACCATGGTGAGTTTAATGAGCTAATGGCACCATGACAAGTTGCCCAAGAAGCTTAATTGGACCAGTCATATCAATACCTGTCAGTAAGATCATGACACAGGCTGGATAGATGTCAGAGCACGGATTGCACTATTTTTCCAGTGGATATTCACCATCTACAAATTGCCATACGTAAATAGGTGCAGCTTCAATCATATACAAGCAACCCAGCATCCTGAAGGGAGCAGTCCACCTTTGGTGAACAATATCACCCATCGGTGCACTGTAGAAATGCTCTGAACTCACTTCAACTGCACCTCCCTTTCTCATGATGCAGTTTGGGAAGTTAAACCAGGGCAGGACATACACAGTGAATGACAAAGCCCTGGGAAGTGTTGAACAGAGAAACTTGGGGATACAAGTGCATAGTTCCCTGAAAGTGGCAACACAGGTAGGCTGGGTGGCAAGGAAAGGAATATGGCATGCTTGCCTTCATCAGCTGTGGCACTGAGTTCAAGAGATGGGACGTCATCATACAGTTGTACAAAGCATTGGTTAGACTGTACTTGGATTATTGTGTGCAGTTCTGGTTGCCATGCTAATGGAAGAATGTGAATAAGCTAGAGAGAGTGCAGTAAAGACTCTCAGTGATGTCGCCTGGAGGGCTCGAATTGTAAGGAGGAACTAGATAGGCTGGGACTTTTCCCTGGAGCAAAGAAGGCTGAGCAGTAACCTTATAGAGGTTTATAAAATCACGTGGGGCATAGTTGCAGTCCTTTTCCTAGGGTAGGGGAGTCCAGGCCATAGGCTTAATGTGAGATGGGAAAGATTTAAAGGGGATCTGAGGACAAGTTTTTCATACAGAGGGTGGTGGGTATATGGAATGAGCTGCCAGAGGAAGTGGTAGAGGCGGGTACGGTCACAATGTTTAAAAGGTGGTTTGGGCTGAAGGAACTGTATATAACTCAATGACAATTGCTGGGAATGTTACCTTAGTCACCAGATCAAAATATGACATTCTCTGCCACTGCAAGGCAGCAATGTCACAAAAAGCAACGGGTTAATGGAGAAAGGCGCCCCCATCTTTTTAAAGAGATAATGATGGAGAGAAAGTTTGGTCTTGCCAGTGCTACGTGTTTCCAAAGATCAGAAAAAGAGTGATCAAAAGCTCCTAGCCAGAAATTTCAATCATCTGCTTTTTATTTGCTTTAATGAAAATTCAGTATAATTCACAAGACAATGGTGAATTATCCAAAACACTAAGCTGTGTAACACAAAGTAGAAAATGGTGCTTTTTATAGAAAGAAGTTTGCAGGAAGAAGCTGCATTTGGAATAGTAATCGTTTTAAGACCAACTGTGCAGCAGCAATTTGCTAAGTACAATTTGATTGAGCTGAATTCACATCATGTGAAAGGTGAGCTGAATTTCCGGTAGATTGTTCCATCGGTGATCACAGCATGTTGTAATGCTTATTCTTACGCTGGCACAAACTAAAATTATTTATTAAAGAAATGTTACAGAAAAGGAGTTTTGCAATAATTAATACTGAATGAGGTTGAGATAAAGTTCCTCCTTAAGAGGGAACTGGTTTAGCAGTGAGATTCTGCCCTCCTGCAACACCTTATTTCTCCATATCACAGATTTTTCTAAGTCCTATCCCCTCTCTCCATCCAGTGCTTAGCAATCTCCAGCCATCAACCTGGCATTCCCAAGTTTCTGTGTATCAACAGCTTTCTCAAGGTACTGGGACAAATCTTGGCTGTGGCTGTCAACACTCAGCTCTTCCAACCGAAGCATTCCCTTGGACTGGCACAGTTGCACTGCAAATTGGAGGCTTCAGTGGCAGATGGCACTGTTTGTCCCTGGACCCCAGCAGTAAAGCCCAGTCTTGTTTGGGGAAACTGCAGTATTATGCAGGAGAGGTTTTAAAAAAATAACAGACACTCCAATTGTACATCAGTCAGACCTGACGAAGGATCAGAGACCTCATTCATTTCAGTGGCAATTCCAAGCCTGCTGATTAGGAAGGACAAGAATAAGGCAAGTTTTCTTTTGCAAATCATTTTACTTTAAAATATATTCATGTCTTTAATTATTTCTAATTAACTGTTACTTAATTATTTACATCAACTTTAATAGTTTTTAAAATGCATTAGACATTCAGTGACAGTTAAACTATGAAAATGCTTCAGTGCTTCGACAGGAGCTAAGGTTTCACCTTTAGTCTTACCTATTCAGGGGATGGGACCTCAGAGCTTTGCTGCCTGAACTCTTTCAAGGAGCAGAGGGATCCAAAAGACCAGCAAAATCAGCCCTCTGTATCCAGACCAGGTTGATAAGGGTAGCCAGGAACAACTTACCCTGTATATGACCCAAAAACAAGTACATTAAAAAAATACTAATGAGACAAATAACTGGGGTGACCCAATGGTACAGTTGGTAGAACTGCTATCTCACAGCACTGCTATCTCCACTGATCTGAATTCAGTTCTGGTCTCCAGTGCTGTCAATGTGGAATTTGTTTGTTTTCCCCGTAACTGTGTGGGTTTTCTCTGGGTGCTCTAGTTTCCTTCCACATCACAAAGATGTGTGAGTTAATAGGTTAATTGGCCACTGTAAATTGCCTTAGTGTCTAGATTAGTGGCAGAATGAAAGGACTTGATGGAAATGCTTGGAGAATGAAACAGTTCTAGTGTCGATTACTATAAAAGGATGCTTGATAGTTGGCATGGAGTTGCTGGGCTGAGAGGCCTGTTTCTGTGCTGTATTACACCTAGCCCCATTTAATAACTCGGGGATCCCCGAGTTCACATCACTGATCTTTCTAGCATAGACACTACGGGTTACTTTGAAACCCACGTCTTGTGCAACATCAAGGGCAATCCATAACTTTTCAGAATTTTTTTGAACTTAAAACTTTTAAGGGGGAGGTATGCAATCTTTTATTCCCTCTGGAAGGATCTCAGTGGCTAGCACCAGAGAATGTAACAGATTTGTCAGCACCTGATTGATCTTTCCAGTCTCTTTCAATATTTATATCTTGACATGACAGTGTAAAACTTTGAAGGAAAGTCAATTAATATGGAAGCCATGATTTTTTTTAAAGTTGTTTTAAGATGTCTCTGTCGAAGGACAGTAGAATGGAAATGGATATGAAGATAGGCTGGAAATATAGCATGTTGCTCAAACACAGTGAAGCACTTTGTTCTGTGTCTTGTTTAATCAACCAAGTTCTTGGTGAATGCTGTTTGCAATGAATGTAAAATTGTCCCAATGCCATGCCTGCAAATATTGTCTGTTATGTCAGCTTTATGAAACACAGAATGCATGTTAACTAAGCAGGTGAATCTATCCCACAAAGGAAGATTGTGGAAAATCTTTTGATAACAAAAACAAAATTGCATTCAAAGGACAGGAATTGAATTTTACTGACAGCAAGTTATGAGATGTTGCAAGACATTTTTGTGGCACATGGCAATTTTTCAGGTGAGGTTCAGCTAAAACCAGCAGTACTATTTTAACATTAAGTAGGTATTTTCACTCTTCAAATCATGCAGAAGTGATCAAATGCAGGACACCCCTCTAAACCCACCATTTTGACACTCTTTATGCATGAGGTAAAGAATACCAATGCTGGGAAACATTACCCTTTTGGCACATTAAAGTGCTCTCATCTCAGGCACAGAAAACATCTGATGTGCAGAGGCCTGCTTGTTCTCTCCCAGTAATGGGGCACTAGGTGAATTTTTTAAAGCTTTTCCACACCAGTTTTCTATAGAAGGAAGAAGCCATGAGATTGACAGTCCCCAGGTTATGACAGGGTTTGTAACCCGAACTGTTCGTAAGTAAGAAATGAACAAAAACAGTGTGTGGGAGAGGATAATAAACAGCTGTGATAGGAGGGTGAGCAGGCTGGGGAAGAGCACCCACCAGCTGGCCTCACTGACTTAGTGAGTGAGGGAATGAATCTGATCTGCACTCCCAGCTTTGCTCGGCTCCACCCAGCCCCCCGATTGTTGCGGTTTGAGATGGGCAAGGGGGTTGAGGAGAGAAGGCACACAGAAATGCCCTGTTCTCACCCAGCAGAAGATGCCTGCAGCCCTACAGCAGCCGGAAAATCTATACTGCTGACCTCCCAAATGCTCAATTGTATGTACAGGGTGTCCATAAGTCGGGTGTTCCAGGGAGGACTTGTGCCAGGAATTCTGAAATGCTTTATAAATTGGTTCTTGCATTTAAATATGTTGTTCTGTGGCTGCGACTGTCACCCGTTATACTGTCATACCAAAAAGTTGGTGTAAATTTCTAAATAACACGTCTAAAGGAGGTTGTCCCATCTGGTGCAATAGGGATAGAACCACAAATCCTCAATCCAGTGACATGTTGCACCTTATTAGATGTATGGGTGAAATTATATTCACAAGAGGCTTGTTTGAGGAAACTATCTTTCATGGTACATAAATGTATTTTATCCCCTATAGTCAAGATAAAACCTTCTGGGGAATGCTTAAAGATTTTACTTTCTGAACTAATATAATGGATGGTTAATAAAGAAACTTTCACTGTTAATGCAATTTGTAAATAGCTGTTCATGCTACACCCCAAGTCGTCTCAAAGTGCCAGCCTTTCAGGCCTGGCCATCTATTCTCTTAGTAAGAAAGAATGAGTTTCTGGCAGCATGATTATTTCAATAAATAATATTTATGGTATGAGTGCAGTTATTAACAGTATGGCAGCTGCATTGCAAGTTTATACTGTTGTTAATTTTGCTGATTAATCTGTGCTCTGCACTAAACCCATGGACAAGTTGTTGGTACTTTTTTTTTAAAAGAACCTATTTACAGATATCTAATTGGAATATTTTCATCTTCTCCATCGTGGGCGATGTACTGAGTCCATGCTCTCACCCTGCCTCATTGACATTCACCAGACAGGCTATATCCTTCCACTGTCACTCCATGACGCACTGAGGCTGACAGCCTCTGGTCTTCATTGGGCCTTAAGCTGTCAACTTCACACAGTTGACAGCTTAAGGCCCAAAGGAACCTTTGCTGCACCCCAGGCCTGAATTGTGGTGATCCCTTTTATAATTCAAGCTGTCGCTCAATACACTTATGTATAATGAAAGATGGTTTCCTCAAACAAGCCTCTTGTGAATATAATCTCACCCATACATGTAATAAATAGGATGCAACATGTCACTGGGTTGAGGATTTGTGGTTCTATCTCTATTGCATCAGATAAATTCTGGACATTTCAGTACTGTGTACTGATTTCCCCAACAGCAAAAGAAATGTTGGTAGGCCACACATTTTAGGCTAAATTTAAGGAGCAGAAACCAATTAGATTGGCAGGTAAACAGTAACAAAAGATGATACAGAGCATTGTAACTCATTGTGCAATTTTCAGAAATCATAGAACATGTCTGTGTGAGCAGTGTTGAATATTTTTGTAAAATGTACAAAGAACTGTAAGATTTGCAATGAAAATTCAAATGTTTTGTTCAAATATACAAGGAATTCAAAATAGTGATATTTGTGGAAGGATCTGGTCCCATGATCTAAGAAATCTGATATCTCTGTAATTGATTACTAATTCCAGTACTAAATTGAGATTCTTAGTCCTGCTCCCTCCTCCAGTTTTTTCCCCAGAAATAGCAAACATTTTTAATGTTTATCTTAGCCAGACAAATCCCCCAAAACACAATACTAGCTCAAAACTATGGATAAAATGGAAGGCCTAGAACTTAGGGGCAGTTGTCAATCAGATGTTTATAACTGCAGCTGGAAGCTGCCAAATGCAAAGGGAAATGCTTTGTTTCATTTCTCAGTCATAGAAGAATTTCACCCGATAAATCAATTTGTCTGCTCTTGTCACAAGTACTTTTTCACAATGCTTCATCTGCTCTTTTTCATTAATTCAACCAATTATGTAGTCTTTTAGCAGATAAGCCAACGCCATTCTCTGTTGAAATAAAACAAAATGCTGGGAACATTTAACAGGTCAGGCAGCATCTGTGGAGAGAGGAACAGGTAAATGATTCAGGCTCATGACCTTTCGTCAGAACTGTGAAAAGTTAGAGGGGAAGCAAGGTGCAAAAGAAAGGAGATCAAAAGGGAAAATGGATTGCAGGAGAGATTAATTGACAAAAGGGATGGATCTTCTTTCTGCTTTCACTGCTTGTTAAAACATGGTTCCCCTTTTAACCTCTCCCAGTTCTGATGAAAGGATATCAACCTTAAGCTCTATTTCTCGCTTGATGGATGATGCCTGATCTGCTGGTTTTCTGTTTAATTTCAAGTTTCTAGCATCTGTTGTAATTTACTTTTATATAATCTTCAGGTGAAAAATTATCATGAAAGATTTTCTATTGACCCCAATTCAGAATTACTAACATTTCTCCTTTGGTAACAATATGAAGTAAAGGCACAATTTTATAATTTGGAGAAAAAGACATGTTTAGATTTGGTCACAATCCCTTACTGTTGTTGTACTGGGGAGGGCTATTTCTTTTGGTGAATTCCATCAGGTCATATCAATTGTAATTTATTTCTTCTTTAAAATTACATGTACAGAGGATATGTTAGTTCACAGATATGAAAATTAGGAAACTTGGCAAACTAGAAAAGGATGCAGGACACAAACAGTAGGCACTGGATGAAAGCCACTGTTCAGGGATGAACTGGAATTTGTCCAAAAAAAAAAATTGGAGGCTGTATTCATGCTAGGTTAATCTGCCAATATTTTCCCTATAATAAAATGTCAGTTTTTCAGATTGAAAGTACAAGATATGGAATGCAGTGTAGACTGAAAAAGCTATTTTACTAAGAATATTTATAACAAAAGGCTTTCATGATTTTTGAACTGTTTTGAAAATAAGTTACTAATTTTTGTTTAGAAAGCAGTATAAATTTAAAAGTCATCCGCAAATGAATATGCCAAATTCCAGGGAATAAGCTGTTTGTTAGCTCATGTAGCGGTTAGCGTGACACTATTACAGCGCCAGCGACCTGGGTTCAATTCCCGCCATTGTTTGTAAGGAGTTTGTATGTTCTCCCCGTGTCTTTGTGGGTTTCCTCCAGATGCTCCAGTTTCCTCCCACATTCCAAAGACATAAAAGTTAGGAAGTTGTGGGCATGCTATGTTGGCGCTGGAAGTGTGGCGATACCTCCGGGCTGCCCCCAGAACACTCCACGCAAAAGATACATTTCACTGTGTGTTCTGATGTACATGCGACGAATAAAAAAAACAAAGCTGGCAGCAGAGTTTAAGCAGGCTCAAAATCAAAAACTGTGGTTGATAGAAGATATAGCTTTAAGTTAATGGTGACCCATTAGCATATGGAGTTATGAGTTTGTATCATTACTTAGGTATTTTGTACTAATTGAGTGGATGTGGTCATAACTGCTGCTCCATATTTGACTCTGCAGTAAATTAGTTTAAATGATTCATATTATCTTTCCTCTCTCAAAGTGAGCAACCATCACAATGAGAGTATGTTTTGGCTCAATTAGGTTCACACTAAATCACTTGGCAAACCTGACACTCTGCCACTTTCAGCACTTTTGCCCTCAATCAAACAGTTTTTTTATTTCAAAAAGCAGTTACAAATCACTGGACTTTTCAAAGTGATAGGGAATTTGCATCATGCAATAAGTCAAAGACCCCACGCACCCTGGACATTCTCTCCTCTCCCCCGCCACCCATCCCATCGGGCAGAAGATACAAAAGCCTGAAAGCACGTAGCACCAGGCTCAAGGACAGTCTCTGTTCCGCTGTTAGAAGGCTATTGAATGGTCCCCTAGTACAATAAGATGCACTGTTGACCTCACAGTCTACCTCGTTATGGCCTTGCACCTTATTATCTACCTGCACTGCACTTTCTCTGTAACTGTAACACTTTATTCTGCATTCTGTTATTGTTTTACCTTGCACTACCTCAATGCACTGTTGTAATGAAATGATTTGTATGCAAGACAGTTTTTCCACTGTAACTCGGTACATGTGACAATAATAAAACATTTTCCGAATTTACTGTGCAGAAAATGGGTATATGGCTTAGTTTACTTGTGTGAGCTTCATAGTTGAATCCCATTTTCATGGCTTTCCTCATATCTTTTTAAATATTAATATGGTTACTTTCTGCTTGAGTAACCACTGATGTGAAGAACGTGACACATTCATAATCTTTGGAGTGAAATCATTTTCTCCAACTTTTTGTTCTGATCATTATGTAGTCTGACACCTGTTCCAAATTTGGCAACATCTGGAAACTGTCTTTCACCAGTTTTCTTTGCAAAACATACTATAATTTTAAAAGGGCAGGAAAATGTCACCAGACCAGAGTGAACAACCAATGCCATCATAAAAATACCAAGCTAAGTTATTTCTCTGTGCTGCAATTTATAGGTTCCAATTTAACCACAATCTTTAACCTCAGTAAAATTTACTAAAATTAACAATAAAATCAAGTTTCTAATTTCCCTCAACTTTTTTAAAAATTAAAACAAAACTCAAATTGTCTTGATCTAAATTAGTTTTGTCTAGATATGCACCATGTTCTCTTTGCAGTGTAGTCATGTGTGATAGACATTACTTTGTTTTATCATCACCGAGGAAAAACTAAATTTCTGTACCCAAGCTAGAAGATGATAGTGTCAAGTTAAACCCAAGTGCAATTTGAATTTTATAACATTACCCTCTCAGTTGAAAGCACAGTGAAGAATAATTCTTCTTGATCATTTGAAATAATGAAACCCTGCCTCAAAACCAGCAAACTGGGAAGAAAGGTGTTGTGAGAAAGGTTCTTTTGGATCTTAAAGATAGACATCTGGACACACAGTCTTCGTACTTCAAAAAGGAGAATTTTTATTTACAAAGACAGACGCAGGAACAGAATGGAAAGGAACAAATGCACACACACACTCTTAAGCAGGAGATTGCTAACGTGAAGGGAATCGCAACGGGGTGAGACTCTCACTATCTCTCTATCTCTATCTCTATCTCTATCTCTATCTCTATCTCTATCTCTATCTCTCTCTCTCTCTCTCTCTCTCTCTCTCTCTCTCTCTCTCTCTCTCTCTCTCTATCTCTATCTCTATCTCTATCTCTATCTCTCTATCTAACTGGTTACAAATGATCAGGGAATAAACAATACAATGTTTGAACACCCTGATATTCTGGACAAACATTGGCTCTTTGGTCTCGGGAGTCCTTAACTAACTGCCCGGAAGTAGTGCACAGCTTACCTCAACGTCCTCGGAGACAGAGGGAGAAAACCAAACATGCAGCACTTTTAAACTGCTGGGGGGCTGGGTGGTCCAGCAAGGACAGAGGTGTTTAAACAGGCCAATGGTAGGTGTGCCCAGGAACAAAGGTACTCGCACAGTCCAATCCGAGTGGTCCAGCAAGGACAAAGATGTTCACCTAATGGGGTGGAGCCAAACCTTGATTGACAGTGGTGTCACTTTTGGCCATGTGCTCAATGGTGTCATCCCAGCCAGAGGGGTCAGTGCTGTCATGGTCGCATGACAACCATGACCTTTTACACTACAAAAGGATAACTACATCAATCCAGTTTTAACTTTATCAAAAATAATGTTTATGGTTTTCACCTTGGTTCTCCTTGGGATGTACTGTACTTTTGTCCCAGTGATGGCACTCGTGTCCTGTAGTCCAAAACCCTTTTACAATGATTTAATGAAAGATTATATTGGAGGACTAAAGAAATGTTAAACTATGTAACGTACCATCTCTTGGATCAGATATGAAACTGAGGACATATCTTCAGTCTCAGGAGGACATGGTGATCCCACAGCACAAAACCTGCAGAGTCCTTATAACCCAGCCAACATTTTTTTGGTTAGATCGATTTCAATGAAGCAGTAATATATCTGGCCATTTCTTTCAGCAGTGTGTAGGATCTAACTATGCACATTTGGCTTCATATGGAGCAATTGTAATGATTGGATGTGAAGCATTCTCTAAGTCCAAGGATATGGAAGATGCTATATCTAGTTTTATTCAATCTGTAATCACTTGGTTTATAAAGTGTAATCATAAAAGATGAGGGGGTGGAGGGCTGGGTTAGTAAGTTTGCGGACGACGCTAAGATAGGCGGTGTTGTGGATAGTGTGGAGGGCTGTCGGAGCTTACAGAGGGATATTGATAGGATGCAGAGCTGGGCTGACAAGTGGCAGATGGAGTTCAATCCAGAGAAGTGTGAGGTGGTACACTTTGGAAGGACAAACTCCAGGGCAGAGTACTGGGTAAATGGCAAGGTACTTGGCAGTGTGGAGGAGCAGAGGGATCTGGGGGGTTCATATTCACAGTTCATTGAAAGTTGCCTCACAGGTAGAAAGAGCAGTTAAGAAGGCCAATGGGATGTTGGCTTTCATAAGTCGCGGGATTGAGTTTAAGAGCCGCGAGGTGATGATGCAGCTTTACAAAACTCTAGTTAGGCCACACTTAGAGTACTGTGTTCAGTTCTGGTCGCCTCACTATAGGAAGGATGTGGAGGCGTTGGAGAGGGTGCAGAGGAGATTTACCAGGATGCTGCCTGGATTAGAGAGTATTGAATATGAGGAGAGGCTTAAGGTGCTAGGGCTTTATTCACTGGAAAGGAGGAGGATGAGAGGAGACATGATAGAGATATATAAAATACTGAGAGTAGACAGTCAGCACCTCCTTCCCAGGGCACCAATGCTCAAGACGAGAGGGCATGGCTTTAAGGTTATGGGTAGGAGGTTCAGGGGAGATGTCAGGGGGAGGTTTTTCACCCAGAGAGTGGTTGGTGCATGGAATGCACTGCCTGGGGTGGTGGTGGAGGCAGATACATTGGATAGGTTCAAGAGCTTGTTGGATAGGCATATGGAGGAGTGTGGGATGGGGGGATATGCGGGAGGAAGGGGTTAGGTAGAGTGAGGGTGGTTTGATGGACGGCACAACATGGTGGGCCGAAGGACCTGTTTTGTGCTGTATGGTTCTATTACATTTCAGGCAATTATTGTTACCCTGAAAAGTAAGTCAAGATTATGAAATGGACAAGATAAGGGTGCCTGGCTACCCACATGTGGACTATTAGTTTGTGTAAACTTGTTTGGGAGCATAAAAATGTTAAGCTCAAGAAGCTTGGCACCATACAGGACCAAGCAGCCCGCCTGATAGGTACCCCATCCACAACCACTCACTCACTTCTCTGAGGGGCATAAGTGAACCAGATAGGTTTTGCAATAATCCAGTGATTTCATGGTCACCTGCATTGAGATTAGCTTTTATGGGATGCACTGCAGCAACTCACCAAGACTCCTTAAACAGTACCTTCCAAACTTACGACCTCTGACAGCTAGAGGACAATGGCAGCAGAAGCATGGAACATCACCATCTGGAAGTTGTACTCCAAGCCACACTCCATCCTGACTTGAAAACATATTGTTTCTTCATGTTGATGGATCAAAATGCTGGAAGTCTCTTCCTAACAACATTGTGAACATACCTACATCTCCAGTACTGCAGCGGTTCAAGAAGGAAGCTCACCAGCACCTTCTCAAGGGCAATCATGGGTAGGCAAATAAATACTGGCTCAGCCTGTGAAGCCAACATCCCTTGAATGATTTTTTTAAAAAAAATTCATAGCCACATAAAGGAGAATAAAATGATGCCAGGTACTGCAACTGAATTTAAGGCACACTGTTGCCATGAGAAAATGTGAAGACTCCTCAATCCCACGGTTGTTTAGGTAATTGACTTGCTAACCATGCTGCAATGTATTATTTTTCTGCTTGGGTGTATCTGCCCCTGAAGGTTGAGAAGCAGTTGGGTAAACATTAGTAGCTTCTGTTAAGAGGCTGAGTGAGGCATTGGATGTCTGGAGTCAGAAAAAAATACACCGAGAAAGAACAATAGCCCTGTGACAATTCCTTTATTATGCCCGTTTTTTTTGCAAAGTGGGTGATGTTGTGGACACAGCCCAGTGCATCACGGACACCAGCCTCCCCTCCTTGGACTCTGATTATGCTGGCTGCTTGACCAAGACAATGAGAGGTAAAGACAAAGATCCCACCCACCCAGGACATTCTCTCTTCTCTCCTCTTCCATTGGGTAGAAGATATAGGAGCCTGAGGGCACGTACCACCAGGCTCGAGGACAGCTTCTACTCCACTGTGATAAGACTATTGAACGGTTCCCTTATACAATGAGATGGACTATGACCTCATGATCTACCTTGTTGTGACCTTGCACTTTATTGCACTGCACTTTCTCTGCAGCTATGACCCTTTACTCTGTACTGTTATTGTTTTTACTTGTACTACATCAATGCACTCTGTACTAACTCGATGTAACTGCACTATGTAATGAATTGACCTGTATGATCGGTTTGCTAGACAAGTTTTTAACTGTACCTCGGTACGTGACAATAATAAACCAATACCAATGCTGGCAAGGCTGTCATTTTGAGATGGCGATGAACCATTTTCTCAACCATTGTAGCCCTTCTATTATCTTTCACAATACTCCCACAGTACTTTTAGTGTTCCATATTTAGATCTAGACATGATAGATTTCCATGTTGGGATAATATGTGACTTGCTGGGAAATATACAAGTGATGGTGTTCCCATGTACCAACTGCCCTTATCCTAGGTGATACAAATTGCATGTTTTACAGGTTCTTTAGGTATAGCTCGGTGAGTAACTGTATGCACTTTGGAGATGGTATGTGTTGCAGCCATGGTTGTAGATGAAGTGCAGTCAAGCAGGTCACCTTATCCTGGACAGTGTCGAGTTTGAATGTTGCAGAAACTGCACACTGCAAGCGAGTGGAGACTTTTCCATCATGCTCCTGGCTTGTGTATTGTGGTCACTGAAAAGGCTTTGGGGTTTCAGAAGGTGAGTCATTTGGCACAGGATGCCAAATCTCTGATCTGCTTGTGTAGCCACAGCATTTATGTAAGGAGTCCTGTTGAGTTTTTGGCAAATGGTGACTTGTGCATATGGATAGTAGGGGACATTTGATCATGTGGCCATAGAATGTCCTGTTGGAGAGGGTCATTGCCTGTCGTTCTTTGTGATATGATTATTATGTCACATATCAGCTGATGTTTAAGTGTCGCCAAGGTCTTTCTGCACTTTGGCATGGGCTGCTTCATTTGCTGAAGAACAGTGACTTGATTTGAACATCTTGCAATCATCTGCGAATATCTCCAAATCTGACCTTTTGATGGAAGGAAGGTCATTGATGAAGCAATTGGAAATGATTGGGCCTGGGATACTGCCCTGAGGAAGTCTGGCAATGATGTCTCAACTGCTTGCTCTCACTGTAACAGCCACTATTTTTGTGCAAAGTATGACTCCAACCATTGTAGATTTTATCCCTCAAGATGCCTGTTGACTTCATTTTTACCAGGGCTTTTGATGTCACATTCCTTTGATGTCAAGGTATTCATTTTTGTGTCACACTGCTTCTGAAATTCGGGTCTTTAGTCCATGTTTGAACCAAGGCTGTGATTGTGTGCAGGGTGATCCTGAAGATCTGACTACTGGTGAGCAGGTAATTGGAGAGGATATGTTGCTTCCATTACTTTGTAATGATTGAGTGTAAACTGATTGGGGAGTAATTAGCTGGAATTATTTAAGATCCTTTTAGTTGACAGGAAATGCTTCAACACTTCCAATATTCTGTTTTGTTTTCAGATTTCCAGCACCTATAGTACTTGGCTCTTGGATTATTGATTTCTACATTTGTTGCATGGAAGCAAGTGGTGTAACTGTACTGGAACAGTATGACTAGAGGTGCAGCTAGTTCTGACATACAGGATTTTATTACAGCTGTGATGGTGTCTAGCCTATAGCCTATGCTGAATGTAGCTGTTTCTAATATCACAGGAAGTGGCTGAATGGAGTTTCCACTGATGGTGGGAACCTTTTGAGGAAGACCAGATGGATCATCTATTCAATATTTCTGGTTGAACATGATTGCAAATGCTGCAGTCTAGTCTTTAGCATTCATGCAGGGTCCTGTCAAAATTCTGGTTGGGAGCTTCTCAGAACCTTCACCTTTTCATTTGCTGTAAATTGTCCATTGCCATTAATAACTCAGGACTCCAGTGATTTAATATGCACATAAAAAGTTGATTGTGGGAACACTAAGCTCTGTCTATTACTGTTTGTGCTATCTAGCATGCATGTTGTCATTTATTGTAGCTTTACCAGATTGGCACCTGATTTTTAGGTATGCCTGGCATGCTCTTCTGTGCTGATTTAACTAGGGTTGATTTATCATGTTAGTAGTGGTGGAATGGGAGTTATTATGAGCTGTGAGGTTTTAGATTGTGCTGGTGTACTTGGCTGCTGTTGATGGCCCATAGTGCCTCCTGAATACTCAGATTCTTTTTGAGTTTTAAGTACAGTTTGCCATCCATATTTATTTTTAATTTTCTCTCTGCTTAATCAGGCTGATTTGCACTGGTAGTTACAAGCTGACATTTGTCATTAGCAGCATTTTTATTTTGTTTGACATTCTTCTATATCTCTTCCATTATCCAGGGAACATTTGGATTTGTTTTTTCTTCCATTGCCATGCGTGGGAATATGCCTCAACTGTAGCTGAACTATCTTTTCCTTCAAGGCAACCCATTGTTTAATTAGTTTTGCCTTTCAGCATTTGGGTCCAGTTTACCTGGGCCAGATCCACTGTATCCCATTGAAATTGGCCTACCTCCAATTAACTGTTTTTACTTTGGACTGCTCCTTCTCACTTTTTGTCACTAACCCAAATCTTGTGATGTTATGATCACTACTTCCTAAATGTTCCTCTACCAAACCTTGGTACACTTAATCTCCAGAGCCAGATTTAACAAAGCCTTCTTCCTCACTGGACCAGAAACATGTTGTAGAAGATTATCATGGACGCATTTTAGAAACTTCACCCTCTCTGACCTTAACATGATGACCATCCCAGTTTACATTGGGATAATTGAAGTCCCCCATTATAAAGGACCTGTAGTTCTTGCATTCATTAGTCTCTGTGCATATTTGCTTCTCATATCTCTCCTAATCTTTGGTGACCTATCCAATATACCCAGTGGAGTAATGTTCTTAGTGGTAACCAAGCAGATTCTGCCTTTGACCATTATGTTGTATCCTCTCTGTCCAGCACTGTAATATTTTCTTTAATCAACACCACAACCACCTTCCTTTCTTTTGTTCCGTCTTTCCTGAACACTTTTTGTATCCAGAAATACTTAATGTCTAGTCCTGCCCCTTTTTTTTGAGCCAAGTGTCTGTTATCTCCACCACATCATATTCTCACGCAGGAATCTGTACCTGTTTTTCACCAGTCTTGCGTACCACACATTAATTCACATGAAAGTGTGATAAACCAAATTTAGTTGTCACGTCATTTCCATTTTCACTGATCCTAGTAAAATCCTTTTGCTGACCTAATTCAATCGTATCGTCTTAGTTTGACTCTGGTGCACTCTCTGTGCTTGTATAGTCTGTCCCTTCCTGATATACTTGTTGCCCTGCACTGTTGCCTTTATCTTTTTCTTTGCCTTCCCAAGTACACGTCTTCCAAATCGCTAACTTCTCTATTTCCCATAATTTTATTCCCATTCCAACTGAGTTCCATCCATTTCACCATCCCACTATGTGTCAGTTTTTCTCCTCTGTGCTTTGTGTGTTTGTGTGTATTGATTATCCTCACTCATATTACCTCTTCCCTATTTCCTTCCTTCCCTCTCCTCCATCTCTCTACATATTTATGTTTAACACCAACTGCTATGTAAATATGTCACACTGCAAATACATGCATTACTTTAACCTTTGGAGCACTCTTGCTGTCAGGCTAATGTAATTACAGTGTGACAGATCACTAGTGGGCAATTTGCATTAAGTGTGGGCAGGTGTTAATAATGGAAATATAAAGCTGATAGATACGTGACTTTAAATGCTTCCTGAATAACACCTCTATACCTTGATGCAATTAACCTCCCTTCTCTCACTCTGTCTACATTTATTCTTTGCTCTCTCGCATCCTAGAAGGTTGATTCATGTGAAAGTGTATTTTCTATATATTATTCAAATTGAACTATTATAATGAACTTAAAATTGTTCAGCAAATTATAACTGTGGATATAAAGCAGTGGTTCTTTAACTGAAGTGGTTGTCATCACTGTATTCATTAACGCTTAAACATTTAATACTTTATAACTTAATTGTATAATGAACAAATCAGTCTGAGAAGGTTCAAGGGCTGTTTCTTTCATGTCAACAGGTTGTGCAGTGAATAATTGAACACCATGCCTTTTTGTTCAGGACGTGGAAAGATTTTATGATGTTTACTTCTGGATCTAAAACATTTTTGTTGATTATTGGCATGTTTTTTCCCTTGTTGTGCTTAGCTTGGGCTCTGTTCATATCACTCCCACCTCCATGTTGAAGTTTGAGTAGCAGCCCCACTCCAGAGACCTGAGCACATAGATTTAGGTTGACACTCCAAAGTAATTCTGAAGAAATGTTATCTGTCAAAGATGTAGCCTTTAAGATGAGGAATGAATCCAAGAACTTGTCTATGCACTTGGGTAGTTGTAAAAGATCTTGTCGTGACTTTAGAGAGGTGTTGGCCAGTGTTTTGGCCAATATTTATGTTTCAATTAACATCACTAAAACATGTTATGTAACCATTACCGAACGCATTGCTGCTCATGAGCTTGCCTTGTTCTCTCCAATGTTTCCTATATTACAACAGTGATCGTACTTCAAAAGCATAGTAATTAATTGGCTGTAAGACTCTTTTGAGTCTGCTTGGGATCTTAAGAGCCCTGTGTAAATGCAAGTCTTTTTACTACTTTTAGCAGAAGTTTGGCTGCTTTCCTAGTGTTATCTCTTTGCTTTGCAATTGGGTTCATTTAAATTAATTACATTAAGATCAAATCCTTTTTAGCAGAATAGTTATATATAGATCTGCATGTAAAATGTTGAAAATGAATTCATCCAACTTATGTTTACAAACAATATAGGTTCAAATTTAATGCACACAATGATAAGTTGTTGGTTATGGATACAACAGAAGCTCATTAATAATCAAAAGCTGGTGTTCAGCAAGTTGCAGTGACCAGTTGAGTAATTCCTATTCTTCATTCTGTCCTTTAAATTACAGATTTGAAACAATAGTACAATTTCTTGCAGTGTTCATTGTTGAGGATGTAATTGCAAAATGCTGCTGAATTTAGCTCCTGCGTGAGCTGCATAGAACACAAAAGGCCTGAAGGACCTTTAACAATGTTCTAAATGTAAATGTCTGTTCCAACGAGGCTGTATCTGGTTTGATGCCATGTCCTGTTGCAAACAGGGAGTTTGAATTACCAGCATAAACCAAATTTTTCTTTAACATTTTCTGGCATTTGGGATCTGAAAAGCAAGTTTGTAGTATTAAATATTAGTTTCCCCAAAGTTATGGGTGTATATTTAACTGATAAGTATCCAGAAGCTTAGAGTTTGGTCAGGGAACATGAGTTTTGAATCCCACCACAGCAGCTGGGGAATTTAAATGTAGGCTTTTGAATGATTCTGGAATTAAAAGCTAGTATATGCCACAGTGTACTATAACTTCCAGATCTGGTTTGCTGATGTCCTTCATGGTAGGAAATTTGTCATCCTCACCAGCCCAGTGATTCCAAACTCATCGATGTAGATGAGTCCTATTTGTCCTATGAAATGGCCAAGAAAGCCACTCAGTTTAAAGGCAATTTGAGAGAGGCTATAAATGTTGACCAAGCAAGTGGCAATCATATTTGTAAACAAACGAGTGACTCGGTTGTTAATCATGTTTGCTTTTATTTCCCGCTGTGGGCTTCTGCCTTTCATTAGTGCTTTTGCTCAAGCTAGGGAGGAATTGTGCCAATACATAGTGCATGTTTTACTTTGGAACGTTAATCTGTCAGATTTTCTGTTTAAGTCTATTTACAATCTGAAAATGGACATTCTTCCCATGGTGCAGTGACCCCGTCTTTCCAGGTGATGCAGTAATTCACTTGCACTTATTCCAGTCTGGTGTACTGCATTTCGGTGTACACCATGTGGTTTCTCTATTAACCACATTTAAGCACAGAAGGCAATACACTAACTAGATTGGAACAAATGCAAGTGAATCACTGCTTCACCTGTTGGGTCCTTGAAGGCTGGGAAAGAATGAAGGAAGCAGTATCTGCTCTTTTCTTTTGCAGTTGCATGGAGAAAGTGCTGTAAAACAGGGAGTGGTTGGTGGGGATAAAAGAGGAGATCAGAAAGTCACGAAGGGAATGATGAAAAGGGAAAGGAATTAATGATATGTTTGGTGGGGGATCTTGTTGAAGGTGGAGGAAATTGTGAAAGATGATCTGTTGAATGCAGAGGCTGGTGGGGTAGAAGGTGAGGACTGGGGAACCCCAACAATTCTTTTCAGCCAGACTAAGGATAGGGAGAAAAGTAAGAGAAAGTCAGAGATGGACCATGTGAAGGTTAGAGCAGGGGGCAATTGGCAGCAAAAGTAATAAAAGTATGAGTGCAGGAAGCAGCATGAATATACTTGCTAATGTACCAGAAAGAGTTGTGGGAGAGGGTCTGAGTAAAACTGAAATAAGTATTCTGCTCTCACCCACCCCTCCTGTCCAGAGCCAGGATATGGTTCTGTGGTCCTCATCTTCCACCCCTCTGCATCAACTGATCATCCTTTGCAATATCTGTAGCCTTGAATACTGTTCCATGGGCAGATGCATCTTTCCACCCCCTTCCCCTTTCAGCATTCTGGAGTAACTGTTCCATTCATGACTCCCCCTGTTCCATCTCCACTGACCATTCCCCTTCACGAGGCAATTTCCCATGGAATCATGGGAGATGAAAGACCTTTACACTCCTTTCCCATCATTCAGGGACCCACACAGTTTTTCCAGGTGAGGTAGTGATTTACTTGCACTTGTTCCAATCTCATTTTGTGCTGCTGATGTGGTTTCCTCTACATCAGAGAAGGCAAGCACAGATTGAGTGACTTGTTTGAAAAACCCCTCTGTTCCGTTCACAAGGATAGCCCTGAGCTTGTCACTTTAATTTTCCATCCTACTCTCCCACTGACCTATTCCAGCAAAGCCCAACATAAACTTGAGGAACACCACCCCAGCTATCCAGGCAGGTTGCACCTTTCGGGGTTCAATATTGGATTCAATAGTTTCAGATAACTTATCCTGTTTATATTAGAAGTGGTCAATTATGCTACAGCTGTAATATTAACTCAGGGTTTCTCTTTCTACAGACTCTGTCCAACCTTCTGAATATTTCTTACGTTCTCCTTTTGGTATCAAGTCTCAGCAACAGTTCTGACCTGCATTTCACAGCAATAATGTGCCCCTTTTTGTTTTTTTTTGTCTTTAACTGCTTTCATTAATCTATTAATCAGATGGCTCCCTTAATGTAATTACCTGGGCAACCCTGGCCTCATCCTATCAGAGAAATTCCCTTTTTCTTATTCATCCTTTCCCCACTTTCTGTGCAAGTTATAAAATAACTTGTTCTCTAACTTTCCCTGTTCTGATGAAGAGTCTTTGACCTGAAGAATTATCACTGTCTTTTTCCCACAGATGCTGTCTGACCTGCTGAGTGTTTCCAACATTTTCTGTTTTTATACCAGCAGTTTACTGTTGTTTGTATCCACTTGAGGTGTATTTTTGTCTAGTATATTAACATTATATTGGTTACATGACCTGAATGTCATGCGGAAGCAGACTGCAGTGTACTCATGGCCATCTCTTGTGGATTGATCTCTGAATCTGCCTCTTGTGGTATGATCTCTATTGCAGCCAGTTTGTGCTGAATAATTTCTAATAGAAATTTTTCTATTTTGTGCAGCTGGATATGTAATGGCAGTGGGAGCTGTTGAATTAAGCCACATTTCTGTGTAATTCTGATGCACTTTAGTAAGCTGGCGAAGTGAGTATTTGGCACATTTGAGCCACACAAATCAACGGAGCAGATTAGGGGATAAATTTGGAGGGAGGAACCTAAATATTTGGTCCACTTAATGACTGTGTATTACAGTCAACTGGATAATTAGATAAGAGGACAAATGAAGTTTGTATTCCAATCAAATCATTTCTTGTACTTTTGACTGCTACATGTTTGTATGTTTAGTATAATTTAAATTTTCATGCTTGTCCTGCTTTTCTCTGTCTTGTATCTAAACTTCATGATTTTTAATTACCAATCATACTTGCTCAAGTGTACATGGTACAAAGGGATTCTACATTAGTTTAGGGCTTACTTGTATATACAAATGAAAAATGCTGTGCCTTCATGTATATAGTGCCTTTAATGACCCCAGTAATCACAATATACTTTGCAGACAGTGAAGGGTTTCCTGAAGTGTCATTCTTGTTAGGCATAATGGATCACCATGTTTTAATGTGTGTGGTACTATTTCAAACGTGTTTAAGTTGGTTGGCTTTTTATATGATATTCAGTTGTTCTCGATCTGACAAGCGCTTAAGGTTTTGAAAGCTACTAATTTTCAATCTTAAAATAGCTGTTGTCACCTGTTGGATATTCTTGGAAATCATCCCTAATGTGTGCATGTGGTTAATCACTTATAAAGTAATAAAATCAAAACACACCAAGACTTGTAACTTATTACTTTTCCATAATCTAATGGTCCATTACTGAGTAAGGTCAATTATTCATCCTGATTTCCTGAATCATCTCTTGATGGTACATGAAGTATAATGTAACATAAGGCTACAAAGTGTTCTTGGTCACGTGGATATGCGAAGAAGTGAGGCAAACCATAGTATTTGGACAGCTGTGGCTGTAAATTATTTGTCAATTAATGGGTTTCTTAAGCTTCCCTTGGTTAAAGGAAGTTGTGAGGAAAACCTTAAAAGCAAATAACCTTCTGCTGCAGGTATATATTGACAACATTTTTAAAATTTGCTATTGTCGTTTGGGGAATAGAAATTATCCTGGTTGTGGAATGCTAGATGCATTAAATTCCCTTGGAGGAGGATAGTGTGCCATTTGTTAGATTGTACATTATCCTTCTGCTTATTTTTTTTTACATATCAAGCCTGACTAGATATCAGTTTTGTGTCAATGGTGACTTATTTTTGAAGCAAAGTTACCTTTTATATATTATCAAGAGCTGCAAGCCCAGGTCCAAGAAAGGTTTATAGAACTTTTATGGTATGAAATGTTACCTATGCAGTATTACAGAATATAGAATTTATCTGTTTAGTGTACAGTAAATGGTAGGACCCTTGGGAGCATTGATGTACAGGGGGATCTTGGGGTGCACATCCATAGCTCCTTGACGGTGTCAACACAAGTAGATAAAGTAGGTGGATGGCGTGTTTGCCTTCATTGGTCAGGGTGTTGTGTATAAAAGTTAGGAAGTCATGTTGGCAATTGTATAAAACTTCAGTTAGGCCATGTTTGGAGTAGTGTGTGCAGTTCTGGTCACTGCATACAGGAAGGTGGTAGAAGCTTTGGAGAGAGTGCAGAAGATGTTTACCAGGGTGTTCCCTGGATCAGAGAGTATTAGCAATGTGGGGGGTGGGGGGGGGGAGTTGGACAAACTTGGATTGTTTTCTCTGTTGGAGGTTGAGGGGTGATCTGATGGAATTTATGAGAGGCATAGATAAACAGTCTTTTTCCCAGGGTGGAAATGTTAAATACTAGGTTTAAGGTGAGAGTGGGAAAGTTTAAAGGAGATTTACGAGACAAGCTTCTTCTACACAGAGTACATTTCTTCTGCCAGGAGAAATGGTGGAGACAGATACAATAACAACATTTAAGAGGCATTTAGACAGGCATATTAACAGGCAGGGGTTGGAGCAATATAGACCACGTGTAGGCAGATAGGATTAGTTAAAATTGGCATTGTGAACGGCACAAGCATCATCAGCTGAAGGGCCTATTCCTGTGCTGTACTGTTCTATGTTCTCTATTGCTTTACAAGTGGAAACGTCTTGATTTGTTTGATAAGATCATGTTGACATCCAAATTAATTTGAGAATGGAATGTGGTAAGGCAGTGAATTGTACTACATTATGGCCAAGGTCATAGCAGATATTATGTGGTCCTTTTATGTTCCACATAGTGTTGAAAGAGGAAATGAGTGCTTGAGGTGAAAGATTTATTTTGTTGGTCTGTGGTCACTAAAGTAGTTTATGACAGTTGTTTAATGTTCTGTGCTAACAGAGTGCAGTAACCCTATCATATGAGACTTATAAAGAGAAGCTCTTCCACTTGCTCAGGTGGATGTTCATGATTTGTCCCAGTATTCAATCTGTTACTGTATCCCATCAGAGCATATTATTTGGTCCTATTTCTCTCACTATAGTTTGTGGGGTTTTGTAATTTGGAAGCAGTAACAGCAGAAAATTCTGGAGATACTCAAGTGTCAGGCAGCAGAGAGCAACAGAATTAACCTCTCCGTTAAATGACCCTTCAGTCTGATACATAAATGTTTTGATCAAATTTAAAATAATGCTGGTACTAGAAATCTGAAACACAAATGTCCAGGTGGATGTTAATGATCCAGTGGAAGCTAATGTCGAAAAGAACAAACATTTATCCTGTGTAAATGGCAACTTTTGCTGTATTGGAAAGCAGGAGATCTTTAGTGTGCCAGGTGTCCTGGAAAGGTTTTTGAGCACACTGTTTAGTTGTACACTCCATGTTAACTTGATTATTAGACAGCATCTGTGGAGTGTGCTATTGGTTTTCCAGAATTCTTGTAATAAAATATTTTTGTTCTGCAACCTGTTATTCTTTTCTGTCCTTCTCTGCCTTCCACTGAATTGGTTCCTGGAATGCCAGGTTTGTTATTGAGGTTAAGCAGTCTGGGGCTGTCCTCACCTGAGGTTACAAGAATTAGAGGTGATCTCATTGAAACATGTAAAGCTCTTGAGGATCTTAATAGGTTAGGTATGAAGTTGATGTTTCCTCTGCAAGGGACATCTGGAACCCAGGGTCTATGTAAAAGGTTGGCTGTTTAAGATTTTTTCACCCTGAGGGTGGTTAATCTTTGGAATTCCCTACCCAAGAGGCTGTGGTAGCTCAGTCACTCAATATATTAAAGACCAAGGTTGATAAATTTTGGATACAAGACGTAATCAAGGGATATGGGACAAGTGCAAGAAAATGGTGCTGAGATAAAGGTCATGATCTTTTTGAATGGCAGATCAGGCACAAGGAGTTAAATAGTCTACTGTTCTTTTGGTTATTTGTGGGCTCTCTCCCACTGAAGTTTGTAATTTACTTTACAAGTGGTAAATAACGAGCTGAAGTGAATAATCACAAGTTTCACCACACACGAAATAGCTTGAAGCAGATGTTATATTGTAATCAATGCTGCAATAAAAAATCACTGGGATTTTCCATTTAAGATTCTTCCAAACTGTTGGTTAGTAGTTGCATTATAATAATCACAGGCAGAGATTTCTTCCTTTGAGCTGCTGTGGAAGTTAATGAAAGTGCAAGATCTTTGTGAAGATTTGCAGTTGGTTTTCATTGTGATTCAATCTGTATTGGGAATTTATGCTCAATATAATTTAAGCTACTGTTGAGTTCTGTTCTGGCTTAATTGTGCCAGGATAGAGGAGCCATTCAGCTTTTCTTCTGGACCCTATTTGGACAGGCCTGCATGATATAAATGACTTCAATTATAGCAATTTTTGTATGAATGAAAGAATTTCTTATTTGGTAAAATCAGGAAAGTGTGTTTTCTAATTACCAGAATATGGCTGTCTTTCCTCCTTACTAAGCAACCATTCAAGGGAATGTAATTCTGTTCACTCTTCCTCTTGGGAAAGAAAGTTATTTTGATCTTTAACTTCCATTTTAAGAGTTCAGCTAATGTAACAGAGCAAGGTTCTTCCCACAACAGGAAAGAATAGAGGTTTTTAAATATTTAATTCTTCTGTTCCAACACCTGACCCAGTTGCATTTATTTCCAAGAACCTGGTGCTATAATTGTTAACATTAGTGAAGAAAACAGTTTTGACTTCCTATAACTTTATTAATGGAGAAAGTCTAGACTTCAGGTCCTGAATTATGCAGGATGCTCAGATCACAACATGGCACCACCCAAAATCACAAACCTTGATCTTGAAAATAAGCATTTAAAGGCTGTATTGAAGATGGGGAGTCACAACTGTTGAATCCATAGAAAAAGTTTCTGTCTAACCTTCAAAATCTCATGCTCCACTGCTATCTGTATTCTAGGAATTATGATCACTGACCCTTGACATATCCATTGATGTTTAACAGTGAACAATATATTAACTTCTCACAATATTCATAACTTGCCTTTCATCCATAATTCAACAGTTTTACTTATGTTTTCCTTTTAGCTGCAATCCAAGAGATGCAAGGGAGTGTCTGAAATACAAGCTAATGGAAACTTCTTTTGAAACTGATTTCAGATTTGGATTTCCATTTTGAAATTGTTAGATCCTGGGGATAGAAAGTTGGGGCAGAAGATTTTCTTTATCTTACTTGCAAGGAAATGTCATGGTCCCTCTTTGCCCTCTTAGTTTCTTTCTCAAGTTCTCTCCTACAATCTCTGGATTTCTCAAGAGACTCATTCAATTCCAGTTGCCTATACCTGTCATATGCTTCCTTTTCTTTCCTGATCAAACCTTCAATACCCCTTGCTGTCCAAAGTTCCCTAATACAACATCTTTGCTTTCATCCTTACTGGAATATGCTGGCCCTAGAATCTTACTCTCTTTTAAAAGACTCCCACTTATCAGATGTCATTTTACTCACAAACATCTGCTCCCAAGCAACTTTTGCCAGGTCCTCTCTTACACTATTGAAATTTACTTTTACAAAATAGGGCCTTAATTTGAGTACCAACCATAATTCCTTTCCATAACTACCTTGAAACTTACAGAATCGTGACCACTGTTCCAACATGTTCCCCGTGACACATCCAGCACCTGTCCAATTTCATTTCCTAAGATATGGTCAAGTACTGCCCTGTCTCTAGTAGGACTCTCTATATACTGTGTCAAAAAACTCTTGGACACACCTAACAAATTCCACCCAATCTTTGATCCTTGCATAATAGCAATCCCAGTCAATATTGGGGAAGTTAAAATCCCCCACTATTACCCTATTACTCTTATGCCTTTTTGTAATTTGCTTACATATCTGCTGACCATTAGAAGGCCAACCCCAGCAAAGTGATCAGGCCTCTCTTATTCCAAGTTCTAACTATACGACCTCCAAGAACTTCTCTTTAATTACTGCCGTGATGTTCAAAGGAGGGGTAGAGGAAAGAGGAACAAGGAGTAACCTGATGTCAAAGGAACACAGTGATATTTGGGTGGGGAAACACTGAGAAATCAATCTTCTGCCCCAACTTTCTATCCCCAGGATCTAACAAGTACATCAGGAGCAAGAGGGTAGCCAGGGTGAGAGTGGTCCCCTTAGGAACCAAAAGATTAGTCTAAGTGTGGAGCCAGGGGATGTGGGTGAGGTCCTAAATGAGTGCTTCTCATCTGTATTCACCAAAGAGAAGTTGGAGGATGGTGAATTCAGAAAGGAGCAGTTGATATTCTGGAGCATGTTAAGAATTATTAAGAAGTATTAAGGAGGGGAAGTGTTAGATGTTCGGAATGCATAAGAGTTGATAATCTTTAGGGCAGGATGAGATCTTTCCCAGGAGGAGCAAAGGAGGAGATTTTTGCATCATTGTTATCTATGGGTGAGGTAACAGAAGACTTGGAGGTTGGCTAATGTTCCTTATTTAAGAAGGGCAGCAGGGATAAAATGGGTAACTACAGGGCGGTGAGCCTTGTGTCAGAGGTAGGGAAATTATTGCAGAAAATTCACCATGTTTCGATGTACATGTGACTAATAAAGATATCTTAAAATGGATAAGATTTATATACATTTGGAAAGGCAGGAACTGATCAGGGATGGTCAGTATGGCTTACGTGAGAGAATTTCTGCCTCACTAATTCGTTTTGAGTTATTTGAGGAGATAACTAAGAAGATAGATGAAAGAAGGGCAGTTGACTCTATATGGACTTCAGTAAAGCTTTTGATGAGGTCCTGCATGTTGGGCTGGTCCAAGAAGGATATGAGGCAGAGGCTGTGGGTGGAAGGTTGCTTTTCTGAATTGAAGTCTGTGACCGGTGTGTACTGTAGGGATTGGTGCTGGGACCCTTGTTGTTTGTGATATATATATATTAATGACTTGGATGTGAATGTAGAAGGAATGATTGGTAAGTTTGGTACTCAAGTTAAGAAAGATATGGCCCCAATGCGGGCAAAATGGTGTAGATGGCCAAAATGGTTGGCATGAATGTTTCTGTTCTGTATAACTCCTATGACCACTGACCACCACACCTGTTTTGAATTACCTCAGGAATTTTTCTGCTTTGTCCTGTCTCCCTCTCTGCTAGCCCCAAAAATAAAAAGATTTGTGTGTTTTTGGGAGCATGATTTTTGCATTTCAGAATGCATTTTCCTGCATATTAGGCAGATATTTTTGGAAGGGTTCTTTTAACATGAGCTCAAAAATCATTGCTGTCTGTAATGGGGGTTGTGAAGAAGGTCCCGTTCCATTAGTAATGTTGTGGTAAGTGCTAACCCTCCTGAAAATTGCTGAATAATGGTGGAAGATTGATATACCAGTGAATGAACATAGAAGTTTGTTGTATCTCTTTTGGGAGGAACATACTGAACTGTACCTGTACTGTTAGAATCAGTTAGTGCAATAGGATCACTAAATCACAGATATTTAACAGGCTGAGGTGTGCACCTAGTTCATGTCCAATTGATAATTAAAATGTATGAATATTTGGTTTGCCATTGAGTTTTTGTATTAGGTTGCATTGATTACAGCATACTTTTCATGATGATACAATCAATTTTAAATGCTTATTGGACTGAGTCAAGCCAGATGGCTTCAAAGTTCTCTTCATATTTAATGACGGTGGATGTGCTCTTCAGAAAATTTGGCACTGGATGTTCGTCCTTGCTGATAGGATGAGCATTTGGACTTTGGTCTGTGCAGTATTGCAATACTCAGTTCTGTACCTTTTGCTGGGGTTTGCACAAGGATTTTATACTTGACAAAATATATAACATGTAGTACTGTTTGTAAACAAAGAACTGAATAGTCACAGATGTGATGAAGCTGACCTTGTTATGAGAATTAAAAGATGACAGATTGCAACTGAAGCAAAAGCTAATGACAATCTTCTCAGCAAAAATACTCTGGTGTTAATCCGCTTTTAGATGGAATCGTGCTGTCCCAGGATTATATCTGCTCCCAAACAGGAACAACAGATGCCACCAACTGGTTGACTGAGGTGGTGAAGGTGCAAGGAATTAAACAGGTGACTGCACTGGGCTTCATAATTGAGAACAGTGAATTTATTTTACAGTGTGTTAAAGGCTTTGGAATGAAGTGAAATGTAATTACGCTGAATTTAATATTTAAAAGTGGGCATCTCAAGGATTTATTGATCATAAGTTTGATCTGTTAAAATTGAAGTGACTCTTTACTAATTAATTAATGAACACAGCAATAATTTATGATTTTCGAATTGCCCTCATGCCTAAAAATAAAACGGAAAGTGCTGGAAGTACTTATCAAGCCAGGCAGCATTTTGGAGAGAGCAGCAAGTGGAAAGCTGTTTTTCAGAGCTGATCTGATGAAAGGTCATTTTCCTGAATCGGTTACCTTTGTTTCTTCCTCAGCTGCTGTCTGTCTTTTCGAGTATTGTAGCATTTCCTGTATTATTTGAGTTCCAGCAGTGCTGGTACCTTGTTCTTGGCCCCTTTTGTCCTACTTTCTTCCTCTGTCAGTATTTGTCCTTCCTATGTCTCTAATTTGGTGTGTCTTTCCCTTCTCCTTGATATCTCTATTCTTTTAGCACTCTTTCTCACTTGCACACTCTCCATCATTATTCCTCACACATGCATATGATCTCCAAAGAAATTGGACGGTATTCTTATCTGAATGATAGCACATTGAAACATCTGGTGCAGCAGGGTATTGCCAGATAAAGACTTGAGTATTTCTTCCAGTACCTCCCCAAAAAAGTCATCGTGTGTTAGATGTCTCATTTTATTACCACACACCCACTCCTTCGACATTTCCCAAATTCCTGAAAAGTTGAAGTGCTCTGGAAAATGGCAACCCAGGGTTCATTATTGTTCCACTCAGACTATACCATGCATCTTACATAGAACAGTACAGCACAATACAGGCCCTTCGGCCCACAATGTTGTGCCGACCTTTAAACCTCGCCTAAGACCATCTAACCCCTTCCTCCCACATATCCCTCTATTTTAAATTCCTCCATATGCTTATCTAACAATCTCTTGAATTTGACCAACATACCTGCCTCCACCACTACCCCAGGCAGCACATTCCATGCCCCAACCACTCTCTGGGTAAAAAACCTTCTCTGATACCTCCCCTGAACTTCCCACCCATTACTTTAAAGCTATTGAGCATTGGTGCCCAGGGAAAGAGGTGCTGGCTGTCTACTCTATCTATTCCTCTTAATATTTTGTACACCTCTATCATGTCTCCTCTCATCCTCCTTCTCTCCAAAGAGTAAAGCCCTAGCTCCCTTAGTCTCTCCTCATAATGCATACTCTCTAACCAGGCAGCATTCTGGTAAATCTCCTCTGCACCCTTTTCAATGCTTCCACATCCTTCCTATAATCCTTCCAATGCACTTGGATTGTTCGGCACATGACTCTAACTTCTTCAAACCCCAATAAATTCTTGTTACTGTCCTCCAACCACCAAAGTCTCCCAGTTCTCACATTGTACCCCCTTAAATAAATGAGAATTAACTACAATGGCACCCCAAGGCGACCTGACAGCTGTTTTGCCCCAGGATCTCTTTTCCACCAGATACAACATGGCAATACCCCATCTGCTCCAGAAGTCAAAAATTTTCTTGCTTTTACAATATTCAAAGCTTTCTACTCGCAATCATGCCAACCTCTTTGCATTACCAAACCTCCCCTAAATATCTATAAATATTTCATTGCTTGCAACCTAAGACATCATCTGAAAACCTTGAACTTGGGACCTTTTTATAAAAAGATGTATAAAATCAAATGCAAAATTATTCAAGCCATTGATATTTAATTTCCATACAGAGAGAAAATACAAAGATAGTATCACTCTGCGATATCAAAATCATTGTACACCAATATAGGGCTAAAAAAACAAAGTGCTGGAATTACTCAGTCACAGCATCTGTGGAGAAAGGAACAGAATTAATGTTTCGTTGGGTGACTGTTCACTCATTCCAGAATTAATTTGGCTGAAACTAGAAAACTAATCTTGTTTATCCAGAAGGTCTTAGATTTGAGCAGTTGCAGCAACTTGTAGAATATGTGTGGTCCAGACCAAGCCCTCCAATGAAATGTGAATAATCTCGACAACTGGCAAAGCCCTATTCTCTTGTCAAAACTGTCATGATTTTACAGTGTCTCCAAATGTCTCTAATTTTCAGAACTATCTCTTAAAATATTAATATAAAAAAGACAAATGTTTTAAAATAATTGGCGTAATTAAGCACAACAATTGCAATTAAAATAAAATAAACTTGCATTCTTCCATGGGGAATCCAGCAGCAGAATATAGCCTGGGATTGCTAGAGACTCTTGGTTGTAAAGTTTGTGACTCTTGCATTTGCACATATCCCAAGGTGTACTGTAACTTGTGTTGAGAAATGGTAGCAATTCAGTGCAGAACTGCTGGTATTTCCCAGAACAACCAGGCATTATTTTAAGAGAGATCTTTTATAAAGCTCTTCTTAAATGCTACCATCTTTTAAGCTATCTTCATGTAAGGTCATGCATATGACAAAAAGTAGTTTGAATCATTAAGACTGTGTCTAATATTGATACGATGTTAAAGCGAAAGACTACCAATCCTTAAAATGTGAAACATAAGTAGAAAGTGCTGGGAAATGGCACATTTCAGTAAAAGTAACACCTGTCCCTCTCCAAGTGCTGCTTAATCTGCTGAGCACTTCACAGCATTTTCTGCTTTTGCAGCAAAGAAATAATGACCAGTCCAATATGAGTTGCTGCCAACTGTCTTTCCCTAGGCTGGAAAAGTATTACAAACAGATTGCATGAACTGAAGCCTATTAATGTGAAGTGTTTGTCAGCAAATCTTAAGTGGACAGAGGCTTTTTGTCTGAAGAAAATCTGATACAACTTTCTATTTCTTAGTTTTAACCTCAAAGGAGATGAGAGATGTATATCAATTAGTTAGCAAGTACTTCTACTTTAATTCTTGCTGATATTTGATATTATGTAGTTGCAAATGTATTTTAAAATGGCCATACAATCCTGATGAAATTTGACAGTGAGCTATCTGGACAACACATACTGCTTTTACAACGCTTCATGTGGATGTGACCTACCTGGATTATTTGAGCCCCCCACAAAGGTGCAAGCAGTTTATTTTTGGTATCAATTAGTAGTGTTTTTCTTTTTAATTTTAATAAATCTGTTCAATAGTTTACCAGTATAAATCAGAAACTGTTGAATTTCATTCTACCTCGTTAAATCTAGGTGATCACAAATTGGCTAGTGACATATCCACTAAGGAATATGATCATCAATTAATTCAGCCATTTGGATAAGTTAGCTGATTGTATAAGGTACATTCTGATTCTAAAGCCTTGGGTTAGTGGATCTTGGCACTGAACATTGTGGAAATAAGTGAAAACTGAAACTTGTATGAATATTACTAAGTTCTACAATGGAGCTTCATGCTATTGAACAGTTTGCAGCATAATTTTTTCGTAAAAGTACCATTTCCTTTTTCAACATTTTCTTCACTGAAGTCTTTTGTGTGGTTTTTATTTATTCTCCTTGTTTGCTATGCCCTTGGGATAATAGAAATTGAATGTTTATTTATAATCCCTGGACAATTTCATATAAAATAATTCATTTGCATCATTTCTGAAACAACAGTTCACAGCTAAACAGCCATTTTAGTGTAGAATAACAGCTTGAGGCACTTCAAAAGTGCAATCAGCCAAAAATGGAATGAAGCTAAAGGAGATGGTAGGGGAGGTGAATGACAGCTTGGTCAGGTGTAGCCTGAATGATAGATTTGGAGGGCATGTAGGTGAAGAGTCTAGATGTTGAATTCCAGAGCAACTGATTTAGATTCTGTATTGTGCTGTACTGTTCTATGTTCTGTTCTTTCTTTATTATTGCCCAGGTAGAGCAGTGGGAATGACACCCATTGCAGTGGTGTGCTTTTATTGCATGATGTGGGAAGTCAGGGAGACCTCCAGTGTCCCTGATGACTACATCTGCGAGAAGTGCATACGGCTGCAGCTCCTTACAAACCGTGTTAGGAAACTGGAACTGGATGACCTTTGGATCATTCAGGAGATTGAGGGGTTGATAGACAGGAGTTTACAGGTTGATAGGCAGCAGTCACACCCAAGTTGCACGAAGCAGGTAGCTGGCTGACAGCCAGGAGAGAGAAAGGGAATAGGCAGTCAGTGCAGGGTACCCCTGTGGCTGTTCCCCTCAATAATAAGTATAACATTTTAGATACTGTTGGGTGGGATGACCTACCGGGGAAAGTCACAGCGGTCAGGTCTCGCACGCTGAGTCTGGCTCTTTGGCTCAGAAGGGAAGGGGGGAAAAGAGGCAAGCGGTAGTGATAGGGGATTCATTGGTCAGGGGAGCAGACAGGAAGTTCTGTGGACAAGAATGAGGCTCTTGGATGGTATATTGCCTCCCAGGTGCCAGGGTCAGAGATATCTCGGATCGAGTCCATAGCATTCTTAAGGGGGAGGGTCAGCAGCCAGAGGTTGTGGTACACATTGGAACCGATAATATGGGCAGGAAAAGTGACGAGGTCCTGCAAAGTGAATTCCGGGAGTTAGGTGCCAAGTTAAAAGACAGGACCTCCAGGGTGATGATCTCGGGATTGCTACCTGTGCCACGTGCTAGTGAGGCAAGAAATAGGAAGATAATGCATTTTAACATGTGGCTAAGCAGATGGTGCAGGAGGGATGGCTTCAGATTTTTAGATCATTGGGCTCTCTTCCAGGGCAGGTGGGATCTGTACAAATGAGACTATTTGCATCTGAACTAGAGGGGGACCAGTATCCTTGCGGGAAGTGCTGCTCAGGGTGGGGGTTAAACTAGAGTTACGGGGGGTGGGGGGGTGGTGGGAACCAGTGGCAGGGCAGCAAGTGGAGGGGCTGTGGGGAAAGTAGATGCTAAGACTACAAGCAAAGATGGAAACCGAAAGGTTGAAGGTGGTGGGACTAATGTTCTGAGTTGCATCTATTTCAATGCAAGGAGTATTGTAGGGTGAGGCAGATGAACTTAGAGTATGGATCTGTATGTGGACTTATGATGTTGTACCATTGGTGAGACTTGGTTGCAGGAGAGGCAGGACTGGCAGCTCAGTGTTCCAGGGTTCTGATGTTTTAAACATGAAAGAGGGGGAGGTGTTAAAGGGGGAGGGGTGGCATGACTCATCAGGGAAAATGTCACGGCATTGCTCAGAAAGGACGTACTGGAGGGCTCAACTACCGAGGGAATTTGGGTGGAAATGAGGAATAAAAAAGGGACGACCACGTTAATGGGACTATATTATAGACCTCCCAATAGTCAGTAGAATTTAGAGGAGCAAATTTGTAGAGAGATAGCAGACAGTTGCAGGAAATATAAAGTTGTGATAGTAGGTGATTTTAACTTTCCACATATTGACTGGGACTCCCATACTGTAAAAGGACTGGATGGGATAGAGTTTGTCAAATGTGTTCAGGAAAGTTTCCTCAATCAATATGTAGAGGTCCCAACTGGAGAGAATGCGATACAGGATCTCCTCTTTGGGAATGAGACGGGGCAGGTGACAGAAGTGAGTGTAGGGGAACACTTTGGATCTGGTGATCATAATTACATTAGTTTCAAGGTAATTATGGAAAGGATAGGACTGGTCCTAGGGTTAAGATTCTAAACTGGAGGAAGGCTAATTTTAATGGCATCAGAAGGGATCCAGCAGGTGTGGACTGGGATAGGTTGTTTTCCAGCAAAGAGATGCTTGGTGAGTGAGAGTACAGAATCTGTATGTTCCTGTTAGGATAAAAGGCAAGGCTAACAGGTTTAGGGAATCTTGGTTATTGAGGGATATTGAGGCCCTGGTAAAGAAAAAGGAGGTGCATATCAGGTATAGGCAGTGAGGATCAAATGAGGCGTTTGAGGAGCATAAGAAATGCAAGAGAACACTTGAGAGAAATCAGGAGGGCTGAAAGGGGACATGAGGTTGCTCTTGCAGGCAAGGTGAAAGAGAATCCAAAATGGCTTCTATAGCTCTATTAAGAGCAAAAAGATAGCAAGGGGACAAAATTGGTCTTCTTGAAGATTGGCGGGTCATCTGTGCATGGAGCCAAAAGAGATGGGGAGATTTTAAATTAATTTTTTGCATCTGTGTTTACTTGGGAGACAGACACAGTCTAAAGAACTGAGGAAAAAGAGTAGTGAGGTCATGGACCATATCTGGATTACAGAAGAGGGTGGATAAATCCCCAGGGCCTGACAAGGTGTCCCCTAGGACCTTGTGGGAAGCGAGTGCAGAAATTGCAGGGGCCCTGGCAGAGATACTTAAAATATCCTTGGCCACAGGTAAGGTGCCGGAGGACTGGAGGATAGCTAATGTTGTTTAAGAAAGGCTCTAAGAATAAGCCAGGAAATTATAGGCCGGTGAGCCTGACGTCAGTTGTGGGTAAATTATTGGAAGGTATTCTGAAGGACAGGATATATAAGTATTTGGATAAACGGCCTGATTAGGGTTAGTCAACATGGCTCTGTGCATGGCAAGTCATGTCTAACCAATCTAATAGAGTTTTTTGAGGAGGTTATCAGGAAGGTTGATGAAGGGAAGGCAGTAGATGTTGTCTACGTAGACTTTAGCAAGGCCTTTGGAAAAAGTCCCACATTGCAGACTGCTCCAGAAGGTTAAGTTGCTGGGCATTCAGAATGATGTAGTCAATTGGATTCAATGTTGGCTTAGAGGGAGAAGCCAGAGAGTGGTAGTAGATGGTTCTCTCTGACTGGAAGCCTGTGTCTACTGGTGTGCCGCAGGGATCAGTGCTGGGCCTGTTGTTGTTTATCACCTATATTAATGATTTAGATGATAATGTGGTAAACTGGATCAGCAAATTTGCAGATGACACCGAGATTGGGGGTGTAGTGGACAGCGAGGAAGGCTATCAAAGCTTGCAAAGTGATCTGGACCAGCTGAGTAAATGGGCTGAAAAATGGCAGATGGAATTTAATGCAGACAAGTGTGAGGTGATGCACTTTGGGAGGATAAACCAGGGTAAGACTTGCACAGTGAATAGTAGGGCACTGAAGTATGCAGTAGAACAAGGGGATCTGGGAATACGGGTCCCTAGTTCCTTGAAAGTGGCATCATAGGTAGATAGGGTCGTAAAGAGAGCTTTTGACACATTGGCCTTCATAAATCAGGGCATTGCGTACAGGAGTTGGGATGTTGAGTTGGGATGTTATGTTGAAGTTGTACAAGATGTTGGTGAGGCCAAATTTGGAGCATTGTGGGCAGTTCTGGTCACCTACCTACAGGAAAGATATCAATAAGCTTGAAAGAGTGCAGAGAAAATTTACACAGTTGTTGCCAGGACTTGAGGACCTGAGTTACAGGCAGAGTTTGAATAGGTTAGAACTTTATTCCCTGGAGCATAGGAGAATGAGGGGAGATCTTATAGAGGTATACAGAATTATGAGGGGTATAGATAGTGTGAATGCATGCAGGCTTTTCCCCCTCAGGTTGGGTGAGACTAGAACTAAGGTCATAGGCTTAGGGTGAAAGGTGAAATATTTAAGGGGTGTCACAAACCAGCAACAAAAGAAACACACTGAGCATGATTCAGTGTTAAAAACTATTTTATTAATCACTACTTATGATAATACGTAAAATAAAAGTAATAATGTTAGTATGTTAGAATTCAAAAATGTTAAACCTTGAACGTTAACCCCAAAACTAAACTCGTCGTGTGTTTGTTTGACAAAGTCCCAAACTCCAAGTTCCGGAATGGTTCTTAAAGTTCAGTTCCGCAAGCCATAAGGTGAAACATGAGCAAGGGCTTCTTCAACAACCACCGTTGTCAGAAGATAAGATGTAGATGTAGAAAAATATAGAGAGAGTACATACGAAATCCAAATGTTCCACGATGGAACCCAAACGACACTTCAGTGTTTACTCGGTAGTGACTTCCTCACCCCGAAAGCATCCGAACCATGGTCGTCCACATACAAATACCTGTTTCCTTCTACAGGTCAGCAACAAAGTGAACTCCACCGGATTACTTCCAACTTCCATACATGGATTTCAGTAGCAAACACAGTTATTGTTTCTCATCCATCGGTAGAGAAAACAAGCAGGCTGGTGTCTCTCTCCCTTCTCTCTCTCTCTCCTTCTTCTTCTTCTAACCTCTTCAACAACGTCATTACGTCCTTTATCTTCTATTGACGTAAGCACGCCCCACACACACATACACACACACTCTCTATCTTGAGTCCGTAACACCTCCCACCTAAAAAAAAATTTTCCCAAGAAAATTTTAACCGCACATACAGTTAGTAATGTTAATAATTATCATGCTACACAACTACAGACTATCAGATTAGTACAGATACATGTTTCCCATTTAACATCGAGAAAGAAAATCAGCAATCACATTATCTTTGCCTTTAATGTGAGTTATCGTGAGATCAAACTCTTGCAAAATTAAACTCCAGTTTAACAGCCTTCTGTTCTTGTTTTTGACTCGGCTCAGAAACACCAATGGGTTATGATCTGTATACACAGTCAATGGTTTCTGAGCGGTGCAAACATATACACTGAAATGTTGCAAGGCTAAAACAAGCGACAGTAATTCTTTCTCTATGGTGGAATAATTCTTTTGATGCTCATTAAATTTCTTTGAAAAGTAAGCTACAGGATGGTCAATATCATCAAGGTCACCCTTCTGCAACAACACAGCTCCTGCAGCTTCATCACTGGCATCTACTGCTAATGAAAATGGCTTTTCAAAGTCAGGTGTTTTGAGCACAGGATGGTAGCATAAAATGGCTTTCAGCTTCTCAAATGCTTCTTGACAAGAATCTGTCCAAACAAACTTTACTCCCTTCTTCAGAAGATTAGTTAGGGGAAGAGCAATATCAGCAAAATTTTACAAAATTTTCGATAATATCCAACCATTCCCAAAAATCTTTTAACAGTCCTCGTACCTGTGGGAATAGGGAACTCAGATATTGCTTGAACTTTTGCCTGAACAGGAGCTTGCTTGCCTTGATCTACAACATAACCAAGATACGTCACAGTGGCATGGCCAAATTCACTTTTAGCCAAGTTAACTGTAAGGTTAGCCTTGGAAAGTCTTTCAAACAACCTTTCTAACGCAGAGATGTGATCCTCCCATGTATCATTCCCAGTCACTAAGTCGTCAATGTAGGCATCTGTATGTTTTAACCCATGAATCACTGAATTAATCATTCTTTGAAATGTTGCCGGAGCATTTTTCATTCCAAATGGCAAAACATTGTATTCATACAATCCAGAAGGGGTTACAAAGGCTGGAATCTCCCTTCCTCTATCTGTTAATGGAACACACCAGTACCCTTTTAATAGGTCAATCTTTGTAAGAAATTTTGCCTTTCCCACTCTATCTATGCAATCATCCACCAAGGCCACAACTGAATCCCTCTCATAATAAGGTTTTAGCATGTTTACATGACAGAGTTGTGTTTTCTTGCGTCTACCTGGTGTTTTGATTATATATGTTAGATCAGTCACTCGAGATTCAATAACATAGGGTCCAGAAAAACAAGATTGCAAGGGATTATTTTGGCTAGGGAAAAATACCAACACCTTTTGCCCCACTGCGAATGTCCTAGGCCGAGCACGTCTATCAAAATATGTCTTCATTCTTATCTGGCTGGTTTTCAAATTCTCTCTCGCTAGCTGGCAGACTCTCTCCAACCGAGTTTTAAATTTTTGGACATAGTCCAACAGACTCAAGTGAACTTCCTCATTAACCCATTGCTCTCTTAACAACTCCAAAGGTCCTCTCACCCTATGTCCAAATACAAGCTCAAACGGACTAAATCCTATTGACTCCTGGATTGATTCTCTAACGGCAAACAAAAGTAAATGGATACCTTCGTCCCAATCCTTGGTGTTTTCAAAGCAATAAGTCTTCAGCATATTTTTGAGAGTAGAATGAAATCTCTCCAGAGCTCCTTGAGATTCTGGGTGATATGCAGATGATACAATCTGCTTTGCTCCCAGCTCATAGACTATTTGTTGAAAAATTTTTGACATAAAATTACTACCTTGATCAGATTGGATTTCTTTTGGCAAACCAAACAAGGTAAAAAATTTTACAAGAGCCTTTGACACCGTCTTGGCCTTAATATTTCTAAGGGGTATTGCCTCTGGAAATCTAGAAGTGGCACACATGATGGTTAACAAATACTGATTTCCAGTCTTAGACTTTAGTAAGGGGCCAACACAGTCCACAATCACCTTCGAAAAGGGCTCCCCAAAAGCAGGAATTGGCTTCAACGGAGCCACAGGGGGTTTTTGATTTGGTTTACCTACCATCTGACATGTGTGACAGGTTCGACAAAACATCACCACACCTTTTCTCAAACCAGGCCAATAGAATTGTTTCAAGATCTTCCCTACAGTTTTATTCACCCCAAAATGACCACCCAAAGGCATACTGTGGGCCAGGTTTAAAATCTCATCCCTATAAACTTTTGGAACAACAACCTGATGAATAACTTCCCATTCCTCATTAACAGGAACATGAGGAGGTCTCCATTTCCTCATTAACACTCCATTTTTGACATAGTATCCAGTTGGCACTTTTTCAATCTCCTCACATGAGAGAGCTTTTCTTTCAATTCTGTCAACTCAGGGTCCTTTGTCTGTTCCACCATAAAATCCTTCCTCGACAAAGACAAATCTTTAAATTCAGGCTCACTACAAGGATGTTGATCCTCCAGTGAAGACAGAAAAGTCTCAGATAAGGCATCATAATTTTCTTCCTGTTTAGGACTGTCACAAGGAACCACATCAGACTGCACCAGACTGTCTGTCTTGGCTAATTCTTTAGCTCTAGCTCGAGTCACCGCACATGATGGGTAAACATCTGGATCATTCTCAGACTCATCAATCCTTGGTTTGGTTGTTAACCGTACCACAGGATCAATTTCTCCATCTGCAAGGTCATTTCCCAATAACAAAAAAACTCCTTCCACTGGCAAACTAGGTCTTATCCCTATCTCGACTGGTCCTTCTACGAACTTTGACTTTAAAATCACCCTGTGAAAAGGGACAGACATGGTCTCACCTGTAACGCCTCGTACTAGATTTACTTCACCAGTGTCACTTTCTTCACCAAAATTTAAAACACTGTCCAGCAAGAGAGATTGACTAGCCCCAGTATCTCTAAGAATTTTCACTGGCACCTGGGGTGACTCATCATTCAGTGAAACAAAACCCTCTGATACATACGAACGGAATTCTTTTCTCACCTCCTCCAACTTTTCCGCTTTTCCCTCTTGCAAGGACTGATCTTTAACAGCATCTCCTAAACCTTTTTGATTTTTAATTGCCTGAAAGCAAGCATTGGGCCCAGCTTCCTTCTTTTTCTTCAAAAGGGCACAATTAGATATCACATGGCCAGGTTTCCTACAGTAATAACAAGTACGCTCAACAGGTTTCTCCAGCCCTGGCTTCTTTTCATCCTTTCCTTTTTGATTACCTCCCAATTTAATCTCCGGTTTACCTGGATTGTCTTTGTAACTCTTTTGAAAGGTTTTAGGTTGTCCCCATTTGGATTTATGGGTTAAAGCATAATCATCTGCCAACCTAGCAGTCTCTTGTAAAGTTTCCACTGCCTTTTCATTTAAATATGTTGTTAATTCAGCTGGAACACATCTTTTAAAGTCTTCCACTAGTATCAATTCTTTCAATTTATCAAAATCCCCATCTACATTTTTAGCCAGGCACCATCGTTCAAAACATATTCTCTTTCCATTGGCAAATTCCATATGTCTGATCTGCAGATTTCCTCAAATCTCTGAATTTTTGTCTATAAGCCTCAGGGACCAATACATAGGCCTTCAATATAGCTTGTTTTACCTTGGTATAATCAGCTGCATCCGCAGCAGACAAAGCAGAATAAGCTTTTTGAGCTTTACCTTTAATCACACTCTGTACCATAAGAGCCCATCCTTTCCTTGGCCAGTTTGAACTCTCAGCAACCTTTTCAAAATGTTGGAAGTACTGATCAACCTGATCTTCTTCAAACGGAGGGACTAATCGAACCTCCCTGCTGGCTGAAAAACCATCATCAGAATCAGATTCCGAACTCCTACGCTTCATTTGTAACTCATGCTGCCTCTGTTTCTCCTTCTCCTCTGCCTCAAACTTTAACCGAATTAGTTCCCGTTTCCGTTCAGCCTCTAACTTCATCTGAGTTATCTTTTGTTCGGCCTCTAATTTATCTCGTTCGGCTTCTAATTTCTTTTGTTCTCGTTCAGCCTCTATCTTTGCCAGCTGCACCTGTGCCTCCGAAATTGCTATTTCACTGCCAGGAAACTGTTTTAACACTTCCTTCTCAAACACCTTCTTTTCCACATAATGGCCAGCTATCAGTCTCTGAATATCTGCCTTTCTCATAGACTGCTTTACTTCTGTAAGGTTTAGCCTTGTAGCAATCTTTATCAAATCATCCTTTTTCGCCACCTCCAATCCCTTTTGGGTTGGTGACTCCAAAAATGCCTTAATATCCATTGCTGCTGGTTTCCACACACACACAAGCCAATTAAAAAGAATTTATCAGACCTCCCTCAAAAATCTTTGGATTGAATCCCGAACAAATCTCGTCAATCTGGGGAACGATCCCAGACGACACTCGTTAATGTTTGGATTGGATCCCGGACGAATCTCGTTAACCTTGGGAACTATCCTGGACGAGCCCCCAATTTTGTCACAAACCAGCAACAAAAGAAACACACTGAGCATGATTCAGTGTTAAAAACTATTTTATTATTCACTACTTATGATAATACGTAAAATAAAAGTAATAATGTTAGTATGTTAGAATTCAAAAATGTTAAACCTTGAACGTTAACCCCAAAACTAAACTCGTCGTGTGTTTGTTTGACAAAGTCCCAAACTCCAAGTTCCGGAATGGTTTCTTAAAGTTCAGTTCCGCAAGCCATAAGGTGAAACATGAGCAAGGCTTCTTCAACAACCACCGTTGTCAGAAGATAAGATGTAGATGTAGAAAAATATAGAGAGAGTACATACGAAATCCAAATGTTCCACGATGGAACCCAAACGACACTTCAGTGTTTACTCGGTAGTGACTTCCTCACCCCGAAAGCATCCGAACCATGGTCGTCCACATACAAATACCTGTTTCCTTCTACAGGTCAGCAACAAAGTGAACTCCACCGGATTACTTCCAACTTCCATACATGGATTTCAGTAGCAAACACAGTTATTGTTTCTCATCCATCGGTAGAGAAAACAAGCAGGCTGGTGTCTCTCTCCCTTCTCTCTCTCTCTCCTTCTTCTTCTTCTAACCTCTTCAACAACGTCATTACGTCCTTTATCTTCTATTGACGTAAGCACGCCCCACACACACATACACACACACTCTCTATCTTAAAGGGACATTCACTGAGTCAGTAACAGGGGAATCTGAGGGGGAACTACTTCACTCAGAGGGTGATGCGAGTGTGGAACGAGCTGCCAGTGGAAGTGGTGGATGCGGGTTCAATTGTAACATTTAGGAGAAGTTTGGATGGGTACATGAAAGAGAGGTATGAAGGGTTATGGTCTGGATACAGGTAGATGGGACTAGGCAGAAAACCAGGCGGTCATGGTCTAGATGGGCTGAAGGGCCTGTTTCTGTGTTGTAGTGCTCTATGATTCTGACTCTATCTACTTTTAGTTTCCTACACAAAATGCTGCTTATCTTCCCTTTAAAACTTCACAGCAGAATGGTTACTTTGCTTGCCTGTTTTGCTGCTCAATTACTAGAAATTAGAAACTGTGCAGTAAGCGTATTAGAGCCATGCTACATCTGCCAGCTTGGACTGTTTATGTTGACGGATATTTTGTCCTTGGTTCCTGTATGGGAATTCTTTGGAATTCCTGTTTTAGTTTTTGGGTGGTGGAGTGGTGTTGCTGCATGAACATGACCTTGTATCATAGAGCACAGAAGCAGGCCATTTACTTCAGTTCTTTGATTCCCTTTTTTTTAATTAGTCATGTCTAAGATGTGTGTATGTTTATGATGGGCCCAGCCCTGGTGCCTGTCGAAATGTCCATTTTCACACTTTTGATTTAAAGGAAAGTGCCATGTTTGGCAGAGCAAGCCCTCGGGCACAATTGCAACATTCAAGTTGAAGATTTACCTAGGCAACTCTTTTTTTTAATCTTGTGCTGTAATGTTTTAAATTTCACTTTTCAGGCTGTGGACATCGCTGGCAAGACCAGTGTTAATTACCCCAAAGGGAGTGGCCTGCTGGTTCATTTCAGAGGCCTCAATGTTTCTGTGTCTGGAGCTGCTTGTAGAGATGGCAGGTTTCCTTCCCTGAAGGCCATTAGTGAGCCAAATGAGTTTTCATCTCAATCTAGTAGTTTTCTCCTCAGCATTACAAAGTCTCACATTTTAAAATTCTACAGCTGCTATGGTGGGATTTGAATTACTCTGGATTGTTAATACAGGCTTCTAAAGTACTAATTCAATAACTTAACCACCACACTACCTCCTTGCTGTATTGCTTTAGGTAAATCTGCATTGGATGAATATGTTGAGTGCAATATACTTGTCACTTTTTAAAAGTAGACATGAAAATTAATTCTTTGGAATAGGAGTCAACTGGTTTTGAAACTTTGGGGAAATGGGAAATCAGAGACCAATTAAAATAGCTACTCTGTGACACAAGAAGCGATCAACAGTGTGATTGTTAGTCATGCTGACGAGCACACTTCTAACAGTGGAGCAATGAAAGTGTTTTCCAAGGTGTGAGTATACTTTGGAACTCTGTGACTAACAAACTCAATGGGTCATTACTTTGACCTCTGATTCAGCACCCCACTCCCTCCTGGAAATGATGTGTGAATCTGATCAGCCGGGGCAAAAAAGAACAGGCCAAATAGTTCAGCAGAGGCATCTTAAAAATTGGCTTTGGCTTAGCTGGACCGGCAGAGTTGGGACTTTGCTGCTTTTCATAGAATGTGAAAGGAAACTTGGAAGCAAGTGTAGAGAGCAGTGGTTACAGTACTGACACTGTTGTACTCCTCTTGTACTTCTGCCCATATCTGTAGCTTCTGATGTATTGTGTGAATGTATTCTGATATTTTCATGTTTTCCAGCAATTTATCCACCCCTCAGCACCAAACATACAGTTTGTACACTTCCCTGCTGTCATCTCTTGAAATGTCAGTAATCTGTGAGCGAGCTTTATTAGCTTATGCTGCCTCTTAAAGACCCCACCATTATTTCACTGAATATTAGGTTTATTGAAATAACACATCATTACACCCATTATTACAACATTCTCTGTTTCCCAAATAACTCGTATTTTGTTTTAGTTCCAATTATTTTTCTTGCTGTCACATAATCCACCCACACAGTCTTCCTCCATTAGAGGTTAAGCTCTCATACTGCCAGATGTGCTTGTTACTCTTGTTAACTCTCCTATATGCTCACCTTTTAATCTGTGATCTTTGTTTGCTCCCTTCTACCGAAGCTACTGATTTTTACTAGGTGTGTGTGTGGCTCTTAGTGGGCAGGCTCTCCTCTAGTAAGTAAAACAACAGACGAGCATACATAAAGTGCTTTTCACAACTTTCAATGCTTGGAAACTCTTTATTCATGAAATATTTTTGAAAATCAAAAAAATGCAGATGTTGCAAATCTGAAATAAAAACAAAATGTGGTATATGATCATAAGGTCAGGCCACATCTGTGGAAAGTTCTTTTGAAGTCCAATCACTGTTACAAAGGGAAACTGGCAGCAAATATTAGCCAAAGCACAAGGAGCACTATGAAGTGCTTCCACACACTGAAAATTGTTGTGGCAGCTCTCATGTAAATTTGAGAGGACATTAAAGAGTTAAGTTTAGTCTCTTTTTTGGGTGGTGACTACTCTGTTGGTTCAGCATTCCCCCAGCAAGGTAAGTGTGAGCCAAGATTGCATGGTGTCATCTCTGGAGTGGGTCTTGAATCTGTGATCTCTGATTAAGTTGGGGCACCTCACTTGTGAGATCCAAGACAAGATGATCCGGTTCCTGAACATCAAATATTTCGGCTAATTTGTCCATAGCAAGGTCACACAAGCAGCAATAAGAGGAATAACAAGAGACATGAGACTGCAGGTGCTGGAATCTGAAGCAAAAAAAAAAACAGCTGGAGGAAGTCAGGGTTGAGCAGAGTCTGTGGAGGCAGAAGTATGGTTGACATTTCAGGTCTCCCTTTGGTTCCATAGATGCTGCTTGACCTGAGTTCCACCAGCTGTGTTTTCATGAGAGGGCTAACAGATGGTCCTGTTTTGGTGGTTGTAGATGAGAGATGGGGCAGGGCACGAGTGAACTTGTGTTTTTCTTTGGAACATGCTCCATAAGCGCCCTTGAGGCTGCTTGAGTTGGCAGATGAGATTATTTATCACTTAGCAGGTCCGACTCTTCAATCTGTCCAGGTTGTATATCATCAATTTATTTTCTGTCTCTTGCTGTTTGTAGGTAAAAAAAATGTTTCTTTCTCAACTTCATCCTTTCCATGTATTATTAAAGGTAGAACCCTAGCACTGATCCTAGCAGAACAATCACCACGAGTTGCACCTCTGTGCTGATACGTCCTTTCATTGTATTACTCTGTTTCAGCCAATTTAAAATCCTTTTTTTTTAAAGTACTGCCTCTCTGCCTTCCATTCTTGAAAACCATTCTCCTGGGTCGTACTCTTGACAGCCGTGATGAAGCCTAAGTTAGCAGAGGCTGACACGTCCCTGCTATTTTGTTTTTCTCTCTACTGCCTAGGTTGCCACCTGGTTACTTTCTGTGCAGTCATCTATCTCCTCACATTCTGCTTTCTGAAGATATCCTTTACCTAGTGCACTGCAGGGGATCAAGCCTAGTGCTACCCCTCTCGCATGTTTCCCTGCTTTTCTGCTCCCCACTGCCTTTGCATTTCACTGTTGCAAGATTCTGATTTTAAATGCTTGAATTTTCTTTATTAAGGTTTATAAACAATGAATATTTTGTAGCTTACTATTTGTAACTAGCTTCTCTGCTATTGTTCCTTACTAACCAACCCAGTTTTGCGATAGATGTTACTCATAGACCATAATATCTGGTTTATCATTATTCATCATCAAGTAACTTGTACGAACTAATCATACCTCTGTCAAACTCTGATTGCATGAATTGAATTATTGGAGTATTGCAAACACTGTACTTTAAAAGTAATAAACCTATAATTTAGAAATATATATCTATAATTCAGAGTGATGCACCTGTAATTTCCTGCATAGAAAGGTGATGTTTGGGATTTGAATCCTTTTTAAGTGGAACTATATTGAGTTCTTGGTATCATAAATCTGTCTACAGCTTCTTGCATGGATGAACACTTCACAGAGGAAGCATTAGAAAAGGAAATAAGTAAGTGGATATCCATAAACAAACCTGTTGAGAGGTCCTCAAATTTCAGGAATGGCAACGATATTTGAGGAAAAACAAAATGAAGGGTCTCTACCCAAAACATCAACTGTCCATTTCCCTCCATAGACGCTGCCTGACCCAGAGTTCCTCCAGCATGTAGTGTGTTGCTCCAGATTCCTGTGGAATAGTTGTGTTCCAGTTTATAGTTTATTTTCATCAAGTGAGTGATCAGGAATCAGCAGTATGGTGTGCTGTAGGAATCAGCTGTTTGGTGCTGAGCTTCTGCAGAATAAGTTACTTCATCAGCATGGGGTAACAGTCTCTGCTGTACATGGTTGCCTTACAGCTCCTTTGTGCAAGAGTTACCTGTAACTGGTGTTTCTGAATCCACCTGAAGGATATTCTACCTGATCTGGCACTGGCATAGTTATTGAATTTTCTCTCTTTTAATTGTATACAAGTCAGAGGGAATGGTTGAATGAATTCCTGATTGCTTTTTCATTCCACTTTTTCTAAAAATCGCTGCTCGTGAAAATTGGGTGTCCTCTCAGTGGATTTGTTTATGGATGTCAGGTTACACTTGATGGATCCTCTGCAGCTTCTGCCTTTGCAAGAATACACTTTAGAATGGTAACTGAAATAGCAAAACCCTACACTAAAACTGATTCTGCTTTGCCAAGCAAGGTGACTGCTGATTTTAGACATCAAGGTTTGGCAGGGTTTTTAACTTTTCTGCTTTGGAAAGATTTGAATAAGGTGGCAATGTTTCTAAGTTAAATCCCTTTACCTTACCAGATCTGCAGATGGCCAGTTATCAGTGTTTTGTTGGAATATGCTTGGAATCTGCTTTGAATTTCATTTTATTTGTCTTTTTCTTCCATTAATCAATTTCCAACTCTTCCTTTTCTCTTCTGCTCCTTCTTCACCTTCATTTCTGGGGGTGGAGTCTCAATCTGTATCTATGACTCTCACAGTATTCTTAATTTCTGAAAGGATTCTAATCCGTTGCATTTTCTCTGTTACACCCGTGTCCACTGTGCCACTTTTCACACTACTGCTTCCAGTGTAACTTCCTTTTGCACCAGTCAAGGATTCTTCTCACTTTTATTTACAGGGGGCTCTGCCTTGCCCATCCCATTTGCTTTATGAACTGGTGATAGGCTTCTCCTGGTCCTCCTTCAATACCCTTTCCCAGATGGCCCAACACCCCAAACCACAATCCCCAATGCACAAATTTAATGCTCTGACAAATGTTCTGCTATTTCCTCTCTTGCTGCACTCCCAACCGCACACCCCCCCTCCAATCTTAATCCACCTTTGTGATCAAGTGAAGCTTGAGAAGCAGCATTTCCAAGCTAAATATTTGTTTTGAGAATTTCAGATCATAACCACTGGTCCCATTCTTTTAAGGCCGGCATTGGTAAAGATACTGCTGTTCTTTACAGCGCCTGCCCAACTAATTCCTTTAATTTGTCCCAACACAAACCCCTTTACTTGCCATTTTAACTGTGGCTTATATGTACAGATTTGTTAAATAAATGTGGTTAAAGTCTCTTATTTTCTTCCACTGAAGCCATGTGCAACATAATGACTAAATTGTACAATAAAATTTGAGTCACTTTAATTGCATACAGTGGAGCATGAGTAATATTAGCACGTGTACATTCCAGGGAGGAACTTGAGGTCACCCTTAGTGATGTGGGAGATTTAATTTCTGTGCAACCAGTAATGAAATCTCTGTTGCAGCCTTCGATTGAGATGTATAATTTGGTTGCTTATGCTTGATATTTTAAAATTATTTTCCTTGTCAGTGGATCTATTTTGTTTAATTCTTGAGATAAAGCATGCTTAAATGGAAATCTGCATCAATCAGAAAATCTGGAGGTTAAAAGAACGTGTAGCCTTTAGACTGAAGCTTTAAGGTACGTAGGCGTGTGTGGGTGTATGAATTTTATTAACTGGAATAAGCAAATATTTCCAGAGATTAGATTATCCCTTTCCAAGTGAAACAGTATTAGGTCCATGTTTTTGGACCACTGTTTTTGGTTGAATGTGGGGCATGAGTTCTGGGTTTATTTGAAGCTTGTGGGCTTATGTTATTTAAATGCCAAAACCACTGAAATACCAGTTACAAAGAGCCATGTTGTGAGCATTTTGCATCTGTTTCATCTTCATGTTTTAATCTACTTCTTCCTCTCTCCCCCATCCCTTTTTTCTCTCAGTAGGAAGGAACCACTACCTAAAGAAAAATACAACTGAGTCATAATATGAACAATCCAGTTGATTTTGGATGATTGAAAGGGGCTTGGATCAGCAAATGAATGAAGGTAAAAAGAAATGTCCAAGAACACATAATGTAATTAGAATTCCACTTCGACCTAACGATGGACTTTACTGTTTTCTTACTTTCCTGCCAGATGCTCACTGATAAATTTGTATTCTAACTCTGCACTTAAGTATTAGTTCATATAATGACTGCAGCTTTAAACCACTGGATAACCAGTATCCAAATACTGATGGTTTGCAATGAGCCCTATCCATATTTATTAAATGCAGTGTGCAGAACTTGTCACAGTCAAACAGCATATTAACTATTTCTAAAAGTGGTTGTTGCAATGCTCTTTATTGGTTGCTTGGGTAACATGCAATGCTTATGCTGTAAAAAAAATGAACACTATGCACTTAAATATTGTGAATTAGGGAATAAAAAGCTACAACAGGAAAATAAAGCACCAGTCTATTGTTTTCAGGAAGCTGATGCATAAAGCAAATAAATGCAAAAAAATGAGATCAATGGAAAAAGTAGCTTTTAATTTGACATTTAAAAATAATTGGTAAAAGGCATTTCTTTTCTGGGTTACACTCAGTAAAGTGGCCCTTTACAGCTCTCTTCAAGATTATTCTGAAAAAATATTTAAAACAGTCAGAACAGAACTCTAGGTGCAGTATCAATTTAGGCTTTGAAGTGAAATATTTCATCAATGTAGAGAGTTATCCTTTTCTGAAGAGGCAGCATAGGATGTTGACACTCTGTGCTGGGTCTGACTTAGAACTGCATGCAGATATCACTGGGAAGCCAAAATGGGAATATTTAATTCCCCAGCACCAATCTTCCTCATCTCGAGTTCAGTCTGTTTTAAAATTGCTACCATTGATATTGAGCCAGGTTATGTAATAAAAGAAATGATTAAGATCAGAGATAATTTAGCTTTTGCCAAATAACTTTCATCATTATGTGGGCTATTTTAACTCCAATTCATGGGTAAAGGGTTGAAACTGGCTTAATGCAGAGGATCTAATTAAATGTGAGGGCTTCTGCCCTAAACCTATCTATCATTATCATACAAGTTGTTTTCTTTTGCACACCTGAAGCCCGTAGGAGCCTTGTTGCTACATGCAAACTGATTCCAGTCTATATAATATTAGTAGGACCCCACTGCAATTAAAAGTTAAAGAAATCAAAGTTTCACCTGGTGCTGAATCTGTCTAGTAAAACCTTGTGGTATTGGTTTTAAAATGGCAATTGGGAATATTATTTAACGGGGATCATGTGAAAACACAGGTCATGCATATATGGTTATATTTGTATTTCCATGGGGAATTTGTCTTGGAGCACTTCTCCCCGACATATTTATTGTGCTTCTGCATCCTCAGTAAGCACAGGGCAGGTGTTATCCTTGCCAATTTAATTTGATTGTATGAAAAGCAGCAGAAAGCTGGCCAAAAAGCATTTGGTCAGCATTTGGTTCCTGATCACCACTGTTCACTACATGCTGTTCTCCCTGTGATCACATGGACTTCCCTGGGTGCCTGTCTCCTCCCCCATGTTAAAGGTGGGAGGCAAGAGAATCAGAGGGCAGTTAATAGGCACGTAAGGGATAATAGATTGCGTGGGAATAAGATTGACGGGATTGCTCTAAGCGTTTGCATAGACGATGGGCCAAATTGCCGCCACCTTTGTCATAAAGAAATAAATGAAGAATGACAAATGATGTTATTTGAGGTGCTGTTAATTCACAGCTCACTGGAATAGGATGTGAAACTACTAAGCAAGGAGATTCAGTGCATCCAATGAACATGCTTTTGTGTTAGGCAAAAGAAAATGATATGCTTGAAATAAATGGGGATTATTTGTTTTCAGTCTGTGCTCTCTGCATGTGGCATTGGAGACTTCTCATGGTCTCTACCACTCAGAATAATTACTTTGCTCTTAATTACTTTTGCATAGCAAAAATTAAATTACCTATTAATTCCAGTTAAGTAATTGATACAAAATGACACAGGAGGCATTCTGCGCACAGAAAAGTTAATTATTTAGTAGGATAATTCCTGCTCTGTATTCTTTGAATTTTCTGTGTTGTCAGTAGCTCATTTGAGCCTGCCTACCCTTAAATCATAAATTTTCCTCACCCACCTCTTCCTGCTTTGGTCTTGCAGGTGTTACTAGTCAACTCCCGCATTTCCATTTGTAGATAGAATATGTGCAAGGCCTTTAATTTGTGTTGAGCTGTGATGCAGTCCATTAAAAAACAATTTTTTTAAGAATTACTGGTATGTTCATGAGTAACTAAAATAAGTTTTGAATTGTTTTAATCATCTGGTATTCACTAATGAAGCCTGGTTTGCATAACATAACCTGAATATAGATAGCAAGTTTAAAATTCTGATTTCTGATTGTGATTTCTTATTTCTACTTGGTGCCCAATTTTCAGTTCCCATTTGTACATCTTCCACAGCAATGCAGCAAGTGTTGGACAACCTCAATGAGTTGCCCATCTCAACAGGAGCTAAGGAGATAGATCTGATCTTCCTCAAAGGAATAATGGAGAGTCCAATTGTCAGATCTCTTGCCAAGGTACTGTGATTGCAGCTTTTTTAAATGCTTATTTTCCCCATCCCTTTAATAATATTTCATAAAAAACATGTTAACTGCATGACCATTCATTAATGTAGCACTGCAAATGTTAAGATACTTTGCAGGAATTGTAGGAAGCAATGATAATGAACCAGGAAAACAGAGGTTTGAGAAGGGGTAACAGAAGGCTTTGTGAAAGAGATTGACATCAAATTCCCTATCAGGAATGAACTGTCCCCCATGTTTGGTCTGCACTACCGGAGGATCGCCAAGCAGTGACTTCCCGAACGAAGGCAGTTCCAAACTGCTTGGTGAGGCCCAGCTCAGTGAAGGAGCTTCTGGCTATAAATGGCAAGCTGTATTTACTGAAATACTTCTGACAGCTGGCTAAGCCAAACTCCAGGCTTACAAGCTGTCAAAACTGTCAGTTTGAACATTAGTTGACATTCACGAGCATTCAAATATTAGTAAAAATTAGTCATGAAAAAATAATTATTTAAAAAAAAATTAAAACTCCAGGAAACACTTAAATAATTTACATCTTTAAAATAATAAACAATATCTGAAACTTGCCTGCTTAGCCATGATTAGCAATTTCTCTCCCCATGGTCTACCCCAGTGCAGGTTCAGCAGGGGACAAATTTCTTAATGCAACTGTTAAGAAGTTACAGGAATTTGGTCTTTATATTCCAGTCTAACATTGCAGATCAGTCTGGGGTTGCCAGGGAGAACCTTTCTTGGTATAGCATGGTGTCTTGCAGCGCTTGGGTCCTGGTTCGATTCTGCGCTCAGCTGCTGCCTGCATGGAGCTTGTGTGTTCTGCCATGACTGTACAACTGTTCTGGTCAGTGGTAACCCCCAGGATATTGTTCGTGGGGCATTCAGTGATGGTAATGCCATTGAATGTCAGGGGGTGATAGGTGTATTTTCTTTTATTAAATATCGTTAATGACTATCTGTATCCAAAGCCTTTAGCACGTGGAGTGAATCAAGTTTGCTGAAGACTGGAATCTTATCATGCTGGGGAGGGTCACTGGAGGAGGCCAAGATCATACACTCGGCACTTCTGAAGATTCTTGCAAATGCTTCAGCTTTCTCTTTCACATTGATGTGCTGGGCTTCCCCATCATTGAGAATGGGTATACTTGTGGAGCCTGCTTCTCCAGTGAGTTGTTCAGTTGTCCATTATCATCCATGACTGGATGTGGCAGGACTGCAGAGCTCAGAGCTGATCCATTGATTGTGGGATTGCTTAGCTCTGCTACATGCCATTTATGTTTGGCCTGTCTTGTAGCTTCACCATTCTGTGGTATGCCTATTGCTTCTGGCATGCCCTCCTGCACTCTTCATTGTACCAGGGTTGATCCCCTGGTTGGATAGAGATGGTAGAGTGGGGGATATGCCAGGCCATGAGGTTACAGATTGTGGTTGAGTACAATTTGCTGCTGCTGTTGGCTGACAGCACTTCATGGGTGCCCAGTCCTGAGCTGCTAGTTGTTTGCTGGTGGTGCTGCCTCAAGACCTGAAGTGTATTTTCACTGTGAAGAAGGGATTTTGTCTATCATAGAGAGAGAGCTTGGAAACAGGCCCTTTGGCCCATTGAATCTGTGCTGACCTTCAAACACCCATTTTTACTTTAATCCTAACTTAATTCATTTTATTCTCCCTACATTCCCATCAGCCCCCAGCCCCTTTCCCAGATTATATCACTCACCTACACATTAGGGGTAATTTACAGCAGCCAAATAACCCACCAATCTAGAACACTTTTCTACGATTCTGATGCGCAGCGTTCTGTGACTGAATGATCTTTGCCTTTAAATAATTATTTGTACTTGGGTATGTGATTAGCCCACAGGGCTGTAGTTGTGGAGATGGGGCCATGTTAAAATATAGAACATAGAACAGTACAGCACAGTATAGTCCCTTCGGCCCACGACGTTGTGCCAACCTATATAAACCTACCCCACGATCAATCTAACCCTTTCCTCCTACACAGCCCATAACCCTCCATTTTTTCTTACGTTCATGTGCTTATCCGAGAGTCTTTTAAATGTCCCTATTGTATCAGTCTCTACCACCACCTCCGGCAGTGCGTTCCAGGCACCCACCACTCTGAGTGAAAAATCTACCTCCTGACATCTCCCCTAAACTTTCCTCCACTCACCTTAAATGGATGTCCTCTGGTTTTGGCCTTTGCTGCCCTGGGAAAAAGGTGCTGGTTGTCCACTCTACCTATCCCTCTCATAATCTTATATACCACTATCAAGTCGCCTCTCATCTTCTGTCACTTCAAAGAGAGATGCCCTAGCTTGCTCAGCCTTTCCTCATAAGATGTGTTCTCTAATCCAGGAAGAATCCTGGTAAATCTCTACACCCTCTCTAAAGCTTCCACATCTTTCCTAGAATGAGATGACTAGAAGTGAACACAATACTCCAAGTGTGGTCTAACCAGAGTTTTGTAGAGCTGCAACGTTACCTGATTGCTCTTGAATTCAATCCCCCAACTAATGAAGGCCAACACACAATACGCTGCCTTAACCACTGTATCAACTTGAGCGGCACCTTTTGAGGGATCTATGGACTTGGACCCCAAGATCTGTCTGTTCCTTCACATTGCAATGAGTCTTGCCATTAACCTTGAACTCCACCTTCAAGTTTGATCTTCCAAAGTGTATCACTTCACATTTTTCCATTAGGAATGATACATGTGTTAGCATGTTTGTTACAGGCTCATGAACGACTTGAAGACACCAAATTGGAAGCTGTGAGAGAGAATAATGTGGACCTTGTAAAGCAGATTCTTGAAGAGATCAGCTGTGTAGTCCATCACAATGAGTATGCAGCAGAGCTGACTGCAATTCTGAAGGAGCCACACTTTCAGGTACAGGTTGCAATTGTATAGTTTTTCTTAGTTTCCTGTATGAAAGACCAATAATAAACTGACAGTACTAATGACGCTAGCAAATCTTCAGGTGAAAGACTTGTTACTGGAGGACTAAAGGAAACCTGAAAAGGTGCTATTTGTTTATAGGTATTTGTATTTCTTGCAAGTGTGTATAATGTTGTGATGCTGTTAAAGATACTAAGTATTCGGGAAAGAAGTAGTTTTAATTTAAATTTTCTGTTAAGATTTTGTGTAAGTTTAGATATTCTGTTTCTTTTTTAAAACACATTTTTAAAGGAAAATCCTTTTAAACTATGTTTATTCCTTTTTCTTTTCTGTTCCTTTTCTCTGTCTATTTCTTTAAGTTTGGAGCTTGAGGAATTGCATGAAGTAAAACTGAGCAGTTTGCTGAATTAATTCAATTTCAGATTGACACCAATCAGGAATAGTTGAAGAGAAGCAGTATTTGGTTACATACTTTTGTCTAAACCACTGTCAATGTGTAATTTTTGGTGACTGAAATTTTTTTTAAGTCATCTTTTTGGATCTGGGTGTCACTGGCAAAGCCAGCATTTCAGTGCTGATACTAAACTGACCTTGAGAAAGTGGTAGTGAACTGCTCCAGTCGTTTTGGTGCTCCATCATTGCTGCTTAGTTGGGAGTTCCAAGATTTAGATCTGAAAGATGGAGAGGCAATCCGCTTCCTTGTCAGGATGGTGTGGGACTTGCAGAGGAACATGCAGGTGCTAGTGTCCATGTGTGCCTAAAACCCTTTTCTCTCTTGGTTTTGGGAGGTGTATCAGAGGTAAATAACTATAGTGCACATTGTAGATGGTACACACTATAGTCACCTGTGCTGGACGGATGAATGATTTGGATGGTATCAGTCAAATGAGTTGTTTTGTCCTGGATGGTGTTGAGTTTCTTGAGTAAAACACAAAATGCTGGAGGGAAATAAAGAATCGATGTTTCGGGTCGAGACTGTTCATCAGGACTGGAAAGGAAGAGGGCAGAAGCCAGAATAAGAAGGTCAGAGGAGGGAGAGGAGCACAGGCTGGCAGGTGAAGATGAGTCCAGGTGAGAGGCGGAAGGTAGGTAGGTGGGTGGGGGAGGGGGAAGATGCAAGAAACTGAGAGGTGATGGATAGAAGAGGCAAAGGGCTGAAGGAGGAGGAATCTGATAGGAGAGGGCAGTGGACCATGGAATAAAGGGAAGGAGGTTGGGAAAGGATAGACAGGTCATGAGCGCGAGGGAAGGGGAATAAAAGGGGTGAGGGGGCCACAGGAATGAATGAAGATGGGGAGGGTGGGGAGGAGGGAGAAAAAAAACACAAAAAAGTGGGGGGGGAGGGGAGGGATTACCAGAAGATAAAGAAATTGATGTTGAGGCCATCAGGTTGGAGACTACCAATTTTTTTCAGTAGAGGAGGCCGTGGATAGATAGGCCAGTATGGGAGTGGGATGTAGAAATGAAGTGGCTGACCACTGGGAGATCCTTGCTTTTGCAGTGGATGGAGTGAAGGTGCTCGACAGAGTGGTCACCCAATCTGCATCGGTTCTCACCAATGTAGAGGAGGCCGCATGGATGCCATAAATAACACCCTCAGATTCACAGGTGAAGCACTGCCTCACCTGGAAGGACTGTCTAAGGCCTTTGATGGCTAGCTTCTTGAGTGTTGTTGAAGCTGCCCTCATCCAGACAAGTGGAGTTCATTCCATTACATTCCTGACTTATGTTTTTGGGTGTCAGGAGGTAAGTCACTTGCTGCGGGATATCCAGCCTCTGAAATAGAAACAAAAACTGCTGGATATGTGCACGGCAGACAGCACCTGTGGGCAGTGAAATGGAGATAATATTTCAGGCCTGTGACCTTTTATCACAACACTTTAGTTGCTGACTATTTTCAGAATTTTATCTTTCTTTCAGATTTCTGGCATTTGCAGTTTTTTGCTTTTCAATCACTAATTAATGAGACCTCTGTGTTGAAGCTTTCAGCAGTGTAATCTTCATGATCCTCTTCAATGACCCCTGCAGTGTCAGGAAAGCTTTAAACAAAACTGCTTTATTAAGCCACAGCTTAGTTTTTAACTTGCATCAAGCATTTCATATTTTAAGGCCTCTGAGCAGACACGATAATACCTGTTTAAAATTTTATTCTGTTGATTTGCAAGATAGTCAGTTGCCCAGATTGGATATTTTCATTTGGTGCATAGTCTTGGGTGTGGGGGATGATCAAAATGACTTCCGTGTGGTAGCTGTTCCAAATGTTGATAAATGCCCTTAATAAATGACAGTTCAGCTCTACATTTTGAATTGCCTTTGCATTATGCATGGTAAGCATTTCTGAAACTGCCAAATGAATTACAATGATGTTGAAGGCTTACAGCCCACTTATTATAGAGTCATTTTCTAGTGGACATAATCCTTTAGCTTTTCTGATGAAAATTAAGTTTACCGGGTAATTGAGATGGTTTCTTTTGATCTAGATTCAGTTATGAATTTGCAGCTTTTGATAAATGCTTTTGCAGTGGGTTATGTTTTTGAGCTTAATACCATTATTTAGTAAACAGGTGGGGTATCAGAAACCTGGCAGGAGTGCATTATCATATTCTGGTGTTCATAGTGTCAAAAAATGAATAGAGATTTAGATCTTGTTTTGAAAAAAATGTCTTTCCATCTGTTCCAATTCTCACAAAATTGATTCTCATATTTTGTGTCTGGAAAAGCCTGGATAAAATCCAGGCATGATAAATATCAGAAAGTCTGAGACTACTGCTTTTCTGATTTAAGATCTCCCTCGTTCAATTCCCGGTGGATGAGGACTGAAAAATAGTTGTATTTCCATGTATTTGTTTCCCCTCTTCACCCCAGACTTCTATTTGTGCTGGGGCAGGAGTTCCATAATTACCCTGGTCTCAACATTCTTGTTGTTCTGCTGCTCTTGCTGACACTCCCCTGGTTCGTATTGTTGATTGCCATTCTAAAAAGCTTCTGGAAGTTTAAAACAAAAACAATTTTGTACAAATAACTTGGAGGAGAATGTAGGTGGACTGATTAATGTTTGTAGACAACATGAAAATTGGCAGAGTTGTGGGTAGTGAGGAAGGTTGTCAAAGGATACAGCAGGATATAGACCAGTTGGAAATGTGAGCAGAGAAATGGCAGATGGAGTTTAATCCAGACAACTGTGAGGTGTTGCACTTTGGGACGTCAAATGTAAAAGGAAAGTACACAGTAAATGGCAGGATTCTTGGGAGCATTGATCTTTAGAGGGATCTTTGGGTGCAAGTCCAGAGCTCCCAGAAAGTGGCAACAGAAGTAGACGGGGTGGTAAAGAAGGCATAAGGCAGGCTTGCTGTCATTGATTAGGGTGTTAAGTATAACTGTAGGAAAGTCATCTTGCAACTTTGGTTAGGCCACATTGGAGTATTCTGTGCACTTCTGGTCGCTACATTACCAAAAGGATGTGGAGGGTGCAGAAGAGGTTCACCAGGATGCTGTCTGGATTTGAGAGAATTAGCTATAAGGAGAGGTTAGAAAAACTTTCCGGAGCATTGGACAGTGAGGGGAGACCTGATAGAAGTTTATAAAATTGAGAGGCTTTAGGGTAGACAGAGTCTTTTTCCCAGGATGGAGATGTCAAATGCTGGAGGGCACTGCTTTAAAATGAGAGAGAGAAAGTTTAGAAGATATTTGCAATGCAATTTTTTTGCAATGAAACTCTTATGCCCTTTTGTCCCACTTTTGGCAGCTCTGCTCTCCAGGTCACATCTATTTATTTTCCTTTTCTCGACCTCCTGTCCTTTCGTGACTTTCCATCTCTTTGACCAAACTTTTCATCCTAATAGTTCCTCTTTTGTCTCGGAATGTATTTTAGTCTAATCTGTCACATATTGTTAACATATTTGCAGAGCAGGCCATTTGGCCCAGCAGGTCTATGCTGGTATTTATAATTGCATATGAGTTTCCTCCCACCCACCTCCATGAATATATCTTTTCTATTCCATTCTCCCTCGTGCTTATCTCGCTGTCACTTAAGTGCTGTTATTTGGATAGATGTTAATCTGAAAAGGATCCTTCTCTCTCAATTAGATGCAGAAGTGCCCGTAACACTATTCCAAAAAAGAAGAGGGGAGTTATCCCTCGTGTTCTGGCCAATATTAATCCTGCTGACAACAGATCATAAATGAATTTTGGCACCTACACTTTTACCTGAGCTGTTTTGCTGTGTGCACATTGGCTGCATGTTTCCTTCATTCCAACAGTGTTAACTGAGCTGTGAAATGCTTGGGGTGTGCTGAGGCTCTGAATGGCACTGTTTAAATGCAAGTCTTTTTTCTTTGTACTTTATCTGTATTTTGCACTCTATCAGTCCCTTTATATCATTTTTGATGAGACTTGAACTTCCAAATGGAACCAGTCAAATTCCTCGGCACATTTAATGTAACTTCTCCATTTTTTGTGGTGGTTTTACCAACCTGTCGCCACTCAGTGGTCTGTGGTCTGCCTCGGATCTCTTCCTTCCTCCTCCATGTGATTTAGCCATTTACTTTCCAAGGCATACATGACTCCTTATTCTTCCAGCCAAAATGTACGGCCTTCTATTTAGTCAGTATTGTTTGTTTATATACATGGAGACACGAGAGAGAACTGCAGATGCTGGAAATCTGGAGCGACACAAAATGCTGGAGGAACTCAGCAGGTCAGACAGCATCTTTGGAGGGAAATGGACTGTCGACATTTTGGGTTGAAACCCTTCCTCGGCTTTATATACTTGCCCATTCTGCAAATTTATTAACACTTCTCTGTATTTTATTTCTATACTTCCCTGTATCCACTGCCCCTACAATTTGGTATAACTTCTTGTGTTGCATTTCTGATCTCCACATCCAAAATCATTAAGTGGTTAGCATCAATGGTTACAGCAATGATCCTTGTGGACCGCCGCTTAATTACTCAGATTGATAAAGATAGTTACCTTGTAACCCCTGCTCTTTCCGTCTTTTGCAGCTGGCTTGCTATCCATTCTGCTGCTTGTTTTCTGACTCCATGTGTTTTGGCTGCAGTTATGAGTCTACCATGTGGTATTCCTTATCAACAGCTTTTTGCAAATCAAATGTCTGAATGTTTATTCTCACTGAGGAGCCTAAGGGTGGTTTCTGCATTAAATGTACCCACCTGCTGCCCCCAAACTTGAAATTATTTGAAGAACAGACAACTGCTGTATTAGAGAAAGAAACATCCTTGTGGGAGGTTATTTTTGGCTTGTTTCAGCATGAGTCAAAAGGCAAATGGGGTCTTCATCCTTGCCTGTTAACATTGTCTAGGCCCATTTCGAAAATGCCCAACGTTTTAGGCTGTGAATCCATTACATTATGTAGTTCACAGTTCCAAAACTCTGATGCCTCAAAAGTGAGGCCTTTTTACACAGTGGTTATGGGTGACTGACCAGTTTACTCCATCCACTTGTTGATTTGCTCCATGCATTGGGCAGTTGTCCCACTTCCAATCAACTTTATCCCCGCATTCCTGAGTCATGACTAACTTTAATTAGGATGATGTTCCAGTTGTGCCCATCTTCTTCAATGGAATCCATATGTGGTGAGGATGTGTCCTATGCTAAACATTAAGCCTTTAATTATAACTTAGAGAGGAAAATTCTGCAATGACCAGTTCTCCTTTGCAAAGTAGCACCAATTGTTATCTCTCAAAGTGGACCAGTTCAGGTTCTGGCGGCACAGATTTGGAAGAAGCATGGTGCTGAAGGGGATTGGTGAGAATGGTGGGAGGAAGAGTTAAATATTTAATACAGCCTCCTTGTGCCCAATATACGAGCATGACTTATAGAATAATTGATGCAATGTTATTCAATGAAGGTGGGTACGATCACAGAATGAAGTTGAAAGTTTCTTGTGAAATGTGTGAATGTTTTAGAAATATCATCATATTAATGGTTTTTGTAAATGTTTTCAGTCACTCCTGGAAGCCCATGATTTGGTTGCATCGAAGTGTTATGAAACACCGCCCTCAAGCCCCAGTCTGCTAAATGATGCCTTGAGTAACCAAACGGCATCAGGTGATGCTGTTCGCATGATTGGAATTCAGAAGAAAGCCAATGAGCCTTTGGTAAGTCTTTTTGGAGGGGTGGGGGTGGATTGAAATGTGATAGTTGGCTGTTTGCTTGTTTATATATTTAGAATCTAATATCTGTGAAATTCTAGTTACTTTAGTTATGGAGACGAGACTGCAGATGCTAGAATCTGGAGCTAAAAACAAACTACTGGAGGAACTTGGTGGGTCAAGCAACATCTGTGGAGGCAAAGAGATAGTCGATGTTTTGGGTCGAGACCCTGCATCAGGACTGAGCATGTAAAGGGTAGATAACCAGTATAGAGGTGAGGGGAAGTGGTGAGGCAGAAGCTGGCAAGCAATGGATGGAGGGAGGGGTGGAGATGGTTCATTACTTCATTTGTGTTAGATTTGAAATCTCTTCCTATGTATCCTGGATCTGAATTGGGAAAGCCAGTGAACATAAAGCTTGAAAAGCTGCATTCTGGACCAGTAGTTGGTTGGATTGCGACATTGCTGGCAAAGGCTACAGAGTTAATAGAAGAATTTGAAAGGTTTCATTATTCTGTTGTTTCATTTCCCCTGCCTCTTCCAATCTGGCACCATTGGTGCCAGATATTATCTGAGACCCCAGTGTTTAAAATGAAACGCGAGGGATTTGGCTGTGATAACCTTTTCCAGTCCAATTTGTTGGATGATTAGAAATAGATGCAGCATCCAGTTGTAGTGCATTTTCTACTTCTCTGATTGTGATCAGTTAAATCAGCTGAGAATCGTGTGGGGTCAACCTGCTCTGATTTCTGATGAATTGGCCATCAGGAGGGTGGAGGCAGTTCTAAAGGAACATTTTGGGTCCACAAATGTTCTTTGAAATGTAAACATCCTGGCATATCTTCAAATAAAAATAACACCAATTTAATGAAAGAATTTCTTTTTTAGAACTTGTGGAAGGGGAAGTAATCCCTCTGTCCCTTTTCTAACTCTTTGCTAAAAATTCAGTAAAGAATAAGGAGAAACTGTAACTCCAACGTTAGTTAATGAAAAAGGCAAAGGTTTTTGTTGAATGGAAAGGTGTCTTTTTGTTTATTCTGTAGTGATTTATTTTAAGCCTTCTAATTTTAATGGTGATCATTACATGACTAAAGGGTACTTCTGGTCTCTATGGTGCAATGCAATTCTCCTCTTCTCTCTCCCACCCCCACCCCACCACCACCATGTGGCTGGCAGAAAAATCACTGCATTCCATTTTTGAGTTTACCTCTGTTCTATTATTTGGGTTCAGTCAGTTGGGATGAATGTACTTTGATTCCATGAGTAAGTCTTTGTAGCAAAATAATTATTTTCATATTTATTATGCTGAAAGAAAAATGTTTTGTTTTTAGCACTGCTATTGTACCTTAATATTTCAGTAGTGTGAGGAGAGATTTTCTTAGTTGCAGTGATAAATTTTGCAACCAATTTTTTCCAAACTCCTGTTCCTTAAATGGATGCATTTGTGTTGACTTTTATTGCTGAGCAAGCAAAGGCATCTAATCAACTTCAATTATTTTATTTGCCTTGTAGGGTGTTACCTTTAGGGTGGAGAATAGTGAGCTGGTAATCGCAAGGATTCTTCATGGTGGTATGATTGACCGGCAAGGTCTTCTCCATGTGGGAGATATCATTAAAGAAGTCAATGGCATTGAAGTCGGATCTGACCCAAAAGTACTGCAAGAAATGTTGAAGGATTGCGGTGGTGGAATCTCGTTTAAAATTTTGCCCAGTTACAAAGAAACTCCTTTGCCCTTGCAGGTAAGAGACACTGCTCAACAGTATAAAAAGAGGTACTATATAGATTGGTAAGGATTTAACAGTTTATTTTGTAGTAATTAAATTCATTGCTTTGGATGGTTAGAATTTGTGCCCAATTAAGTCAAGAAAGTATACTTGTAGGAATAATTCTTTAGTTTTTCTATTGAGCATTGTATTCCATGTTTGATCCTGGCACTTGTTTATATTTAAATTTCTCTTTTATTCATTCACTATTTAATATTGAATGCTTGAACTGCTGGAGAAAATGGCACCAACAACAAGGTTTGGGAGCAGGTGCTCCTCTTTACCTTGGCAGGTACTTGATCTTCCTTGCTGCCATTCATGTTTTCCCAGTGTCTGGTCTGTTCACCTGCTTCAGTTGGTTTGTAGGTTTCTGCAAAAGCACAGAAACCTTGAGGGAACCATACAGTGTAAAGAAGAGTTTAAATATTGTTGAGTTAAGAATCCATCGATGCAGATCAAGAACTTCATGAAACTTGGATTGCATTGGTAGCTGGAAGTGGCATTTGTTCAGGATTTTGCCTGACTTGGTAATTTAATCCAAAGTAACTCTCTCACTCGTGTGCTAGGGATCTGTGCCTTGTGCTTCAATATTTTGGGTGTCTCTAGTTTGGTTTAGAAACATAGAAACAGAAAACGCCCTTTGGCCCACAAAGTTGTGCCAAACATGTCCCTACCTTAGAAATTACTAGGCTTACCCATAGCCCTCTATTTTACTCAGCTCCATGTACCTATCCAAAAGTCTCTTAAAAGACCCTATCGTATCCGCCTCCACCACTGTTGCCGGCAGCCCATTCCATGCACTCACCACTCTGAGTAAAAGAAACTTACCCCTGACATCTCCTCTGTACCTACTCCCCAGCATCTTAAACATATGTCCTCTTGTGGCAACCATTTCAGCCCTGGGAAAAAGCCTCTGACTATCCACATGATCAATGCCTCTTATCATCTTATATACACCTTTATTAGGTCACCTCTCATCCTCTGTCACTCCAAGGAGAAAAGGCCGAGTTCGCTCAACCTGTTTTCATAAAGCATGCTCCCCAATCCAGGCAACATCCTTGTAAATGTCT